>NC_135303.1:38637794-38937794 GCF_051311805.1 Agelaius phoeniceus | reverse complement strand
CTGGAATGCTGCTGGAGCAGCGCTGGAGCAGCAGCTGCAGGATCAGCTCCTGGGCTGTCCCTGACCAGCCGCCTTCTGCACTCAGCGCCAGACCCGGCCTCTGCACCGACATCCTTGTCTCCTCGTCTGCCTCCGGGCATCCCCAGAGCACTTGGGAACCCTCCAAGGTAAGAAAATCCCCGTTTGCCCTCAAAGCACTAGCACAAGGGCAGGAGGCTCCAGCTGCCTCTCCCACCAAGCACGACACACAGGCTGCATGCTCACTTTCCCCAGACGAGCTTCCACGTGAAAGCAGGGTGCAGCTTCTGAAGGAATTGTGTTGCCTCCAGGGGAAACACAGACCTTTCCATAGAGGACCTAGAGAGGTGTCCCAGTGCAGTTGCAGATCCTCGTCCACGCATCACCTGATTAAACGTTCTTGGCACCCATTTCAGTCCTCAAACTATCTTGTGCTGACCCCAAAACAAATTGTTCCTGGCTGAGCAGGTCAGGGCTTCAGTGTCAACAAATCCCCTTATGCCCTGACTCTGCTCACACCCGCTCCAATGCTTCAAACACCACAATGATGGCACTTCTCCTCTGGCATCCCTGTCGTTCAGGGCATGGAAGCATTTGACTGGGCTTCTCTGCAAACACAGGCTTTCAACTTCAAAAACCATCTGGGATCAGCAATTCTTATCTACTTACGTATTTACATCACCTATAGATCCATTCTATTTTAAGATCTTTAGAGATTCTTTTTTCAGTGCACGTAGGGCTGGTTCTACCTCATGCTCAGGGGCGGCCGTCAAATGCCATCTCCTCAAGAGCACAATCACAGTAGCACAGAATTTTCTGCCTTGGAAGGGATTCTGAAAGATCACTGAGCCCAACTGCAGGGCCTGCCCGGGGCAGCCTCAACAATCACAGCCTGTGCCCAAGAGCAGTGTCCAAACACTTTTGGAGCTCAGTCAGCCTTGGTGCTGTGCCCCCTTCCCTGGGGAGGCTGTTGCAGTGCCCAAGCAGCCTCTGGCTGAAGAAGCTTTTCCTTCGATCCAACCTAAGCCTGCACATCTCCCCTGCCATTCTCTTGGCTCTTCTCCGTGGCCCCGGGAGTGAAGAGAGTAGTGCATGGCCTTCTGCTTGCCCTCCTGAGGAAGCTGCTGACTGCTGGAGGGTCCTGCCTAGGACATTCCATGTCAAAAAGGCAGCAATGACAGCAAAGAGAAAGGAGCTGGGACACGGGAGCTCGGGCTTTGCAATGATGAGGATGAGAAGGAAGGCTACTGACACATCCTTGGCAGAAGGATTTTGACCTGGAGCATTGCTTTGATCTCTTTCAGGTGGAAAGGAGAGGCACAATGAAAAGGAAAGCAAGAGCCCAGATTCAGCCGTGAGTTTTGGCCTAGGGTTAAAGGACAGCAAACTGGAGGAATGGCGAGGAGGAGAACTGCTCTTTCACAGTCAGGCTGGGATTGGTTCAAGCCTGTGGGTGCACAGCAAGGCTCTCTTGACCACTTGCCTTTCTCACCTCCACCTCCTTCTTCCTTTAGACACATCAATGTTGGCAGCGACTTTCAGGCTGAGCTCCCAGAGCTGCAGAACAGAGCAGCAAGTGAGGATGAAGAGCCTGCAACCCTGGTCTGGAAGCCCTGGGGAGAGGATGACTCTGACATGGAAAAACCTGACAGAGGTAGCTTTGCTTCAAGCTTTGCTTCCAGCCCTGAGCTACTTGGGTCTTGAAAAGGCTCCTTTTGCCTAAAAAGGCAGCGTTTTGCAGGCTCTGCTTCTCTCCTTGTCTCGCCCATCTTCCCATGTAGAAGTGTTAGAGGCAAGGAGAAAGAGCAAGCACCTTGCTCTCCAAACTGGTCAGGGCCGTTTGCCACTGGAAGAGGGGAGATTGGCCCCCACTTCTTCTTACAGAAGCTGCTTTGGAGGGAGAGCCAGCACTGCGTGGGCCCTTGCTTCAGCTGGCTCTGTCTTTGCTCTCCTTTTCATGCTCTCTCTCCAAGCTGCTGTCTTTAGCTGCCGGCCTTTCCTTCTGCCTTGCATGGCAACCTTTGCCCTTTGCTGGCCTCCAGGCTGACTTTCGGTGGGTTTTTTCTTGTGCTTGCAGTAAGAGAACTGTTGGACATGGCCAGCTCCCGTGGCATTCCCGGGGCAGCAGCTAACCTGGAGCGCGCCCTGCACTGCCTGCACCAGGCACGCGGCAGCGTTCCGGTAAGAAGCGGCTGTTTGGGCGCAGAGGAGAGGGCACAGGGAATGCAGAAGGCCTGGGCACTGGGACAGCCTTTCCTGGCTGCTCTTGGAAGAAGGGTCTTAACAGGGAGCAGAGCACTTGCTGCCTGCTGGGTCTCCTCCAGCTGCGTCAGGGCTGAGCCCAAAGGGCTCCAGCAGGGAGAATCTCCCTCCTGGAGGCGGCGGCGGCGGAAGGTCCTGCTGCCTTGTAAATGGCCTGGAGATTTGGCTTCTCTAAGACATTTGGAGGGGAAATTCCCAGAAGCCTCAGTCAGCTGAGGCCATTCTGGCTGCAGGAGCAGCAAAATCCTCAGCTTGGTGAGGAAAAGGCCACTCTTGGGGACCAGGATCAAAGGGTTGGGCAGCAAAAACTAGGGACTGGGAGCAAATGACAGTGTTTCACCCACATGGGATAGAGTCGCTTGAATGTCTGGAGAGGCAAAGGAGCTGAAAGGCAGCACCTGTGATTTTTTGGCTCATTTTTAATGTGCTGGGGCGGCTAAAGCCTTTTCCCTCTTGATCTTGCAGGAGGCTCTGGAGATGCTGCTCTCAGAGGGGCCTGCAACACCTCAAGGCCATCCCATGGCTGATTATCATTACGCAGGTAAGCAAAGCAGAGCTTCTTGCGTCCCTGACAGATGCTGCCGGCCCCTTCATTGTTGTGGCAAGCGTTTCTGCTTCAAGAAATTGTGCTTAACACCAGCACAAGGTCTTGTCTCCTCTGTGGGTGGGCAAAGCACCAGCATCTAGTCCTTCAGCTTTACTTGTTTTCCAATCCTTCTCCCCGGGCAATGCCTGCTCTTGTCTTCACGACCTTCTGAGGGAGCAGACACGTACACCCACGTGAATGACGGCCTGCGACCGTTTTCTTTCGGCAGCCAGTGGGATCTACTTGGTGTGGATCAAGGGATCTGTTTACTAGCCGCTGCTTTTTATTGCCAGGCTCTGATAGATGGACACCTGAGGAGAAGGAGTCCTTCCAAAAGGCTTTCCACACCTACGGCAAGGATTTTCATCTCATCCAGAAGCAGGTAAAGCCACGGGACATTCTTTACCCGAGCAGATCAGCAGCAGGAAAGCTTGCTTATTTCTGGGAACAAGCACTGGGCTTCAGTCTCTCTCTTCTCAAGGAGCAAGTATCTTCAAGTAGTAACAAAAGGGGACATCAAAAGCCTGTGTCAAAAGGATGATCCTGCCTCTCCAGCCCTTTTCTCCAAGCTCTTTTGGAAGATGAAGCTTTATTCTGTCAGACTTGTGGCACAGGTCTGCTGCTGCTTCCACAAGACGCTGTGCTGGCATAACTGGAATGAAGCGGGGAAAGAAGAACTGTGCTAGGTGGATTTGTTGTTGATCTGTGCATTGCGTGTATTAGCACCTAGCATCATACAGGGTTTAAGACATTGCATGATGCCTCTCTTTCTCCATGTTGATTTCATTTTACACCCTACTCCATTTACTTCATGCTTTTACTTCCTAGTTCACTCCATAGTCTACTTTTTCCCCAGTGCCCCCGACACCATTTTCGATTCCTTCTTTTTCTCTTCACAACAGATCCAGACTAAGACCGTGGCCCAGTGTGTGGAGTACTACTACTCCTGGAAAAAGGAGCATAAACTTGCCAGCACTCTTGCTCAGGTGAGGGGCAAGAAAATGGAGAGGTGCCAGGAAGGTCGAGAAACTGGGAGAAGGGGAGAAAAGCTGCTGGCGAGCCATGCCAGATGCCCCTTTGCCAGGATCACATCGTCCCATGTGCTGGGAAAGGCACAGCAGATGCTGCCCGGGCCTTCCTTGTGCTGCTGCCCTGAAGTATGCAATTCTGGAGCCTAACTTTGACCCAAGAAAGCAGCACCGCCACCAAAATGGGCTTTGACTCTCTACAGATGGGCTTCTCAAGGGCTGGCACCCTCGCTGACTCCAATCAGACCCCAAATTCCCCACTGCTTGCTGACATCAGCAGTCCAGGCTGCCTTTGTGGATATGCTGCAGATTTTCAGGGAGTTTTTCTAGCATGCCAGCATAGTCCCCAAGAAGGAGCTGCTGGTGCTGTGGCTCCCCTAAATCTTTCCTTAGCGGCAAAGAGCAATTTGTTTCCCATCATGTGAGAGAGAGAGAGAGAGAGAGAGAGAGAGGGAGGGAG
This sequence comes from Agelaius phoeniceus, assembly GCF_051311805.1. Lineage (NCBI taxonomy): Eukaryota > Metazoa > Chordata > Aves > Passeriformes > Icteridae > Agelaius > Agelaius phoeniceus. The sequence continues at coordinate 38,933,440 of NC_135303.1, read as the reverse complement.
ATTATTTTGGGGACTAGAAAATGGCTAAGCATGTGTCTACCCTAATTGGACTGAATTGAAATGCCATTGCCTAGACATTTGTGGAGGAAAAGCAGAGAGAAATAGATGTTAGGCAGAAAGGTAGAAATAAGAAATGTAGAGCTCTAAATAGCCAGGTCTTTCTCCCACCCCTTTGGCCTGTAGAAAAGAGGAGTATTTTCCTCCAAGCTCTGTGTTGGCAGCCCGCCGCAGCCCATTGGCAAAGGCAGCCGTTTTCTCAGCTCTTGAGGCTTTGGAAGGATTTGCTTAGGCCGATAGATTTTTGTGCTGGATGCTCTGATTTCCAGCTTTGTGAGAGGAAGGAAGCATTGATAAGGACTCTTTGATTTCCAGAGCGTGGGCAAAGCAAAGAGGAGCAAAAGCCCTCCCAGAAAGGAGAACGGGGAGCCAGGGAAGAGAAGCCGCAAGAGGGCTCGCAGCGCCCAGTGTCCCTGCTGCCAACCGCGCCAGCCGCCCCCTTCGGCGGGAGGCCCCTTTCCCTGCGGGCAGTGCAAACGGTGCGCAAGTTCCTCCTCTTTCTGCTCAAAGCTGCGCCTTTGGACTAAAAGGGGCTGACCCTTTTCAAAGGCACCGCAGGGGAAGCTGGGGGCACTTGCAGCATCGCCCCCGGCAGCCGTGCTCAAGCTTAACACCCACCTCAAACCCAAAGAGCTTAGGTAAAACCCAGCCTTCACAATGAAACCTTGCCGTGCCCCAACAAGACACAGTTGATACAAGTAGGAATAGATCCATCAAAGCTTGGTTTGATGCTGCTGATCAAATTCAAAAGAGGATGCAGCAAAAGGAGGAAGACATTTCAAGGCATTGAAAGTAGAACCATCAGACTCATGGTGCTGATCCATTGACAAATGTGCCACTGCCCGAAAAGACAGAAATTCATACTCAAACGGAGATCTTGGCACTTGGTTTCATGGTGTGTACTAGCGTGAGCAATGGATGGTTTGCTTCCTATCTTGCAGGGTGTTTGAAAGCATGAAGGAAAGGAACAAACACAGCAGAAGACATCGGCCTCGGAAGACAGCAGAGCCTCTCCCCAAGAAGAAAAGACCAAATTAGACAACCCTGCAGGTTGTCCAGGGCTAGCAAGAGTTAGGCAGATTAGTTAGATAGGAATACAACTGTTAGATATTAGTTAGATAGGAATAGGACTGTTTTTTAAGCTTTTTGGGTTGTTTAATCTTCTACTTAGTTAGTTTACATGATAGTAACCTCCTCAATTTAGTAGTTAAGGTACATTAGTATTATTCAGGACTCATTAGTATTATTAGATTTATCAGTAAATGTCAGAGGTTGGGTGTTTTGTATGCTCTGCCATATGCTCTTTGTCATTTTGCCTTTGTTGAGACCTAATCTGTCTTTATCATTAAACCAATGTTTGTTCCATTTTGTCTGTTTGTCTGTATGAAAGCACTCCAGCAATGTTTGTTCCATTTGCCTGGTGTTGCAAAGACGGCACTTGCCCTGAGAGAAGAAGCTGGGCAGGCGCCACCTCCCCCAGGCCCAGCCCCTTGCTAAGCTGGCAGGACTTCCTGACGTGTGTCTCCTTTACTGCCAGTGAAATACCGCTGGGGCTTCAGCCTTTGATTCCTCAACATCTCAGCTGGGAGTGGAAAGGGAGGCTTTGTTTAATTCACTGAATTGCATCTAGATGAGTGGTCTGGTCTCACCATATTTTCTGGCATAAAAGCAGCGGGTTGAGTCCTTTTTGGAGCCCAGACAGAAAAATTTCTTTCATTTTGGGGGACTGATGGAGCTGACCAGCTTGGAGGACGTTTCTAAGCCCTCCGATTCTATCCAATTCCTATCGGCATGCACCACAAAGGCATGGCTAGTTCAGTTGCAGTTTCTCCTGAAAGGACCAGTGTCCCGCTCTGGGCCTCCAGCAATCTCCTTAGCTAAAGCCGAGCGGGTGTGATCATTATCCTCTGACTTGTCACAGCTGGGGCACTTGCGCCAAAGAAGAATCCAAGTCACTCTTTTATGGAGGCCAGCAAATGGCCCTGCCTAGCAAGGCTTTGGTGGCAGGGGCTGTGGAGGGTGGATGGAGAGGGGGCGAGGGAGGGGGCAATTGGCAGGCTGCTTCTGGGAAGCCGAGGCAAGCTTGCCCTTGTCTGATGGAGCCGGTGCAGGTGGGCTTTGGAGGCTACAAAGTATCTGCCTTGCAGTGGGACTTGTTCCAGCTGCCCCCTCAGTTTGCTGGCCAGTGGGTAACATGCAGGCTGGGAAGGAAGCAAGATTGGGACTGAAGCAAGATTTGCTTTTCCTTAAGGACAGGCAGGAAAGCAGCAAAGCTGCCTGGCTTTTTCTCATATCTGGGATCTAGGCGTTAAAAGCAATGTGAAGGCCAGCAGTGTGGAAAGGCAATTCTGTAAGTGTTGCTTCCTTAGAGGAATGCCAGAGTCTTTTGGGACAACCACCGAGCTTCTCCAAGGGAGCTGGAAGAGGGATCTAGAAATTCTGCCTGAATGTTTGCTAGAGAAATGCCCGTGTGCTGTCCCTGGGTGTGTGTGTGTGTGTGTGTCCCCATCAGTTGGCCTGAAAAAGATCCTGTTTCTCCAAGTTTCAAGGGAGGAGTGATGAGGTGAGAGACCAGCTCAGAGGCCCAAAGGAGGGAAACCATGCAGTGACATTATTGGGCAGCAAAAGGAGAATTGAGAAAGGGGGCAGGATGAATGCCTCCACTTTGAGAGGAAGCTTTGGAGTTGGCTCTGCGCTAGGCAACTTGCAAATTCCAGCTCCTCTCAGAGCTGGAGGAGAGCCAGTGGGAGGAGCCCTTCTGGTTCTCCAGGGCAGGAGATGAGGTCTGGGCCCTTGCACAGAGGCAGGCTCCTGTGCACCTTCAGCTGGAGGCACCTTGCAGAGAAGCACCGGGAAGAGCCAGGGCTGTCCCTGCACTGCTTTTGCCCGTCTCATCAGACGACTGAGGAGAAAAGGCCCAATGGGAAGCTTCTCAGAGCAAACTTGCAGCACAAGAAGTACAAGGGGCAGAGGCGGCCCATGCCCCTTTCTGTCCCATGGCTCCCCCGGGGGTTCTAGATGGAATGTTGGGCTGTGCCCATAGCAACTGTCGTTGTCTCCTGCTCCTGCGGCCCTTGCTGGAATGCTGCTGGAGCAGCGCTGGAGCAGCAGCTGCAGGATCAGCTCCTGGGCTGTCCCTGACCAGCCGCCTTCTGCACTCAGCGCCAGACCCGGCCTCTGCACCGACATCCTTGTCTCCTCGTCTGCCTCCGGGCATCCCCAGAGCACTTGGGAACCCTCCAAGGTAAGAAAATCCCCGTTTGCCCTCAAAGCACTAGCACAAGGGCAGGAGGCTCCAGCTGCCTCTCCCACCAAGCACGACACACAGGCTGCATGCTCACTTTCCCCAGACGAGCTTCCACGTGAAAGCAGGGTGCAGCTTCTGAAGGAATTGTGTTGCCTCCAGGGGAAACACAGACCTTTCCATAGAGGACCTAGAGAGGTGTCCCAGTGCAGTTGCAGATCCTCGTCCACGCATCACCTGATTAAACGTTCTTGGCACCCATTTCAGTCCTCAAACTATCTTGTGCTGACCCCAAAACAAATTGTTCCTGGCTGAGCAGGTCAGGGCTTCAGTGTCAACAAATCCCCTTATGCCCTGACTCTGCTCACACCCGCTCCAATGCTTCAAACACCACAATGATGGCACTTCTCCTCTGGCATCCCTGTCGTTCAGGGCATGGAAGCATTTGACTGGGCTTCTCTGCAAACACAGGCTTTCAACTTCAAAAACCATCTGGGATCAGCAATTCTTATCTACTTACGTATTTACATCACCTATAGATCCATTCTATTTTAAGATCTTTAGAGATTCTTTTTTCAGTGCACGTAGGGCTGGTTCTACCTCATGCTCAGGGGCGGCCGTCAAATGCCATCTCCTCAAGAGCACAATCACAGTAGCACAGAATTTTCTGCCTTGGAAGGGATTCTGAAAGATCACTGAGCCCAACTGCAGGGCCTGCCCGGGGCAGCCTCAACAATCACAGCCTGTGCCCAAGAGCAGTGTCCAAACACTTTTGGAGCTCAGTCAGCCTTGGTGCTGTGCCCCCTTCCCTGGGGAGGCTGTTGCAGTGCCCAAGCAGCCTCTGGCTGAAGAAGCTTTTCCTTCGATCCAACCTAAGCCTGCACATCTCCCCTGCCATTCTCTTGGCTCTTCTCCGTGGCCCCGGGAGTGAAGAGAGTAGTGCATGGCCTTCTGCTTGCCCTCCTGAGGAAGCTGCTGACTGCTGGAGGGTCCTGCCTAGGACATTCCATGTCAAAAAGGCAGCAATGACAGCAAAGAGAAAGGAGCTGGGACACGGGAGCTCGGGCTTTGCAATGATGAGGATGAGAAGGAAGGCTACTGACACATCCTTGGCAGAAGGATTTTGACCTGGAGCATTGCTTTGATCTCTTTCAGGTGGAAAGGAGAGGCACAATGAAAAGGAAAGCAAGAGCCCAGATTCAGCCGTGAGTTTTGGCCTAGGGTTAAAGGACAGCAAACTGGAGGAATGGCGAGGAGGAGAACTGCTCTTTCACAGTCAGGCTGGGATTGGTTCAAGCCTGTGGGTGCACAGCAAGGCTCTCTTGACCACTTGCCTTTCTCACCTCCACCTCCTTCTTCCTTTAGACACATCAATGTTGGCAGCGACTTTCAGGCTGAGCTCCCAGAGCTGCAGAACAGAGCAGCAAGTGAGGATGAAGAGCCTGCAACCCTGGTCTGGAAGCCCTGGGGAGAGGATGACTCTGACATGGAAAAACCTGACAGAGGTAGCTTTGCTTCAAGCTTTGCTTCCAGCCCTGAGCTACTTGGGTCTTGAAAAGGCTCCTTTTGCCTAAAAAGGCAGCGTTTTGCAGGCTCTGCTTCTCTCCTTGTCTCGCCCATCTTCCCATGTAGAAGTGTTAGAGGCAAGGAGAAAGAGCAAGCACCTTGCTCTCCAAACTGGTCAGGGCCGTTTGCCACTGGAAGAGGGGAGATTGGCCCCCACTTCTTCTTACAGAAGCTGCTTTGGAGGGAGAGCCAGCACTGCGTGGGCCCTTGCTTCAGCTGGCTCTGTCTTTGCTCTCCTTTTCATGCTCTCTCTCCAAGCTGCTGTCTTTAGCTGCCGGCCTTTCCTTCTGCCTTGCATGGCAACCTTTGCCCTTTGCTGGCCTCCAGGCTGACTTTCGGTGGGTTTTTTCTTGTGCTTGCAGTAAGAGAACTGTTGGACATGGCCAGCTCCCGTGGCATTCCCGGGGCAGCAGCTAACCTGGAGCGCGCCCTGCACTGCCTGCACCAGGCACGCGGCAGCGTTCCGGTAAGAAGCGGCTGTTTGGGCGCAGAGGAGAGGGCACAGGGAATGCAGAAGGCCTGGGCACTGGGACAGCCTTTCCTGGCTGCTCTTGGAAGAAGGGTCTTAACAGGGAGCAGAGCACTTGCTGCCTGCTGGGTCTCCTCCAGCTGCGTCAGGGCTGAGCCCAAAGGGCTCCAGCAGGGAGAATCTCCCTCCTGGAGGCGGCGGCGGCGGAAGGTCCTGCTGCCTTGTAAATGGCCTGGAGATTTGGCTTCTCTAAGACATTTGGAGGGGAAATTCCCAGAAGCCTCAGTCAGCTGAGGCCATTCTGGCTGCAGGAGCAGCAAAATCCTCAGCTTGGTGAGGAAAAGGCCACTCTTGGGGACCAGGATCAAAGGGTTGGGCAGCAAAAACTAGGGACTGGGAGCAAATGACAGTGTTTCACCCACATGGGATAGAGTCGCTTGAATGTCTGGAGAGGCAAAGGAGCTGAAAGGCAGCACCTGTGATTTTTTGGCTCATTTTTAATGTGCTGGGGCGGCTAAAGCCTTTTCCCTCTTGATCTTGCAGGAGGCTCTGGAGATGCTGCTCTCAGAGGGGCCTGCAACACCTCAAGGCCATCCCATGGCTGATTATCATTACGCAGGTAAGCAAAGCAGAGCTTCTTGCGTCCCTGACAGATGCTGCCGGCCCCTTCATTGTTGTGGCAAGCGTTTCTGCTTCAAGAAATTGTGCTTAACACCAGCACAAGGTCTTGTCTCCTCTGTGGGTGGGCAAAGCACCAGCATCTAGTCCTTCAGCTTTACTTGTTTTCCAATCCTTCTCCCCGGGCAATGCCTGCTCTTGTCTTCACGACCTTCTGAGGGAGCAGACACGTACACCCACGTGAATGACGGCCTGCGACCGTTTTCTTTCGGCAGCCAGTGGGATCTACTTGGTGTGGATCAAGGGATCTGTTTACTAGCCGCTGCTTTTTATTGCCAGGCTCTGATAGATGGACACCTGAGGAGAAGGAGTCCTTCCAAAAGGCTTTCCACACCTACGGCAAGGATTTTCATCTCATCCAGAAGCAGGTAAAGCCACGGGACATTCTTTACCCGAGCAGATCAGCAGCAGGAAAGCTTGCTTATTTCTGGGAACAAGCACTGGGCTTCAGTCTCTCTCTTCTCAAGGAGCAAGTATCTTCAAGTAGTAACAAAAGGGGACATCAAAAGCCTGTGTCAAAAGGATGATCCTGCCTCTCCAGCCCTTTTCTCCAAGCTCTTTTGGAAGATGAAGCTTTATTCTGTCAGACTTGTGGCACAGGTCTGCTGCTGCTTCCACAAGACGCTGTGCTGGCATAACTGGAATGAAGCGGGGAAAGAAGAACTGTGCTAGGTGGATTTGTTGTTGATCTGTGCATTGCGTGTATTAGCACCTAGCATCATACAGGGTTTAAGACATTGCATGATGCCTCTCTTTCTCCATGTTGATTTCATTTTACACCCTACTCCATTTACTTCATGCTTTTACTTCCTAGTTCACTCCATAGTCTACTTTTTCCCCAGTGCCCCCGACACCATTTTCGATTCCTTCTTTTTCTCTTCACAACAGATCCAGACTAAGACCGTGGCCCAGTGTGTGGAGTACTACTACTCCTGGAAAAAGGAGCATAAACTTGCCAGCACTCTTGCTCAGGTGAGGGGCAAGAAAATGGAGAGGTGCCAGGAAGGTCGAGAAACTGGGAGAAGGGGAGAAAAGCTGCTGGCGAGCCATGCCAGATGCCCCTTTGCCAGGATCACATCGTCCCATGTGCTGGGAAAGGCACAGCAGATGCTGCCCGGGCCTTCCTTGTGCTGCTGCCCTGAAGTATGCAATTCTGGAGCCTAACTTTGACCCAAGAAAGCAGCACCGCCACCAAAATGGGCTTTGACTCTCTACAGATGGGCTTCTCAAGGGCTGGCACCCTCGCTGACTCCAATCAGACCCCAAATTCCCCACTGCTTGCTGACATCAGCAGTCCAGGCTGCCTTTGTGGATATGCTGCAGATTTTCAGGGAGTTTTTCTAGCATGCCAGCATAGTCCCCAAGAAGGAGCTGCTGGTGCTGTGGCTCCCCTAAATCTTTCCTTAGCGGCAAAGAGCAATTTGTTTCCCATCATGTGAGAGAGAGAGAGAGAGAGAGAGAGAGAGGGAGGGAGATTATTTTGGGGACTAGAAAATGGCTAAGCATGTGTCTACCCTAATTGGACTGAATTGAAATGCCATTGCCTAGACATTTGTGGAGGAAAAGCAGAGAGAAATAGATGTTAGGCAGAAAGGTAGAAATAAGAAATGTAGAGCTCTAAATAGCCAGGTCTTTCTCCCACCCCTTTGGCCTGTAGAAAAGAGGAGTATTTTCCTCCAAGCTCTGGCTTGGCAGCCCGCCGCAGCCCATTGGCAAAGGCAGCCGTTTTCTCAGCTCTTGAGGCTTTGGAAGGATTTGCTTAGGCCGATAGATTTTTGTGCTGGATGCTCTGATTTCCAGCTTTGTGAGAGGAAGGAAGCATTGATAAGGACTCTTTGATTTCCAGAGCGTGGGCAAAGCAAAGAGGAGCAAAAGCCCTCCCAGAAAGGAGAACGGGGAGCCAGGGAAGAGAAGCCGCAAGAGGGCTCGCAGCGCCCAGTGTCCCTGCTGCCAACCGCGCCAGCCGCCCCCTTCGGCGGGAGGCCCCTTTCCCTGCGGGCAGTGCAAACGGTGCGCAAGTTCCTCCTCTTTCTGCTCAAAGCTGCGCCTTTGGACTAAAAGGGGCTGACCCTTTTCAAAGGCACCGCAGGGGAAGCTGGGGGCACTTGCAGCATCGCCCCCGGCAGCCGTGCTCAAGCTTAACACCCACCTCAAACCCAAAGAGCTTAGGTAAAACCCAGCCTTCACAATGAAACCTTGCCGTGCCCCAACAAGACACAGTTGATACAAGTAGGAATAGATCCATCAAAGCTTGGTTTGATGCTGCTGATCAAATTCAAAAGAGGATGCAGCAAAAGGAGGAAGACATTTCAAGGCATTGAAAGTAGAACCATCAGACTCATGGTGCTGATCCATTGACAAATGTGCCACTGCCCGAAAAGACAGAAATTCATACTCAAACGGAGATCTTGGCACTTGGTTTCATGGTGTGTACTAGCGTGAGCAATGGATGGTTTGCTTCCTATCTTGCAGGGTGTTTGAAAGCATGAAGGAAAGGAACAAACACAGCAGAAGACATCGGCCTCGGAAGACAGCAGAGCCTCTCCCCAAGAAGAAAAGACCAAATTAGACAACCCTGCAGGTTGTCCAGGGCTAGCAAGAGTTAGGCAGATTAGTTAGATAGGAATACAACTGTTAGATATTAGTTAGATAGGAATAGGACTGTTTTTTAAGCTTTTTGGGTTGTTTAATCTTCTACTTAGTTAGTTTACATGATAGTAACCTCCTCAATTTAGTAGTTAAGGTACATTAGTATTATTCAGGACTCATTAGTATTATTAGATTTATCAGTAAATGTCAGAGGTTGGGTGTTTTGTATGCTCTGCCATATGCTCTTTGTCATTTTGCCTTTGTTGAGACCTAATCTGTCTTTATCATTAAACCAATGTTTGTTCCATTTTGTCTGTTTGTCTGTATGAAAGCACTCCAGCAATGTTTGTTCCATTTGCCTGGTGTTGCAAAGACGGCACTTGCCCTGAGAGAAGAAGCTGGGCAGGCGCCACCTCCCCCAGGCCCAGCCCCTTGCTAAGCTGGCAGGACTTCCTGACGTGTGTCTCCTTTACTGCCAGTGAAATACCGCTGGGGCTTCAGCCTTTGATTCCTCAACATCTCAGCTGGGAGTGGAAAGGGAGGCTTTGTTTAATTCACTGAATTGCATCTAGATGAGTGGTCTGGTCTCACCATATTTTCTGGCATAAAAGCAGCGGGTTGAGTCCTTTTTGGAGCCCAGACAGAAAAATTTCTTTCATTTTGGGGGACTGATGGAGCTGACCAGCTTGGAGGACGTTTCTAAGCCCTCCGATTCTATCCAATTCCTATCGGCATGCACCACAAAGGCATGGCTAGTTCAGTTGCAGTTTCTCCTGAAAGGACCAGTGTCCCGCTCTGGGCCTCCAGCAATCTCCTTAGCTAAAGCCGAGCGGGTGTGATCATTATCCTCTGACTTGTCACAGCTGGGGCACTTGCGCCAAAGAAGAATCCAAGTCACTCTTTTATGGAGGCCAGCAAATGGCCCTGCCTAGCAAGGCTTTGGTGGCAGGGGCTGTGGAGGGTGGATGGAGAGGGGGCGAGGGAGGGGGCAATTGGCAGGCTGCTTCTGGGAAGCCGAGGCAAGCTTGCCCTTGTCTGATGGAGCCGGTGCAGGTGGGCTTTGGAGGCTACAAAGTATCTGCCTTGCAGTGGGACTTGTTCCAGCTGCCCCCTCAGTTTGCTGGCCAGTGGGTAACATGCAGGCTGGGAAGGAAGCAAGATTGGGACTGAAGCAAGATTTGCTTTTCCTTAAGGACAGGCAGGAAAGCAGCAAAGCTGCCTGGCTTTTTCTCATATCTGGGATCTAGGCGTTAAAAGCAATGTGAAGGCCAGCAGTGTGGAAAGGCAATTCTGTAAGTGTTGCTTCCTTAGAGGAATGCCAGAGTCTTTTGGGACAACCACCGAGCTTCTCCAAGGGAGCTGGAAGAGGGATCTAGAAATTCTGCCTGAATGTTTGCTAGAGAAATGCCCGTGTGCTGTCCCTGGGCGTGTGTGTGTGTGTGTGTCCCCATCAGTTGGCCTGAAAAAGATCCTGTTTCTCCAAGTTTCAAGGGAGGAGTGATGAGGTGAGAGACCAGCTCAGAGGCCCAAAGGAGGGAAACCATGCAGTGACATTATTGGGCAGCAAAAGGAGAATTGAGAAAGGGGGCAGGATGAATGCCTCCACTTTGAGAGGAAGCTTTGGAGTTGGCTCTGCGCTAGGCAACTTGCAAATTCCAGCTCCTCTCAGAGCTGGAGGAGAGCCAGTGGGAGGAGCCCTTCTGGTTCTCCAGGGCAGGAGATGAGGTCTGGGCCCTTGCACAGAGGCAGGCTCCTGTGCACCTTCAGCTGGAGGCACCTTGCAGAGAAGCACCGGGAAGAGCCAGGGCTGTCCCTGCACTGCTTTTGCCCGTCTCATCAGACGACTGAGGAGAAAAGGCCCAATGGGAAGCTTCTCAGAGCAAACTTGCAGCAGAAGAAGTACAAGGGGCAGAGCCGGCCCATGCCCCTTTCTGTCCCATGGCTCCCCCGGGGGTTCTAGATGGAATGTTGGGCTGTGCCCATAGCAACTGTCGTTGTCTCCTGCTCCTGCGGCCCTTGCTGGAATGCTGCTGGAGCAGCGCTGGAGCAGCAGCTGCAGGATCAGCTCCTGGGCTGTCCCTGACCAGCCGCCTTCTGCACTCAGCGCCAGACCCGGCCTCTGCACCGACATCCTTGTCTCCTCGTCTGCCTCCGGGCATCCCCAGAGCACTTGGGAACCCTCCAAGGTAAGAAAATCCCCGTTTGCCCTCAAAGCACTAGCACAAGGGCAGGAGGCTCCAGCTGCCTCTCCCACCAAGCACGACACACAGGCTGCATGCTCACTTTCCCCAGACGAGCTTCCACGTGAAAGCAGGGTGCAGCTTCTGAAGGAATTGTGTTGCCTCCAGGGGAAACACAGACCTTTCCATAGAGGACCTAGAGAGGTGTCCCAGTGCAGTTGCAGATCCTCGTCCACGCATCACCTGATTAAACGTTCTTGGCACCCATTTCAGTCCTCAAACTATCTTGTGCTGACCCCAAAACAAATTGTTCCTGGCTGAGCAGGTCAGGGCTTCAGTGTCAACAAATCCCCTTATGCCCTGACTCTGCTCACACCCGCTCCAAAGCTTCAAACACCACAATGATGGCACTTCTCCTCTGGCATCCCTGTCGTTCAGGGCATGGAAGCATTTGACTGGGCTTCTCTGCAAACACAGGCTTTCAACTTCAAAAACCATCTGGGATCAGCAATTCTTATCTACTTACGTATTTACATCGCCTATAGATCCATTCTATTTTAAGATCTTTAGAGATTCTTTTTTCAGTGCAGGTAGGGCTGGTTCTACCTCATGCTCAGGGGCGGCCGTCAAATGCCATCTCCTCAAGAGCACAATCACAGTAGCACAGAATTTTCTGCCTTGGAAGGGATTCTGAAAGATCACTGAGCCCAACTGCAGGGCCTGCCCGGGGCAGCCTCAACAATCACAGCCTGTGCCCAAGAGCAGTGTCCAAACACTTTTGGAGCTCAGTCAGCCTTGGTGCTGTGCCCCCTTCCCTGGGGAGGCTGTTGCAGTGCCCAAGCAGCCTCTGGCTGAAGAAGCTTTTCCTTCGATCCAACCTAAGCCTGCACATCTCCCCTGCCATTCTCTTGGCTCTTCTCCGTGGCCCCGGGAGTGAAGAGAGTAGTGCATGGCCTTCTGCTTGCCCTCCTGAGGAAGCTGCTGACTGCTGGAGGGTCCTGCCTAGGACATTCCATGTCAAAAAGGCAGCAATGACAGCAAAGAGAAAGGAGCTGGGACACGGGAGCTCGGGCTTTGCAATGATGAGGATGAGAAGGAAGGCTACTGACACATCCTTGGCAGAAGGATTTTGAACTGGAGCATTGCTTTGATCTCTTTCAGGTGGAAAGGAGAGGCACAATGAAAAGGAAAGCAAGAGCCCAGATTCAGCCGTGAGTTTTGGCCTAGGGTTAAAGGACAGCAAACTGGAGGAATGGCGAGGAGGAGAACTGCTCTTTCACAGTCAGGCTGGGATTGGTTCAAGCCTGTGGGTGCACAGCAAGGCTCTCTTGACCACTTGCCTTTCTCACCTCCACCTCCTTCTTCCTTTAGACACATCAATGTTGGCAGCGACTTTCAGGCTGAGCTCCCAGAGCTGCAGAACAGAGCAGCAAGTGAGGATGAAGAGCCTGCAACCCTGGTCTGGAAGCCCTGGGGAGAGGATGACTCTGACATGGAAAAACCTGACAGAGGTAGCTTTGCTTCAAGCTTTGCTTCCAGCCCTGAGCTACTTGGGTCTTGAAAAGGCTCCTTTTGCCTAAAAAGGCAGCGTTTTGCAGGCTCTGCTTCTCTCCTTGTCTCGCCCATCTTCCCATGTAGAAGTGTTAGAGGCAAGGAGAAAGAGCAAGCACCTTGCTCTCCAAACTGGTCAGGGCCGTTTGCCACTGGAAGAGGGGAGATTGGCCCCCACTTCTTCTTACAGAAGCTGCTTTGGAGGGAGAGCCAGCACTGCGTGGGCCCTTGCTTCAGCTGGCTCTGTCTTTGCTCTCCTTTTCATGCTCTCTCTCCAAGCTGCTGTCTTTAGCTGCCGGCCTTTCCTTCTGCCTTGCATGGCAACCTTTGCCCTTTGCTGGCCTCCAGGCTGACTTTCGGTGGGTTTTTTCTTGTGCTTGCAGTAAGAGAACTGTTGGACATGGCCAGCTCCCGTGGCATTCCCGGGGCAGCAGCTAACCTGGAGCGCGCCCTGCACTGCCTGCACCAGGCACGCGGCAGCGTTCCGGTAAGAAGCGGCTGTTTGGGCGCAGAGGAGAGGGCACAGGGAATGCAGAAGGCCTGGGCACTGGGACAGCCTTTCCTGGCTGCTCTTGGAAGAAGGGTCTTAACAGGGAGCAGAGCACTTGCTGCCTGCTGGGTCTCCTCCAGCTGCGTCAGGGCTGAGCCCAAAGGGCTCCAGCAGGGAGAATCTCCCTCCTGGAGGCGGCGGCGGCGGAAGGTCCTGCTGCCTTGTAAATGGCCTGGAGATTTGGCTTCTCTAAGACATTTGGAGGGGAAATTCCCAGAAGCCTCAGTCAGCTGAGGCCATTCTGGCTGCAGGAGCAGCAAAATCCTCAGCTTGGTGAGGAAAAGGCCACTCTTGGGGACCAGGATCAAAGGGTTGGGCAGCAAAAACTAGGGACTGGGAGCAAATGACAGTGTTTCACCCACATGGGATACAGTCGCTTGAATGTCTGGAGAGGCAAAGGAGCTGAAAGGCAGCACCTGTGATTTTTTGGCTCATTTTTAATGTGCTGGGGCGGCTAAAGCCTTTTCCCTCTTGATCTTGCAGGAGGCTCTGGAGATGCTGCTCTCAGAGGGGCCTGCAACAGCTCAAGGCCATCCCATGGCTGATTATCATTACGCAGGTAAGCAAAGCAGAGCTTCTTGCGTCCCTGACAGATGCTGCCGGCCCCTTCATTGTTGTGGCAAGCGTTTCTGCTTCAAGAAATTGTGCTTAACACCAGCACAAGGTCTTGTCTCCTCTGTGGGTGGGCAAAGCACCAGCATCTAGTCCTTCAGCTTTACTTGTTTTCCAATCCTTCTCCCCGGGCAATGCCTGCTCTTGTCTTCACGACCTTCTGAGGGAGCAGACACGTACACCCACGTGAATGACGGCCTGCGACCGTTTTCTTTCGGCAGCCAGTGGGATCTACTTGGTGTGGATCAAGGGATCTGTTTACTAGCCGCTGCTTTTTATTGCCAGGCTCTGATAGATGGACACCTGAGGAGAAGGAGTCCTTCCAAAAGGCTTTCCACACCTACGGCAAGGATTTTCATCTCATCCAGAAGCAGGTAAAGCCACGGGACATTCTTTACCCGAGCAGATCAGCAGCAGGAAAGCTTGCTTATTTCTGGGAACAAGCACTGGGCTTCAGTCTCTCTCTTCTCAAGGAGCAAGTATCTTCAAGTAGTAACAAAAGGGGACATCAAAAGCCTGTGTCAAAAGGATGATCCTGCCTCTCCAGCCCTTTTCTCCAAGCTCTTTTGGAAGATGAAGCTTTATTCTGTCAGACTTGTGGCACAGGTCTGCTGCTGCTTCCACAAGACGCTGTGCTGGCATAACTGGAATGAAGCGGGGAAAGAAGAACTGTGCTAGGTGGATTTGTTGTTGATCTGTGCATTGCGTGTATTAGCACCTAGCATCATACAGGGTTTAAGACATTGCATGATGCCTCTCTTTCTCCATGTTGATTTCATTTTACACCCTACTCCATTTACTTCATGCTTTTACTTCCTAGTTCACTCCATAGTCTACTTTTTCCCCAGTGCCCCCGACACCATTTTCGATTCCTTCTTTTTCTCTTCACAACAGATCCAGACTAAGACCGTGGCCCAGTGTGTGGAGTACTACTACTCCTGGAAAAAGGAGCATAAACTTGCCAGCACTCTTGCTCAGGTGAGGGGCAAGAAAATGGAGAGGTGCCAGGAAGGTCGAGAAACTGGGAGAAGGGGAGAAAAGCTGCTGGCGAGCCATGCCAGATGCCCCTTTGCCAGGATCACATCGTCCCATGTGCTGGGAAAGGCACAGCAGATGCTGCCCGGGCCTTCCTTGTGCTGCTGCCCTGAAGTATGCAATTCTGGAGCCTAACTTTGACCCAAGAAAGCAGCACCGCCACCAAAATGGGCTTTGACTCTCTACAGATGGGCTTCTCAAGGGCTGGCACCCTCGCTGACTCCAATCAGACCCCAAATTCCCCACTGCTTGCTGACATCAGCAGTCCAGGCTGCCTTTGTGGATATGCTGCAGATTTTCAGGGAGTTTTTCTAGCATGCCAGCATAGTCCCCAAGAAGGAGCTGCTGGTGCTGTGGCTCCCCTAAATCTTTCCTTAGCGGCAAAGAGCAATTTGTTTCCCATCATGTGAGAGAGAGAGAGAGAGAGAGAGAGAGAGAGAGAGGGAGGGAGATTATTTTGGGGACTAGAAAATGGCTAAGCATGTGTCTACCCTAATTGGACTGAATTGAAATGCCATTGCCTAGACATTTGTGGAGGAAAAGCAGAGAGAAATAGATGTTAGGCAGAAAGGTAGAAATAAGAAATGTAGAGCTCTAAATAGCCAGGTCTTTCTCCCACCCCTTTGGCCTGTAGAAAAGAGGAGTATTTTCCTCCAAGCTCTGGCTTGGCAGCCCGCCGCAGCCCATTGGCAAAGGCAGCCGTTTTCTCAGCTCTTGAGGCTTTGGAAGGATTTGCTTAGGCCGATAGATTTTTGTGCTGGATGCTCTGATGTCCAGCTTTGTGAGAGGAAGGAAGCATTGATAAGGACTCTTTGATTTCCAGAGCGTGGGCAAAGCAAAGAGGAGCAAAAGCCCTCCCAGAAAGGAGAACGGGGAGCCAGGGAAGAGAAGCCGCAAGAGGGCTCGCAGCGCCCAGTGTCCCTGCTGCCAACCGCGCCAGCCGCCCCCTTCGGCGGGAGGCCCCTTTCCCTGCGGGCAGTGCAAACGGTGCGCAAGTTCCTCCTCTTTCTGCTCAAAGCTGCGCCTTTGGACTAAAAGGGGCTGACCCTTTTCAAAGGCACCGCAGGGGAAGCTGGGGGCACTTGCAGCATCGCCCCCGGCAGCCGTGCTCAAGCTTAACACCCACCTCAAACCCAAAGAGCTTAGGTAAAACCCAGCCTTCACAATGAAACCTTGCCGTGCCCCAACAAGACACAGTTGATACAAGTAGGAATAGATCCATCAAAGCTTGGTTTGATGCTGCTGATCAAATTCAAAAGAGGATGCAGCAAAAGGAGGAAGACATTTCAAGGCATTGAAAGTAGAACCATCAGACTCATGGTGCTGATCCATTGACAAATGTGCCACTGCCCGAAAAGACAGAAATTCATACTCAAACGGAGATCTTGGCACTTGGTTTCATGGTGTGTACTAGCGTGAGCAATGGATGGTTTGCTTCCTATCTTGCAGGGTGTTTGAAAGCATGAAGGAAAGGAACAAACACAGCAGAAGACATCGGCCTCAGAAGACAGCAGAGCCTCTCCCCAAGAAGAAAAGACCAAATTAGACAACCCTGCAGGTTGTCCAGGGCTAGCAAGAGTTAGGCAGATTAGTTAGATAGGAATACAACTGTTAGATATTAGTTAGATAGGAATAGGACTGTTTTTTAAGCTTTTTGGGTTGTTTAATCTTCTACTTCGTTAGTTTACATGATAGTAACCTCCTCAATTTAGTAGTTAAGGTACATTAGTATTATTCAGGACTCATTAGTATTATTAGATTTATCAGTAAATGTCAGAGGTTGGGTGTTTTGTATGCTCTGCCATATGCTCTTTGTCATTTTGCCTTTGTTGAGACCTAATCTGTCTTTATCATTAAACCAATGTTTGTTCCATTTTGTCTGTTTGTCTGTATGAAAGCACTCCAGCAATGTTTGTTCCATTTGCCTGGTGTTGCAAAGACGGCACTTGCCCTGAGAGAAGAAGCTGGGCAGGCGCCACCTCCCCCAGGCCCAGCCCCTTGCTCAGCTGGCAGGACTTCCTGAGGTGTGTCTCCTTTACTGCCAGTGAAATACCGCTGGGGCTTCAGCCTTTGATTCCTCAACATCTCAGCTGGGAGTGGAAAGGGAGGCTTTGTTTAATTCACTGAATTGCATCTAGATGAGTGGTCTGGTCTCACCATATTTTCTGGCATAAAAGCAGCGGGTTGAGTCCTTTTTGGAGCCCAGACAGAAAAATTTCTTTCATTT
Organism: Agelaius phoeniceus; assembly: GCF_051311805.1. Lineage (NCBI taxonomy): Eukaryota > Metazoa > Chordata > Aves > Passeriformes > Icteridae > Agelaius > Agelaius phoeniceus. The sequence continues at coordinate 38,916,682 of NC_135303.1, read as the reverse complement.
TGGGGGACTGATGGAGCTGACCAGCTTGGAGGACGTTTCTAAGCCCTCCGATTCTATCCAATTCCTATCGGCATGCACCACAAAGGCATGGCTAGTTCAGTTGCAGTTTCTCCTGAAAGGACCAGTGTCCCGCTCTGGGCCTCCAGCAATCTCCTTAGCTAAAGCCGAGCGGGTGTGATCATTATCCTCTGACTTGTCACAGCTGGGGCACTTGCGCCAAAGAAGAATCCAAGTCACTCTTTTATGGAGGCCAGCAAATGGCCCTGCCTAGCAAGGCTTTGGTGGCAGGGGCTGTGGAGGGTGGATGGAGAGGGGGCGAGGGAGGGGGCAATTGGCAGGCTGCTTCTGGGAAGCCGAGGCAAGCTTGCCCTTGTCTGATGGAGCCGGTGCAGGTGGGCTTTGGAGGCTACAAAGTATCTGCCTTGCAGTGGGACTTGTTCCAGCTGCCCCCTCAGTTTGCTGGCCAGTGGGTAACATGCAGGCTGGGAAGGAAGCAAGATTGGGACTGAAGCAAGATTTGCTTTTCCTTAAGGACAGGCAGGAAAGCAGCAAAGCTGCCTGGCTTTTTCTCATATCTGGGATCTAGGCGTTAAAAGCAATGTGAAGGCCAGCAGTGTGGAAAGGCAATTCTGTAAGTGTTGCTTCCTTAGAGGAATGCCAGAGTCTTTTGGGACAACCACCGAGCTTCTCCAAGGGAGCTGGAAGAGGGATCTAGAAATTCTGCCTGAATGTTTGCTAGAGAAATGCCCGTGTGCTGTCCCTGGGTGTGTGTGTGTGTGTGTGTCCCCATCAGTTGGCCTGAAAAAGATCCTGTTTCTCCAAGTTTCAAGGGAGGAGTGATGAGGTGAGAGACCAGCTCAGAGGCCCAAAGGAGGGAAACCATGCAGTGACATTATTGGGCAGCAAAAGGAGAATTGAGAAAGGGGGCAGGATGAATGCCTCCACTTTGAGAGGAAGCTTTGGAGTTGGCTCTGCGCTAGGCAACTTGCAAATTCCAGCTCCTCTCAGAGCTGGAGGAGAGCCAGTGGGAGGAGCCCTTCTGGTTCTCCAGGGCAGGAGATGAGGTCTGGGCCCTTGCACAGAGGCAGGCTCCTGTGCACCTTCAGCTGGAGGCACCTTGCAGAGAAGCACCGGGAAGAGCCAGGGCTGTCCCTGCACTGCTTTTGCCCGTCTCATCAGACGACTGAGGAGAAAAGGCCCAATGGGAAGCTTCTCAGAGCAAACTTGCAGCAGAAGAAGTACAAGGGGCAGAGGCGGCCCATGCCCCTTTCTGTCCCATGGCTCCCCCGGGGGTTCTAGATGGAATGTTGGGCTGTGCCCATAGCAACTGTCGTTGTCTCCTGCTCCTGCGGCCCTTGCTGGAATGCTGCTGGAGCAGCGCTGGAGCAGCAGCTGCAGGATCAGCTCCTGGGCTGTCCCTGACCAGCCGCCTTCTGCACTCAGCGCCAGACCCGGCCTCTGCACCGACATCCTTGTCTCCTCGTCTGCCTCCGGGCATCCCCAGAGCACTTGGGAACCCTCCAAGGTAAGAAAATCCCCGTTTGCCCTCAAAGCACTAGCACAAGGGCAGGAGGCTCCAGCTGCCTCTCCCACCAAGCACGACACACAGGCTGCATGCTCACTTTCCCCAGACGAGCTTCCACGTGAAAGCAGGGTGCAGCTTCTGAAGGAATTGTGTTGCCTCCAGGGGAAACACAGACCTTTCCATAGAGGACCTAGAGAGGTGTCCCAGTGCAGTTGCAGATCCTCGTCCACGCATCACCTGATTAAACGTTCTTGGCACCCATTTCAGTCCTCAAACTATCTTGTGCTGACCCCAAAACAAATTGTTCCTGGCTGAGCAGGTCAGGGCTTCAGTGTCAACAAATCCCCTTATGCCCTGACTCTGCTCACACCCGCTCCAATGCTTCAAACACCACAATGATGGCACTTCTCCTCTGGCATCCCTGTCGTTCAGGGCATGGAAGCATTTGACTGGGCTTCTCTGCAAACACAGGCTTTCAACTTCAAAAACCATCTGGGATCAGCAATTCTTATCTACTTACGTATTTACATCGCCTATAGATCCATTCTATTTTAAGATCTTTAGAGATTCTTTTTTCAGTGCACGTAGGGCTGGTTCTACCTCATGCTCAGGGGCGGCCGTCAAATGCCATCTCCTCAAGAGCACAATCACAGTAGCACAGAATTTTCTGCCTTGGAAGGGATTCTGAAAGATCACTGAGCCCAACTGCAGGGCCTGCCCGGGGCAGCCTCAACAATCACAGCCTGTGCCCAAGAGCAGTGTCCAAACACTTTTGGAGCTCAGTCAGCCTTGGTGCTGTGCCCCCTTCCCTGGGGAGGCTGTTGCAGTGCCCAAGCAGCCTCTGGCTGAAGAAGCTTTTCCTTCGATCCAACCTAAGCCTGCACATCTCCCCTGCCATTCTCTTGGCTCTTCTCCGTGGCCCCGGGAGTGAAGAGAGTAGTGCATGGCCTTCTGCTTGCCCTCCTGAGGAAGCTGCTGACTGCTGGAGGGTCCTGCCTAGGACATTCCATGTCAAAAAGGCAGCAATGACAGCAAAGAGAAAGGAGCTGGGACACGGGAGCTCGGGCTTTGCAATGATGAGGATGAGAAGGAAGGCTACTGACACATCCTTGGCAGAAGGATTTTGAACTGGAGCATTGCTTTGATCTCTTTCAGGTGGAAAGGAGAGGCACAATGAAAAGGAAAGCAAGAGCCCAGATTCAGCCGTGAGTTTTGGCCTAGGGTTAAAGCACAGCAAACTGGAGGAATGGCGAGGAGGAGAACTGCTCTTTCACAGTCAGGCTGGGATTGGTTCAAGCCTGTGGGTGCACAGCAAGGCTCTCTTGACCACTTGCCTTTCTCACCTCCACCTCCTTCTTCCTTTAGACACATCAATGTTGGCAGCGACTTTCAGGCTGAGCTCCCAGAGCTGCAGAACAGAGCAGCAAGTGAGGATGAAGAGCCTGCAACCCTGGTCTGGAAGCCCTGGGGAGAGGATGACTCTGACATGGAAAAACCTGACAGAGGTAGCTTTGCTTCAAGCTTTGCTTCCAGCCCTGAGCTACTTGGGTCTTGAAAAGGCTCCTTATGCCTAAAAAGGCAGCGTTTTGCAGGCTCTGCTTCTCTCCTTGTCTCGCCCATCTTCCCATGTAGAAGTGTTAGAGGCAAGGAGAAAGAGCAAGCACCTTGCTCTCCAAACTGGTCAGGGCCGTTTGCCACTGGAAGAGGGGAGATTGGCCCCCACTTCTTCTTACAGAAGCTGCTTTGGAGGGAGAGCCAGCACTGCGTGGGCCCTTGCTTCAGCTGGCTCTGTCTTTGCTCTCCTTTTCATGCTCTCTCTCCAAGCTGCTGTCTTTAGCTGCCGGCCTTTCCTTCTGCCTTGCATGGCAACCTTTGCCCTTTGCTGGCCTCCAGGCTGACTTTCGGTGGGTTTTTTCTTGTGCTTGCAGTAAGAGAACTGTTGGACATGGCCAGCTCCCGTGGCATTCCCGGGGCAGCAGCTAACCTGGAGCGCGCCCTGCACTGCCTGCACCAGGCACGCGGCAGCGTTCCGGTAAGAAGCGGCTGTTTGGGCGCAGAGGAGAGGGCACAGGGAATGCAGAAGGCCTGGGCACTGGGACAGCCTTTCCTGGCTGCTCTTGGAAGAAGGGTCTTAACAGGGAGCAGAGCACTTGCTGCCTGCTGGGTCTCCTCCAGCTGCGTCAGGGCTGAGCCCAAAGGGCTCCAGCAGGGAGAATCTCCCTCCTGGAGGCGGCGGCGGCGGAAGGTCCTGCTGCCTTGTAAATGGCCTGGAGATTTGGCTTCTCTAAGACATTTGGAGGGGAAATTCCCAGAAGCCTCAGTCAGCTGAGGCCATTCTGGCTGCAGGAGCAGCAAAATCCTCAGCTTGGTGAGCAAAAGGCCACTCTTGGGGACCAGGATCAAAGGGTTGGGCAGCAAAAACTAGGGACTGGGAGCAAATGACAGTGTTTCACCCACATGGGATACAGTTGCTTGAATGTCTGGAGAGGCAAAGGAGCTGAAAGGCAGCACCTGTGATTTTTTGGCTCATTTTTAATGTGCTGGGGCGGCTAAAGCCTTTTCCCTCTTGATCTTGCAGGAGGCTCTGGAGATGCTGCTCTCAGAGGGGCCTGCAACAGCTCAAGGCCATCCCATGGCTGATTATCATTACGCAGGTAAGCAAAGCAGAGCTTCTTGCGTCCCTGACAGATGCTGCCGTCCCCTTCATTGTTGTGGCAAGCGTTTCTGCTTCAAGAAATTGTGCTTAACACCAGCACAAGGTCTTGTCTCCTCTGTGGGTGGGCAAAGCACCAGCATCTAGTCCTTCAGCTTTACTTGTTTTCCAATCCTTCTCCCCGGGCAATGCCTGCTCTTGTCTTCACGACCTTCTGAGGGAGCAGACACGTACACCCACGTGAATGACGGCCTGCGACCGTTTTCTTTCGGCAGCCAGAGGAATCTACTTGGTGTGGATCAAGGGATCTGTTTACTAGCCGCTGCTTTTTATTGCCAGGCTCTGATAGATGGACACCTGAGGAGAAGGAGTCCTTCCAAAAGGCTTTCCACACCTACGGCAAGGATTTTCATCTCATCCAGAAGCAGGTAAAGCCACGGGACATTCTTTACCCGAGCAGATCAGCAGCAGGAAAGCTTGCTTATTTCTGGGAACAAGCACTGGGCTTCAGTCTCTCTCTTCTCAAGGAGCAAGTATCTTCAAGTAGTAACAAAAGGGGACATCAAAAGCCTGTGTCAAAAGGATGATCCTGCCTCTCCAGCCCTTTTCTCCAAGCTCTTTTGGAAGATGAAGCTTTATTCTGTCAGACTTGTGGCACAGGTCTGCTGCTGCTTCCACAAGACGCTGTGCTGGCATAACTGGAGTGAAGCGGGGAAAGAAGAACTGTGCTAGGTGGATTTGTTGTTGATCTGTGCATTGCGTGTATTAGCACCTAGCATCATACAGGGTTTAAGACATTGCATGATGCCTCTCTTTCTCCATGTTGATTTCATTTTACACCCTACTCCATTTACTTCATGCTTTTACTTCCTAGTTGACTCCATAGTCTACTTTTTCCCCAGTGCCCCCGACACCATTTTCGATTCCTTCTTTTTCTCTTCACAACAGATCCAGACTAAGACCGTGGCCCAGTGTGTGGAGTACTACTACTCCTGGAAAAAGGAGCATAAACTTGCCAGCACTCTTGCTCAGGTGAGGGGCAAGAAAATGGAGAGGTGCCAGGAAGGTCGAGAAACTGGGAGAAGGGGAGAAAAGCTGCTGGCGAGCCATGCCAGATGCCCCTTTGCCAGGATCACATCGTCCCATGTGCTGGGAAAGGCACAGCAGATGCTGCCCGGGCCTTCCTTGTGCTGCTGCCCTGAAGTATGCAATTCTGGAGCCTAACTTTGACCCAAGAAAGCAGCACCGCCACCAAAATGGGCTTTGACTCTCTACAGATGGGCTTCTCAAGGGCTGGCACCCTCGCTGACTCCAATCAGACCCCAAATTCCCCACTGCTTGCTGACATCAGCAGTCCAGGCTGCCTTTGTGGATATGCTGCAGATTTTCAGGGAGTTTTTCTAGCATGCCAGCATAGTCCCCAAGAAGGAGCTGCTGGTGCTGTGGCTCCCCTAAATCTTTCCTTAGCGGCAAAGAGCAATTTGTTTCCCATCATGTGAGAGAGAGAGAGAGAGAGAGAGAGAGAGAGAGAGAGGGAGGGAGATTATTTTGGGGACTAGAAAATGGCTAAGCATGTGTCTACCCTAATTGGACTGAATTGAAATGCCATTGCCTAGACATTTGTGGAGGAAAAGCAGAGAGAAATAGATGTTAGGCAGAAAGGTAGAAATAAGAAATGTAGAGCTCTAAATAGCCAGGTCTTTCTCCCACCCCTTTGGCCTGTAGAAAAGAGGAGTATTTTCCTCCAAGCTCTGTGTTGGCAGCCCGCCGCAGCCCATTGGCAAAGGCAGCCGTTTTCTCAGCTCTTGAGGCTTTGGAAGGATTTGCTTAGGCCGATAGATTTTTGTGCTGGATGCTCTGATGTCCAGCTTTGTGAGAGGAAGGAAGCATTGATAAGGACTCTTTGATTTCCAGAGCGTGGGCAAAGCAAAGAGGAGCAAAAGCCCTCCCAGAAAGGAGAACGGGGAGCCAGGGAAGAGAAGCCGCAAGAGGGCTCGCAGCGCCCAGTGTCCCTGCTGCCAACCGCGCCAGCCGCCCCCTTCGGCGGGAGGCCCCTTTCCCTGCGGGCAGTGCAAATGGTGCGCAAGTTCCTCCTCTTTCTGCTCAAAGCTGCGCCTTTGGACTAAAAGGGGCTGACCCTTTTCAAAGGCACCGCAGGGGAAGCTGGGGGCACTTGCAGCATCGCCCCCGGCAGCCGTGCTCAAGCTTAACACCCACCTCAAACCCAAAGAGCTTAGGTAAAACCCAGCCTTCACAATGAAACCTTGCCGTGCCCCAACAAGACACAGTTGATACAAGTAGGAATAGATCCATCAAAGCTTGGTTTGATGCTGCTGATCAAATTCAAAAGAGGATGCAGCAAAAGGAGGAAGACATTTCAAGGCATTGAAAGTAGAACCATCAGACTCATGGTGCTGATCCATTGACAAATGTGCCACTGCCCGAAAAGACAGAAATTCATACTCAAACGGAGATCTTGGCACTTGGTTTCATGGTGTGTACTAGCGTGAGCAATGGATGGTTTGCTTCCTATCTTGCAGGGTGTTTGAAAGCATGAAGGAAAGGAACAAACACAGCAGAAGACATCGGCCTCAGAAGACAGCAGAGCCTCTCCCCAAGAAGAAAAGACCAAATTAGACAACCCTGCAGGTTGTCCAGGGCTAGCAAGAGTTAGGCAGATTAGTTAGATAGGAATACAACTGTTAGATATTAGTTAGATAGGAATAGGACTGTTTTTTAAGCTTTTTGGGTTGTTTAATCTTCTACTTCGTTAGTTTACATGATAGTAACCTCCTCAATTTAGTAGTTAAGGTACATTAGTATTATTCAGGACTCATTAGTATTATTAGATTTATCAGTAAATGTCAGAGGTTGGGTGTTTTGTATGCTCTGCCATATGCTCTTTGTCATTTTGCCTTTGTTGAGACCTAATCTGTCTTTATCATTAAACCAATGTTTGTTCCATTTTGTCTGTTTGTCTGTATGAAAGCACTCCAGCAATGTTTGTTCCATTTGCCTGGTGTTGCAAAGACGGCACTTGCCCTGAGAGAAGAAGCTGGGCAGGCGCCACCTCCCCCAGGCCCAGCCCCTTGCTCAGCTGGCAGGACTTCCTGAGGTGTGTCTCCTTTACTGCCAGTGAAATACCGCTGGGGCTTCAGCCTTTGATTCCTCAACATCTCAGCTGGGAGTGGAAAGGGAGGCTTTGTTTAATTCACTGAATTGCATCTAGATGAGTGGTCTGGTCTCACCATATTTTCTGGCATAAAAGCAGCGGGTTGAGTCCTTTTTGGAGCCCAGACAGAAAAATTTCTTTCATTTTGGGGGACTGATGGAGCTGACCAGCTTGGAGGACGTTTCTAAGCCCTCCGATTCTATCCAATTCCTATCGGCATGCACCACAAAGGCATGGCTAGTTCAGTTGCAGTTTCTCCTGAAAGGACCAGTGTCCCGCTCTGGGCCTCCAGCAATCTCCTTAGCTAAAGCCGAGCGGGTGTGATCATTATCCTCTGACTTGTCACAGCTGGGGCACTTGCGCCAAAGAAGAATCCAAGTCACTCTTTTATGGAGGCCAGCAAATGGCCGTGCCTAGCAAGGCTTTGGTGGCAGGGGCTGTGGAGGGTGGATGGAGAGGGGGCGAGGGAGGGGGCAATTGGCAGGCTGCTTCTGGGAAGCCGAGGCAAGCTTGCCCTTGTCTGATGGAGCCGGTGCAGGTGGGCTTTGGAGGCTACAAAGTATCTGCCTTGCAGTGGGACTTGTTCCAGCTGCCCCCTCAGTTTGCTGGCCAGTGGGTAACATGCAGGCTGGGAAGGAAGCAAGATTGGGACTGAAGCAAGATTTGCTTTTCCTTAAGGACAGGCAGGAAAGCAGCAAAGCTGCCTGGCTTTTTCTCATATCTGGGATCTAGGCGTTAAAAGCAATGTGAAGGCCAGCAGTGTGGAAAGGCAATTCTGTAAGTGTTGCTTCCTTAGAGGAATGCCAGAGTCTTTTGGGACAACCACCGAGCTTCTCCAAGGGAGCTGGAAGAGGGATCTAGAAATTCTGCCTGAATGTTTGCTAGAGAAATGCCCGTGTGCTGTCCCTGGGCGTGTGTGTGTGTGTGTGTCCCCATCAGTTGGCCTGAAAAAGATCCTGTTTCTCCAAGTTTCAAGGGAGGAGTGATGAGGTGAGAGACCAGCTCAGAGGCCCAAAGGAGGGAAACCATGCAGTGACATTATTGGGCAGCAAAAGGAGAATTGAGAAAGGGGGCAGGATGAATGCCTCCACTTTGAGAGGAAGCTTTGGAGTTGGCTCTGCGCTAGGCAACTTGCAAATTCCAGCTCCTCTCAGAGCTGGAGGAGAGCCAGTGGGAGGAGCCCTTCTGGTTCTCCAGGGCAGGAGATGAGGTCTGGGCCCTTGCACAGAGGCAGGCTCCTGTGCACCTTCAGCTGGAGGCACCTTGCAGAGAAGCACCGGGAAGAGCCAGGGCTGTCCCTGCACTGCTTTTGCCCGTCTCATCAGACGACTGAGGAGAAAAGGCCCAATGGGAAGCTTCTCAGAGCAAACTTGCAGCAGAAGAAGTACAAGGGGCAGAGGCGGCCCATGCCCCTTTCTGTCCCATGGCTCCCCCGGGGGTTCTAGATGGAATGTTGGGCTGTGCCCATAGCAACTGTCGTTGTCTCCTGCTCCTGCGGCCCTTGCTGGAATGCTGCTGGAGCAGCGCTGGAGCAGCAGCTGCAGGATCAGCTCCTGGGCTGTCCCTGACCAGCCGCCTTCTGCACTCAGCGCCAGACCCGGCCTCTGCACCGACATCCTTGTCTCCTCGTCTGCCTCCGGGCATCCCCAGAGCACTTGGGAACCCTCCAAGGTAAGAAAATCCCCGTTTTCCCTCAAAGCACTAGCACAAGGGCAGGAGGCTCCAGCTGCCTCTCCCACCAAGCACGACACACAGGCTGCATGCTCACTTTCCCCAGACGAGCTTCCACGTGAAAGCAGGGTGCAGCTTCTGAAGGAATTGTGTTGCCTCCAGGGGAAACACAGACCTTTCCATAGAGGACCTAGAGAGGTGTCCCAGTGCAGTTGCAGATCCTCGTCCACGCATCACCTGATTAAACGTTCTTGGCACCCATTTCAGTCCTCAAACTATCTTGTGCTGACCCCAAAACAAATTGTTCCTGGCTGAGCAGGTCAGGGCTTCAGTGTCAACAAATCCCCTTATGCCCTGACTCTGCTCACACCCGCTCCAATGCTTCAAACACCACAATGATGGCACTTCTCCTCTGGCATCCCTGTCGTTCAGGGCATGGAAGCATTTGACTGGGCTTCTCTGCAAACACAGGCTTTCAACTTCAAAAACCATCTGGGATCAGCAATTCTTATCTACTTACGTATTTACATCGCCTATAGATCCATTCTATTTTAAGATCTTTAGAGATTCTTTTTTCAGTGCACGTAGGGCTGGTTCTACCTCATGCTCAGGGGCGGCCGTCAAATGCCATCTCCTCAAGAGCACAATCACAGTAGCACAGAATTTTCTGCCTTGGAAGGGATTCTGAAAGATCACTGAGCCCAACTGCAGGGCCTGCCCGGGGCAGCCTCAACAATCACAGCCTGTGCCCAAGAGCAGTGTCCAAACACTTTTGGAGCTCAGTCAGCCTTGGTGCTGTGCCCCCTTCCCTGGGGAGGCTGTTGCAGTGCCCAAGCAGCCTCTGGCTGAAGAAGCTTTTCCTTCGATCCAACCTAAGCCTGCACATCTCCCCTGCCATTCTCTTGGCTCTTCTCCGTGGCCCCGGGAGTGAAGAGAGTAGTGCATGGCCTTCTGCTTGCCCTCCTGAGGAAGCTGCTGACTGCTGGAGGGTCCTGCCTAGGACATTCCATGTCAAAAAGGCAGCAATGACAGCAAAGAGAAAGGAGCTGGGACACGGGAGCTCGGGCTTTGCAATGATGAGGATGAGAAGGAAGGCTACTGACACATCCTTGGCAGAAGGATTTTGAACTGGAGCATTGCTTTGATCTCTTTCAGGTGGAAAGGAGAGGCACAATGAAAAGGAAAGCAAGAGCCCAGATTCAGCCGTGAGTTTTGGCCTAGGGTTAAAGGACAGCAAACTGGAGGAATGGCGAGGAGGAGAACTGCTCTTTCACAGTCAGGCTGGGATTGGTTCAAGCCTGTGGGTGCACAGCAAGGCTCTCTTGACCACTTGCCTTTCTCACCTCCACCTCCTTCTTCCTTTAGACACATCAATGTTGGCAGCGACTTTCAGGCTGAGCTCCCAGAGCTGCAGAACAGAGCAGCAAGTGAGGATGAAGAGCCTGCAACCCTGGTCTGGAAGCCCTGGGGAGAGGATGACTCTGACATGGAAAAACCTGACAGAGGTAGCTTTGCTTCAAGCTTTGCTTCCAGCCCTGAGCTACTTGGGTCTTGAAAAGGCTCCTTATGCCTAAAAAGGCAGCGTTTTGCAGGCTCTGCTTCTCTCCTTGTCTCGCCCATCTTCCCATGTAGAAGTGTTAGAGGCAAGGAGAAAGAGCAAGCACCTTGCTCTCCAAACTGGTCAGGGCCGTTTGCCACTGGAAGAGGGGAGATTGGCCCCCACTTCTTCTTACAGAAGCTGCTTTGGAGGGAGAGCCAGCACTGCGTGGGCCCTTGCTTCAGCTGGCTCTGTCTTTGCTCTCCTTTTCATGCTCTCTCTCCAAGCTGCTGTCTTTAGCTGCCGGCCTTTCCTTCTGCCTTGCATGGCAACCTTTGCCCTTTGCTGGCCTCCAGGCTGACTTTCGGTGGGTTTTTTCTTGTGCTTGCAGTAAGAGAACTGTTGGACATGGCCAGCTCCCGTGGCATTCCCGGGGCAGCAGCTAACCTGGAGCGCGCCCTGCACTGCCTGCACCAGGCACGCGGCAGCGTTCCGGTAAGAAGCGGCTGTTTGGGCGCAGAGGAGAGGGCACAGGGAATGCAGAAGGCCTGGGCACTGGGACAGCCTTTCCTGGCTGCTCTTGGAAGAAGGGTCTTAACAGGGAGCAGAGCACTTGCTGCCTGCTGGGTCTCCTCCAGCTGCGTCAGGGCTGAGCCCAAAGGGCTCCAGCAGGGAGAATCTCCCTCCTGGAGGCGGCGGCGGCGGAAGGTCCTGCTGCCTTGTAAATGGCCTGGAGATTTGGCTTCTCTAAGACATTTGGAGGGGAAATTCCCAGAAGCCTCAGTCAGCTGAGGCCATTCTGGCTGCAGGAGCAGCAAAATCCTCAGCTTGGTGAGGAAAAGGCCACTCTTGGGGACCAGGATCAAAGGGTTGGGCAGCAAAAACTAGGGACTGGGAGCAAATGACAGTGTTTCACCCACATGGGATACAGTCGCTTGAATGTCTGGAGAGGCAAAGGAGCTGAAAGGCAGCACCTGTGATTTTTTGGCTCATTTTTAATGTGCTGGGGCGGCTAAAGCCTTTTCCCTCTTGATCTTGCAGGAGGCTCTGGAGATGCTGCTCTCAGAGGGGCCTGCAACAGCTCAAGGCCATCCCATGGCTGATTATCATTACGCAGGTAAGCAAAGCAGAGCTTCTTGCGTCCCTGACAGATGCTGCCGGCCCCTTCATTGTTGTGGCAAGCGTTTCTGCTTCAAGAAATTGTGCTTAACACCAGCACAAGGTCTTGTCTCCTCTGTGGGTGGGCAAAGCACCAGCATCTAGTCCTTCAGCTTTACTTGTTTTCCAATCCTTCTCCCCGGGCAATGCCTGCTCTTGTCTTCACGACCTTCTGAGGGAGCAGACACGTACACCCACGTGAATGACGGCCTGCGACCGTTTTCTTTCGGCAGCCAGTGGGATCTACTTGGTGTGGATCAAGGGATCTGTTTACTAGCCGCTGCTTTTTATTGCCAGGCTCTGATAGATGGACACCTGAGGAGAAGGAGTCCTTCCAAAAGGCTTTCCACACCTACGGCAAGGATTTTCATCTCATCCAGAAGCAGGTAAAGCCACGGGACATTCTTTACCCGAGCAGATCAGCAGCAGGAAAGCTTGCTTATTTCTGGGAACAAGCACTGGGCTTCAGTCTCTCTCTTCTCAAGGAGCAAGTATCTTCAAGTAGTAACAAAAGGGGACATCAAAAGCCTGTGTCAAAAGGATGATCCTGCCTCTCCAGCCCTTTTCTCCAAGCTCTTTTGGAAGATGAAGCTTTATTCTGTCAGACTTGTGGCACAGGTCTGCTGCTGCTTCCACAAGACGCTGTGCTGGCATAACTGGAATGAAGCGGGGAAAGAAGAACTGTGCTAGGTGGATTTGTTGTTGATCTGTGCATTGCGTGTATTAGCACCTAGCATCATACAGGGTTTAAGACATTGCATGATGCCTCTCTTTCTCCATGTTGATTTCATTTTACACCCTACTCCATTTACTTCATGCTTTTACTTCCTAGTTCACTCCATAGTCTACTTTTTCCCCAGTGCCCCCGACACCATTTTCGATTCCTTCTTTTTCTCTTCACAACAGATCCAGACTAAGACCGTGGCCCAGTGTGTGGAGTACTACTACTCCTGGAAAAAGGAGCATAAACTTGCCAGCACTCTTGCTCAGGTGAGGGGCAAGAAAATGGAGAGGTGCCAGGAAGGTCGAGAAACTGGGAGAAGGGGAGAAAAGCTGCTGGCGAGCCATGCCAGATGCCCCTTTGCCAGGATCACATCGTCCCATGTGCTGGGAAAGGCACAGCAGATGCTGCCCGGGCCTTCCTTGTGCTGCTGCCCTGAAGTATGCAATTCTGGAGCCTAACTTTGACCCAAGAAAGCAGCACCGCCACCAAAATGGGCTTTGACTCTCTACAGATGGGCTTCTCAAGGGCTGGCACCCTCGCTGACTCCAATCAGACCCCAAATTCCCCACTGCTTGCTGACATCAGCAGTCCAGGCTGCCTTTGTGGATATGCTGCAGATTTTCAGGGAGTTTTTCTAGCATGCCAGCATAGTCCCCAAGAAGGAGCTGCTGGTGCTGTGGCTCCCCTAAATCTTTCCTTAGCGGCAAAGAGCAATTTGTTTCCCATCATGTGAGAGAGAGAGAGAGAGAGAGAGAGAGACAGGGAGGGAGATTATTTTGGGGACTAGAAAATGGCTAAGCATGTGTCTACCCTAATTGGACTGAATTGAAATGCCATTGCCTAGACATTTGTGGAGGAAAAGCAGAGAGAAATAGATGTTAGGCAGAAAGGTAGAAATAAGAAATGTAGAGCTCTAAATAGCCAGGTCTTTCTCCCACCCCTTTGGCCTGTAGAAAAGAGGAGTATTTTCCTCCAAGCTCTGGCTTGGCAGCCCGCCGCAGCCCATTGGCAAAGGCAGCCGTTTTCTCAGCTCTTGAGGCTTTGGAAGGATTTGCTTAGGCCGATAGATTTTTGTGCTGGATGCTCTGATGTCCAGCTTTGTGAGAGGAAGGAAGCATTGATAAGGACTCTTTGATTTCCAGAGCGTGGGCAAAGCAAAGAGGAGCAAAAGCCCTCCCAGAAAGGAGAACGGGGAGCCAGGGAAGAGAAGCCGCAAGAGGGCTCGCAGCGCCCAGTGTCCCTGCTGCCAACCGCGCCAGCCGCCCCCTTCGGCGGGAGGCCCCTTTCCCTGCGGGCAGTGCAAACGGTGCGCAAGTTCCTCCTCTTTCTGCTCAAAGCTGCGCCTTTGGACTAAAAGGGGCTGACCCTTTTCAAAGGCACCGCAGGGGAAGCTGGGGGCACTTGCAGCATCGCCCCCGGCAGCCGTGCTCAAGCTTAACACCCACCTCAAACCCAAAGAGCTTAGGTAAAACCCAGCCTTCACAATGAAACCTTGCCGTGCCCCAACAAGACACAGTTGATACAAGTAGGAATAGATCCATCAAAGCTTGGTTTGATGCTGCTGATCAAATTCAAAAGAGGATGCAGCAAAAGGAGGAAGACATTTCAAGGCATTGAAAGTAGAACCATCAGACTCATGGTGCTGATCCATTGACAAATGTGCCACTGCCCGAAAAGACAGAAATTCATACTCAAACGGAGATCTTGGCACTTGGTTTCATGGTGTGTACTAGCGTGAGCAATGGATGGTTTGCTTCCTATCTTGCAGGGTGTTTGAAAGCATGAAGGAAAGGAACAAACACAGCAGAAGACATCGGCCTCAGAAGACAGCAGAGCCTCTCCCCAAGAAGAAAAGACCAAATTAGACAACCCTGCAGGTTGTCCAGGGCTAGCAAGAGTTAGGCAGATTAGTTAGATAGGAATACAACTGTTAGATATTAGTTAGATAGGAATAGGACTGTTTTTTAAGCTTTTTGGGTTGTTTAATCTTCTACTTCGTTAGTTTACATGATAGTAACCTCCTCAATTTAGTAGTTAAGGTACATTAGTATTATTCAGGACTCATTAGTATTATTAGATTTATCAGTAAATGTCAGAGGTTGGGTGTTTTGTATGCTCTGCCATATGCTCTTTGTCATTTTGCCTTTGTTGAGACCTAATCTGTCTTTATCATTAAACCAATGTTTGTTCCATTTTGTCTGTTTGTCTGTATGAAAGCACTCCAGCAATGTTTGTTCCATTTGCCTGGTGTTGCAAAGACGGCACTTGCCCTGAGAGAAGAAGCTGGGCAGGCGCCACCTCCCCCAGGCCCAGCCCCTTGCTCAGCTGGCAGGACTTCCTGAGGTGTGTCTCCTTTACTGCCAGTGAAATACCGCTGGGGCTTCAGCCTTTGATTCCTCAACATCTCAGCTGGGAGTGGAAAGGGAGGCTTTGTTTAATTCACTGAATTGCATCTAGATGAGTGGTCTGGTCTCACCATATTTTCTGGCATAAAAGCAGCGGGTTGAGTCCTTTTTGGAGCCCAGACAGAAAAATTTCTTTCATTTTGGGGGACTGATGGAGCTGACCAGCTTGGAGGACGTTTCTAAGCCCTCCGATTCTATCCAATTCCTATCGGCATGCACCACAAAGGCATGGCTAGTTCAGTTGCAGTTTCTCCTGAAAGGACCAGTGTCCCGCTCTGGGCCTCCAGCAATCTCCTTAGCTAAAGCCGAGCGGGTGTGATCATTATCCTCTGACTTGTCACAGCTGGGGCACTTGCGCCAAAGAAGAATCCAAGTCACTCTTTTATGGAGGCCAGCAAATGGCCCTGCCTAGCAAGGCTTTGGTGGCAGGGGCTGTGGAGGGTGGATGGAGAGGGGGCGAGGGAGGGGGCAATTGGCAGGCTGCTTCTGGGAAGCCGAGGCAAGCTTGCCCTTGTCTGATGGAGCCGGTGCAGGTGGGCTTTGGAGGCTACAAAGTATCTGCCTTGCAGTGGGACTTGTTCCAGCTGCCCCCTCAGTTTGCTGGCCAGTGGGTAACATGCAGGCTGGGAAGGAAGCAAGATTGGGACTGAAGCAAGATTTGCTTTTCCTTAAGGACAGGCAGGAAAGCAGCAAAGCTGCCTGGCTTTTTCTCATATCTGGGATCTAGGCGTTAAAAGCAATGTGAAGGCCAGCAGTGTGGAAAGGCAATTCTGTAAGTGTTGCTTCCTTAGAGGAATGCCAGAGTCTTTTGGGACAACCACCGAGCTTCTCCAAGGGAGCTGGAAGAGGGATCTAGAAATTCTGCCTGAATGTTTGCTAGAGAAATGCCTGTGTGCTGTCCCTGGGGGTGTGTGTGTGTGTGTGTCCCCATCAGTTGGCCTGAAAAAGATCCTGTTTCTCCAAGTTTCAAGGGAGGAGTGATGAGGTGAGAGACCAGCTCAGAGGCCCAAAGGAGGGAAACCATGCAGTGACATTATTGGGCAGCAAAAGGAGAATTGAGAAAGGGGGCAGGATGAATGCCTCCACTTTGAGAGGAAGCTTTGGAGTTGGCTCTGCGCTAGGCAACTTGCAAATTCCAGCTCCTCTCAGAGCTGGAGGAGAGCCAGTGGGAGGAGCCCTTCTGGTTCTCCAGGGCAGGAGATGAGGTCTGGGCCCTTGCACAGAGGCAGGCTCCTGTGCACCTTCAGCTGGAGGCACCTTGCAGAGAAGCACCGGGAAGAGCCAGGGCTGTCCCTGCACTGCTTTTGCCCGTCTCATCAGACGACTGAGGAGAAAAGGCCCAATGGGAAGCTTCTCAGAGCAAACTTGCAGCAGAAGAAGTACAAGGGGCAGAGGCGGCCCATGCCCCTTTCTGTCCCATGGCTCCCCCGGGGGTTCTAGATGGAATGTTGGGCTGTGCCCATAGCAACTGTCGTTGTCTCCTGCTCCTGCGGCCCTTGCTGGAATGCTGCTGGAGCAGCGCTGGAGCAGCAGCTGCAGGATCAGCTCCTGGGCTGTCCCTGACCAGCCGCCTTCTGCACTCAGCGCCAGACCCGGCCTCTGCACCGACATCCTTGTCTCCTCGTCTGCCTCCGGGCATCCCCAGAGCACTTGGGAACCCTCCAAGGTAAGAAAATCCCCGTTTGCCCTCAAAGCACTAGCACAAGGGCAGGAGGCTCCAGCTGCCTCTCCCACCAAGCACGACACACAGGCTGCATGCTCACTTTCCCCAGACGAGCTTCCACGTGAAAGCAGGGTGCAGCTTCTGAAGGAATTGTGTTGCCTCCAGGGGAAACACAGACCTTTCCATAGAGGACCTAGAGAGGTGTCCCAGTGCAGTTGCAGATCCTCGTCCACGCATCACCTGATTAAACGTTCTTGGCACCCATTTCAGTCCTCAAACTATCTTGTGCTGACCCCAAAACAAATTGTTCCTGGCTGAGCAGGTCAGGGCTTCAGTGTCAACAAATCCCCTTATGCCCTGACTCTGCTCACACCCGCTCCAATGCTTCAAACACCACAATGATGGCACTTCTCCTCTGGCATCCCTGTCGTTCAGGGCATGGAAGCATTTGACTGGGCTTCTCTGCAAACACAGGCTTTCAACTTCAAAAACCATCTGGGATCAGCAATTCTTATCTACTTACGTATTTACATCGCCTATAGATCCATTCTATTTTAAGATCTTTAGAGATTCTTTTTTCAGTGCACGTAGGGCTGGTTCTACCTCATGCTCAGGGGCGGCCGTCAAATGCCATCTCCTCAAGAGCACAATCACAGTAGCACAGAATTTTCTGCCTTGGAAGGGATTCTGAAAGATCACTGAGCCCAACTGCAGGGCCTGCCCGGGGCAGCCTCAACAATCACAGCCTGTGCCCAAGAGCAGTGTCCAAACACTTTTGGAGCTCAGTCAGCCTTGGTGCTGTGCCCCCTTCCCTGGGGAGGCTGTTGCAGTGCCCAAGCAGCCTCTGGCTGAAGAAGCTTTTCCTTCGATCCAACCTAAGCCTGCACATCTCCCCTGCCATTCTCTTGGCTCTTCTCCGTGGCCCCGGGAGTGAAGAGAGTAGTGCATGGCCTTCTGCTTGCCCTCCTGAGGAAGCTGCTGACTGCTGGAGGGTCCTGCCTAGGACATTCCATGTCAAAAAGGCAGCAATGAGAGCAAAGAGAAAGGAGCTGGGACACGGGAGCTCGGGCTTTGCAATGATGAGGATGAGAAGGAAGGCTACTGACACATCCTTGGCAGAAGGATTTTGAACTGGAGCATTGCTTTGATCTCTTTCAGGTGGAAAGGAGAGGCACAATGAAAAGGAAAGCAAGAGCCCAGATTCAGCCGTGAGTTTTGGCCTAGGGTTAAAGCACAGCAAACTGGAGGAATGGCGAGGAGGAGAACTGCTCTTTCACAGTCAGGCTGGGATTGGTTCAAGCCTGTGGGTGCACAGCAAGGCTCTCTTGACCACTTGCCTTTCTCACCTCCACCTCCTTCTTCCTTTAGACACATCAATGTTGGCAGCGACTTTCAGGCTGAGCTCCCAGAGCTGCAGAACAGAGCACCAAGTGAGGATGAAGAGCCTGCAACCCTGGTCTGGAAGCCCTGGGGAGAGGATGACTCTGACATGGAAAAACCTGACAGAGGTAGCTTTGCTTCAAGCTTTGCTTCCAGCCCTGAGCTACTTGGGTCTTGAAAAGGCTCCTTATGCCTAAAAAGGCAGCCTTTTGCAGGCTCTGCTTCTCTCCTTGTCTCGCCCATCTTCCCATGTAGAAGTGTTAGAGGCAAGGAGAAAGAGCAAGCACCTTGCTCTCCAAACTGGTCAGGGCCGTTTGCCACTGGAAGAGGGGAGATTGGCCCCCACTTCTTCTTACAGAAGCTGCTTTGGAGGGAGAGCCAGCACTGCGTGGGCCCTTGCTTCAGCTGGCTCTGTCTTTGCTCTCCTTTTCATGCTCTCTCTCCAAGCTGCTGTCTTTAGCTGCCGGCCTTTCCTTCTGCCTTGCATGGCAACCTTTGCCCTTTGCTGGCCTCCAGGCTGACTTTCGGTGGGTTTTTTCTTGTGCTTGCAGTAAGAGAACTGTTGGACATGGCCAGCTCCCGTGGCATTCCCGGGGCAGCAGCTAACCTGGAGCGCGCCCTGCACTGCCTGCACCAGGCACGCGGCAGCGTTCCGGTAAGAAGCGGCTGTTTGGGCGCAGAGGAGAGGGCACAGGGAATGCAGAAGGCCTGGGCACTGGGACAGCCTTTCCTGGCTGCTCTTGGAAGAAGGGTCTTAACAGGGAGCAGAGCACTTGCTGCCTGCTGGGTCTCCTCCAGCTGCGTCAGGGCTGAGCCCAAAGGGCTCCAGCAGGGAGAATCTCCCTCCTGGAGGCGGCGGCGGCAGAAGGTCCTGCTGCCTTGTAAATGGCCTGGAGATTTGGCTTCTCTAAGACATTTGGAGGGGAAATTCCCAGAAGCCTCAGTCAGCTGAGGCCATTCTGGCTGCAGGAGCAGCAAAATCCTCAGCTTGGTGAGGAAAAGGCCACTCTTGGGGACCAGGATCAAAGGGTTGGGCAGCAAAAACTAGGGACTGGGAGCAAATGACAGTGTTTCACCCACATGGGATACAGTCGCTTGAATGTCTGGAGAGGCAAAGGAGCTGAAAGGCAGCACCTGTGATTTTTTGGCTCATTTTTAATGTGCTGGGGCGGCTAAAGCCTTTTCCCTCTTGATCTTGCAGGAGGCTCTGGAGATGCTGCTCTCAGAGGGGCCTGCAACAGCTCAAGGCCATCCCATGGCTGATTATCATTACGCAGGTAAGCAAAGCAGAGCTTCTTGCGTCCCTGACAGATGCTGCCGGCCCCTTCATTGTTGTGGCAAGCGTTTCTGCTTCAAGAAATTGTGCTTAACACCAGCACAAGGTCTTGTCTCCTCTGTGGGTGGGCAAAGCACCAGCATCTAGTCCTTCAGCTTTACTTGTTTTCCAATCCTTCTCCCCGGGCAATGCCTGCTCTTGTCTTCACGCCCTTCTGAGGGAGCAGACACGTACACCCACGTGAATGACGGCCTGCGACCGTTTTCTTTCGGCAGCCAGAGGAATCTACTTGGTGTGGATCAAGGGATCTGTTTACTAGCCGCTGCTTTTTATTGCCAGGCTCTGATAGATGGACACCTGAGGAGAAGGAGTCCTTCCAAAAGGCTTTCCACACCTACGGCAAGGATTTTCATCTCATCCAGAAGCAGGTAAAGCCACGGGACATTCTTTACCCGAGCAGATCAGCAGCAGGAAAGCTTGCTTATTTCTGGGAACAAGCACTGGGCTTCAGTCTCTCTCTTCTCAAGGAGCAAGTATCTTCAAGTAGTAACAAAAGGGGACATCAAAAGCCTGTGTCAAAAGGATGATCCTGCCTCTCCAGCCCTTTTCTCCAAGCTCTTTTGGAAGATGAAGCTTTATTCTGTCAGACTTGTGGCACAGGTCTGCTGCTGCTTCCACAAGACGCTGTGCTGGCATAACTGGAGTGAAGCGGGGAAAGAAGAACTGTGCTAGGTGGATTTGTTGTTGATCTGTGCATTGCGTGTATTAGCACCTAGCATCATACAGGGTTTAAGACATTGCATGATGCCTCTCTTTCTCCATGTTGATTTCATTTTACACCCTACTCCATTTACTTCATGCTTTTACTTCCTAGTTGACTCCATAGTCTACTTTTTCCCCAGTGCCCCCGACACCATTTTCGATTCCTTCTTTTTCTCTTCACAACAGATCCAGACTAAGACCGTGGCCCAGTGTGTGGAGTACTACTACTCCTGGAAAAAGGAGCATAAACTTGCCAGCACTCTTGCTCAGGTGAGGGGCAAGAAAATGGAGAGGTGCCAGGAAGGTCGAGAAACTGGGAGAAGGGGAGAAAAGCTGCTGGCGAGCCATGCCAGATGCCCCTTTGCCAGGATCACATCGTCCCATGTGCTGGGAAAGGCACAGCAGATGCTGCCCGGGCCTTCCTTGTGCTGCTGCCCTGAAGTATGCAATTCTGGAGCCTAACTTTGACCCAAGAAAGCAGCACCGCCACCAAAATGGGCTTTGACTCTCTACAGATGGGCTTCTCAAGGGCTGGCACCCTCGCTGACTCCAATCAGACCCCAAATTCCCCACTGCTTGCTGACATCAGCAGTCCAGGCTGCCTTTGTGGATATGCTGCAGATTTTCAGGGAGTTTTTCTAGCATGCCAGCATAGTCCCCAAGAAGGAGCTGCTGGTGCTGTGGCTCCCCTAAATCTTTCCTTAGCGGCAAAGAGCAATTTGTTTCCCATCATGTGAGAGAGAGAGAGAGAGAGAGAGAGAGGGAGGGAGATTATTTTGGGGACTAGAAAATGGCTAAGCATGTGTCTACCCTAATTGGACTGAATTGAAATGCCATTGCCTAGACATTTGTGGAGGAAAAGCAGAGAGAAATAGATGTTAGGCAGAAAGGTAGAAATAAGAAATGTAGAGCTCTAAATAGCCAGGTCTTTCTCCCACCCCTTTGGCCTGTAGAAAAGAGGAGTATTTTCCTCCAAGCTCTGGCTTGGCAGCCCGCCGCAGCCCATTGGCAAAGGCAGCCGTTTTCTCAGCTCTTGAGGCTTTGGAAGGATTTGCTTAGGCCGATAGATTTTTGTGCTGGATGCTCTGATGTCCAGCTTTGTGAGAGGAAGGAAGCATTGATAAGGACTCTTTGATTTCCAGAGCGTGGGCAAAGCAAAGAGGAGCAAAAGCCCTCCCAGAAAGGAGAACGGGGAGCCAGGGAAGAGAAGCCGCAAGAGGGCTCGCAGCGCCCAGTGTCCCTGCTGCCAACCGCGCCAGCCGCCCCCTTCGGCGGGAGGCCCCTTTCCCTGCGGGCAGTGCAAACGGTGCGCAAGTTCCTCCTCTTTCTGCTCAAAGCTGCGCCTTTGGACTAAAAGGGGCTGACCCTTTTCAAAGGCACCGCAGGGGAAGCTGGGGGCACTTGCAGCATCGCCCCCGGCAGCCGTGCTCAAGCTTAACACCCACCTCAAACCCAAAGAGCTTAGGTAAAACCCAGCCTTCACAATGAAACCTTGCCGTGCCCCAACAAGACACAGTTGATACAAGTAGGAATAGATCCATCAAAGCTTGGTTTGATGCTGCTGATCAAATTCAAAAGAGGATGCAGCAAAAGGAGGAAGACATTTCAAGGCATTGAAAGTAGAACCATCAGACTCATGGTGCTGATCCATTGACAAATGTGCCACTGCCCGAAAAGACAGAAATTCATACTCAAACGGAGATCTTGGCACTTGGTTTCATGGTGTGTACTAGCGTGAGCAATGGATGGTTTGCTTCCTATCTTGCAGGGTGTTTGAAAGCATGAAGGAAAGGAACAAACACAGCAGAAGACATCGGCCTCGGAAGACAGCAGAGCCTCTCCCCAAGAAGAAAAGACCAAATTAGACAACCCTGCAGGTTGTCCAGGGCTAGCAAGAGTTAGGCAGATTAGTTAGATAGGAATACAACTGTTAGATATTAGTTAGATAGGAATAGGACTGTTTTTTAAGCTTTTTGGGTTGTTTAATCTTCTACTTCGTTAGTTTACATGATAGTAACCTCCTCAATTTAGTAGTTAAGGTACATTAGTATTATTCAGGACTCATTAGTATTATTAGATTTATCAGTAAATGTCAGAGGTTGGGTGTTTTGTATGCTCTGCCATATGCTCTTTGTCATTTTGCCTTTGTTGAGACCTAATCTGTCTTTATCATTAAACCAATGTTTGTTCCATTTTGTCTGTTTGTCTGTATGAAAGCACTCCAGCAATGTTTGTTCCATTTGCCTGGTGTTGCAAAGACGGCACTTGCCCTGAGAGAAGAAGCTGGGCAGGCGCCACCTCCCCCAGGCCCAGCCCCTTGCTCAGCTGGCAGGACTTCCTGAGGTGTGTCTCCTTTACTGCCAGTGAAATACCGCTGGGGCTTCAGCCTTTGATTCCTCAACATCTCAGCTGGGAGTGGAAAGGGAGGCTTTGTTTAATTCACTGAATTGCATCTAGATGAGTGGTCTGGTCTCACCATATTTTCTGGCATAAAAGCAGCGGGTTGAGTCCTTTTTGGAGCCCAGACAGAAAAATTTCTTTCATTTTGGGGGACTGATGGAGCTGACCAGCTTGGAGGACGTTTCTAAGCCCTCCGATTCTATCCAATTCCTATCGGCATGCACCACAAAGGCATGGCTAGTTCAGTTGCAGTTTCTCCTGAAAGGACCAGTGTCCCGCTCTGGGCCTCCAGCAATCTCCTTAGCTAAAGCCGAGCGGGTGTGATCATTATCCTCTGACTTGTCACAGCTGGGGCACTTGCGCCAAAGAAGAATCCAAGTCACTCTTTTATGGAGGCCAGCAAATGGCCCTGCCTAGCAAGGCTTTGGTGGCAGGGGCTGTGGAGGGTGGATGGAGAGGGGGCGAGGGAGGGGGCAATTGGCAGGCTGCTTCTGGGAAGCCGAGGCAAGCTTGCCCTTGTCTGATGGAGCCGGTGCAGGTGGGCTTTGGAGGCTACAAAGTATCTGCCTTGCAGTGGGACTTGTTCCAGCTGCCCCCTCAGTTTGCTGGCCAGTGGGTAACATGCAGGCTGGGAAGGAAGCAAGATTGGGACTGAAGCAAGATTTGCTTTTCCTTAAGGACAGGCAGGAAAGCAGCAAAGCTGCCTGGCTTTTTCTCATATCTGGGATCTAGGCGTTAAAAGCAATGTGAAGGCCAGCAGTGTGGAAAGGCAATTCTGTAAGTGTTGCTTCCTTAGAGGAATGCCAGAGTCTTTTGGGACAACCACCGAGCTTCTCCAAGGGAGCTGGAAGAGGGATCTAGAAATTCTGCCTGAATGTTTGCTAGAGAAATGCCCGTGTGCTGTCCCTGGGTGTGTGTGTGTGTGTGTGTCCCCATCAGTTGGCCTGAAAAAGATCCTGTTTCTCCAAGTTTCAAGGGAGGAGTGATGAGGTGAGAGACCAGCTCAGAGGCCCAAAGGAGGGAAACCATGCAGTGACATTATTGGGCAGCAAAAGGAGAATTGAGAAAGGGGGCAGGATGAATGCCTCCACTTTGAGAGGAAGCTTTGGAGTTGGCTCTGCGCTAGGCAACTTGCAAATTCCAGCTCCTCTCAGAGCTGGAGGAGAGCCAGTGGGAGGAGCCCTTCTGGTTCTCCAGGGCAGGAGATGAGGTCTGGGCCCTTGCACAGAGGCAGGCTCCTGTGCACCTTCAGCTGGAGGCACCTTGCAGAGAAGCACCGGGAAGAGCCAGGGCTGTCCCTGCACTGCTTTTGCCCGTCTCATCAGACGACTGAGGAGAAAAGGCCCAATGGGAAGCTTCTCAGAGCAAACTTGCAGCAGAAGAAGTACAAGGGGCAGAGGCGGCCCATGCCCCTTTCTGTCCCATGGCTCCCCCGGGGGTTCTAGATGGAATGTTGGGCTGTGCCCATAGCAACTGTCGTTGTCTCCTGCTCCTGCGGCCCTTGCTGGAATGCTGCTGGAGCAGCGCTGGAGCAGCAGCTGCAGGATCAGCTCCTGGGCTGTCCCTGACCAGCCGCCTTCTGCACTCAGCGCCAGACCCGGCCTCTGCACCGACATCCTTGTCTCCTCGTCTGCCTCCGGGCATCCCCAGAGCACTTGGGAACCCTCCAAGGTAAGAAAATCCCCGTTTGCCCTCAAAGCACTAGCACAAGGGCAGGAGGCTCCAGCTGCCTCTCCCACCAAGCACGACACACAGGCTGCATGCTCACTTTCCCCAGACGAGCTTCCACGTGAAAGCAGGGTGCAGCTTCTGAAGGAATTGTGTTGCCTCCAGGGGAAACACAGACCTTTCCATAGAGGACCTAGAGAGGTGTCCCAGTGCAGTTGCAGATCCTCGTCCACGCATCACCTGATTAAACGTTCTTGGCACCCATTTCAGTCCTCAAACTATCTTGTGCTGACCCCAAAACAAATTGTTCCTGGCTGAGCAGGTCAGGGCTTCAGTGTCAACAAATCCCCTTATGCCCTGACTCTGCTCACACCCGCTCCAATGCTTCAAACACCACAATGATGGCACTTCTCCTCTGGCATCCCTGTCGTTCAGGGCATGGAAGCATTTGACTGGGCTTCTCTGCAAACACAGGCTTTCAACTTCAAAAACCATCTGGGATCAGCAATTCTTATCTACTTACGTATTTACATCGCCTATAGATCCATTCTATTTTAAGATCTTTAGAGATTCTTTTTTCAGTGCACGTAGGGCTGGTTCTACCTCATGCTCAGGGGCGGCCGTCAAATGCCATCTCCTCAAGAGCACAATCACAGTAGCACAGAATTTTCTGCCTTGGAAGGGATTCTGAAAGATCACTGAGCCCAACTGCAGGGCCTGCCCGGGGCAGCCTCAACAATCACAGCCTGTGCCCAAGAGCAGTGTCCAAACACTTTTGGAGCTCAGTCAGCCTTGGTGCTGTGCCCCCTTCCCTGGGGAGGCTGTTGCAGTGCCCAAGCAGCCTCTGGCTGAAGAAGCTTTTCCTTCGATCCAACCTAAGCCTGCACATCTCCCCTGCCATTCTCTTGGCTCTTCTCCGTGGCCCCGGGAGTGAAGAGAGTAGTGCATGGCCTTCTGCTTGCCCTCCTGAGGAAGCTGCTGACTGCTGGAGGGTCCTGCCTAGGACATTCCATGTCAAAAAGGCAGCAATGACAGCAAAGAGAAAGGAGCTGGGACACGGGAGCTCGGGCTTTGCAATGATGAGGATGAGAAGGAAGGCTACTGACACATCCTTGGCAGAAGGATTTTGAACTGGAGCATTGCTTTGATCTCTTTCAGGTGGAAAGGAGAGGCACAATGAAAAGGAAAGCAAGAGCCCAGATTCAGCCGTGAGTTTTGGCCTAGGGTTAAAGGACAGCAAACTGGAGGAATGGCGAGGAGGAGAACTGCTCTTTCACAGTCAGGCTGGGATTGGTTCAAGCCTGTGGGTGCACAGCAAGGCTCTCTTGACCACTTGCCTTTCTCACCTCCACCTCCTTCTTCCTTTAGACACATCAATGTTGGCAGCGACTTTCAGGCTGAGCTCCCAGAGCTGCAGAACAGAGCAGCAAGTGAGGATGAAGAGCCTGCAACCCTGGTCTGGAAGCCCTGGGGAGAGGATGACTCTGACATGGAAAAACCTGACAGAGGTAGCTTTGCTTCAAGCTTTGCTTCCAGCCCTGAGCTACTTGGGTCTTGAAAAGGCTCCTTATGCCTAAAAAGGCAGCCTTTTGCAGGCTCTGCTTCTCTCCTTGTCTCGCCCATCTTCCCATGTAGAAGTGTTAGAGGCAAGGAGAAAGAGCAAGCACCTTGCTCTCCAAACTGGTCAGGGCCGTTTGCCACTGGAAGAGGGGAGATTGGCCCCCACTTCTTCTTACAGAAGCTGCTTTGGAGGGAGAGC
This sequence comes from Agelaius phoeniceus, assembly GCF_051311805.1. Lineage (NCBI taxonomy): Eukaryota > Metazoa > Chordata > Aves > Passeriformes > Icteridae > Agelaius > Agelaius phoeniceus. The sequence continues at coordinate 38,890,929 of NC_135303.1, read as the reverse complement.
CAGCACTGCGTGGGCCCTTGCTTCAGCTGGCTCTGTCTTTGCTCTCCTTTTCATGCTCTCTCTCCAAGCTGCTGTCTTTAGCTGCCGGCCTTTCCTTCTGCCTTGCATGGCAACCTTTGCCCTTTGCTGGCCTCCAGGCTGACTTTCGGTGGGTTTTTTCTTGTGCTTGCAGTAAGAGAACTGTTGGACATGGCCAGCTCCCGTGGCATTCCCGGGGCAGCAGCTAACCTGGAGCGCGCCCTGCACTGCCTGCACCAGGCACGCGGCAGCGTTCCGGTAAGAAGCGGCTGTTTGGGCGCAGAGGAGAGGGCACAGGGAATGCAGAAGGCCTGGGCACTGGGACAGCCTTTCCTGGCTGCTCTTGGAAGAAGGGTCTTAACAGGGAGCAGAGCACTTGCTGCCTGCTGGGTCTCCTCCAGCTGCGTCAGGGCTGAGCCCAAAGGGCTCCAGCAGGGAGAATCTCCCTCCTGGAGGCGGCGGCGGCGGAAGGTCCTGCTGCCTTGTAAATGGCCTGGAGATTTGGCTTCTCTAAGACATTTGGAGGGGAAATTCCCAGAAGCCTCAGTCAGCTGAGGCCATTCTGGCTGCAGGAGCAGCAAAATCCTCAGCTTGGTGAGGAAAAGGCCACTCTTGGGGACCAGGATCAAAGGGTTGGGCAGCAAAAACTAGGGACTGGGAGCAAATGACAGTGTTTCACCCACATGGGATACAGTCGCTTGAATGTCTGGAGAGGCAAAGGAGCTGAAAGGCAGCACCTGTGATTTTTTGGCTCATTTTTAATGTGCTGGGGCGGCTAAAGCCTTTTCCCTCTTGATCTTGCAGGAGGCTCTGGAGATGCTGCTCTCAGAGGGGCCTGCAACAGCTCAAGGCCATCCCATGGCTGATTATCATTACGCAGGTAAGCAAAGCAGAGCTTCTTGCGTCCCTGACAGATGCTGCCGGCCCCTTCATTGTTGTGGCAAGCGTTTCTGCTTCAAGAAATTGTGCTTAACACCAGCACAAGGTCTTGTCTCCTCTGTGGGTGGGCAAAGCACCAGCATCTAGTCCTTCAGCTTTACTTGTTTTCCAATCCTTCTCCCCGGGCAATGCCTGCTCTTGTCTTCACGACCTTCTGAGGGAGCAGACACGTACACCCACGTGAATGACGGCCTGCGACCGTTTTCTTTCGGCAGCCAGTGGGATCTACTTGGTGTGGATCAAGGGATCTGTTTACTAGCCACTGCTTTTTATTGCCAGGCTCTGATAGATGGACACCTGAGGAGAAGGAGTCCTTCCAAAAGGCTTTCCACACCTACGGCAAGGATTTTCATCTCATCCAGAAGCAGGTAAAGCCACGGGACATTCTTTACCCGAGCAGATCAGCAGCAGGAAAGCTTGCTTATTTCTGGGAACAAGCACTGGGCTTCAGTCTCTCTCTTCTCAAGGAGCAAGTATCTTCAAGTAGTAACAAAAGGGGACATCAAAAGCCTGTGTCAAAAGGATGATCCTGCCTCTCCAGCCCTTTTCTCCAAGCTCTTTTGGAAGATGAAGCTTTATTCTGTCAGACTTGTGGCACAGGTCTGCTGCTGCTTCCACAAGACGCTGTGCTGGCATAACTGGAGTGAAGCGGGGAAAGAAGAACTGTGCTAGGTGGATTTGTTGTTGATCTGTGCATTGCGTGTATTAGCACCTAGCATCATACAGGGTTTAAGACATTGCATGATGCCTCTCTTTCTCCATGTTGATTTCATTTTACACCCTACTCCATTTACTTCATGCTTTTACTTCCTAGTTGACTCCATAGTCTACTTTTTCCCCAGTGCCCCCGACACCATTTTCGATTCCTTCTTTTTCTCTTCACAACAGATCCAGACTAAGACCGTGGCCCAGTGTGTGGAGTACTACTACTCCTGGAAAAAGGAGCATAAACTTGCCAGCACTCTTGCTCAGGTGAGGGGCAAGAAAATGGAGAGGTGCCAGGAAGGTCGAGAAACTGGGAGAAGGGGAGAAAAGCTGCTGGCGAGCCATGCCAGATGCCCCTTTGCCAGGATCACATCGTCCCATGTGCTGGGAAAGGCACAGCAGATGCTGCCCGGGCCTTCCTTGTGCTGCTGCCCTGAAGTATGCAATTCTGGAGCCTAACTTTGACCCAAGAAAGCAGCACCGCCACCAAAATGGGCTTTGACTCTCTACAGATGGGCTTCTCAAGGGCTGGCACCCTCGCTGACTCCAATCAGACCCCAAATTCCCCACTGCTTGCTGACATCAGCAGTCCAGGCTGCCTTTGTGGATATGCTGCAGATTTTCAGGGAGTTTTTCTAGCATGCCAGCATAGTCCCCAAGAAGGAGCTGCTGGTGCTGTGGCTCCCCTAAATCTTTCCTTAGCGGCAAAGAGCAATTTGTTTCCCATCATGTGAGAGAGAGAGAGAGAGAGAGAGAGAGACAGGGAGGGAGATTATTTTGGGGACTAGAAAATGGCTAAGCATGTGTCTACCCTAATTGGACTGAATTGAAATGCCATTGCCTAGACATTTGTGGAGGAAAAGCAGAGAGAAATAGATGTTAGGCAGAAAGGTAGAAATAAGAAATGTAGAGCTCTAAATAGCCAGGTCTTTCTCCCACCCCTTTGGCCTGTAGAAAAGAGGAGTATTTTCCTCCAAGCTCTGGCTTGGCAGCCCGCCGCAGCCCATTGGCAAAGGCAGCCGTTTTCTCAGCTCTTGAGGCTTTGGAAGGATTTGCTTAGGCCGATAGATTTTTGTGCTGGATGCTCTGATGTCCAGCTTTGTGAGAGGAAGGAAGCATTGATAAGGACTCTTTGATTTCCAGAGCGTGGGCAAAGCAAAGAGGAGCAAAAGCCCTCCCAGAAAGGAGAACGGGGAGCCAGGGAAGAGAAGCCGCAAGAGGGCTCGCAGCGCCCAGTGTCCCTGCTGCCAACCGCGCCAGCCGCCCCCTTCGGCGGGAGGCCCCTTTCCCTGCGGGCAGTGCAAACGGTGCGCAAGTTCCTCCTCTTTCTGCTCAAAGCTGCGCCTTTGGACTAAAAGGGGCTGACCCTTTTCAAAGGCACCGCAGGGGAAGCTGGGGGCACTTGCAGCATCGCCCCCGGCAGCCGTGCTCAAGCTTAACACCCACCTCAAACCCAAAGAGCTTAGGTAAAACCCAGCCTTCACAATGAAACCTTGCCGTGCCCCAACAAGACACAGTTGATACAAGTAGGAATAGATCCATCAAAGCTTGGTTTGATGCTGCTGATCAAATTCAAAAGAGGATGCAGCAAAAGGAGGAAGACATTTCAAGGCATTGAAAGTAGAACCATCAGACTCATGGTGCTGATCCATTGACAAATGTGCCACTGCCCGAAAAGACAGAAATTCATACTCAAACGGAGATCTTGGCACTTGGTTTCATGGTGTGTACTAGCGTGAGCAATGGATGGTTTGCTTCCTATCTTGCAGGGTGTTTGAAAGCATGAAGGAAAGGAACAAACACAGCAGAAGACATCGGCCTCAGAAGACAGCAGAGCCTCTCCCCAAGAAGAAAAGACCAAATTAGACAACCCTGCAGGTTGTCCAGGGCTAGCAAGAGTTAGGCAGATTAGTTAGATAGGAATACAACTGTTAGATATTAGTTAGATAGGAATAGGACTGTTTTTTAAGCTTTTTGGGTTGTTTAATCTTCTACTTCGTTAGTTTACATGATAGTAACCTCCTCAATTTAGTAGTTAAGGTACATTAGTATTATTCAGGACTCATTAGTATTATTAGATTTATCAGTAAATGTCAGAGGTTGGGTGTTTTGTATGCTCTGCCATATGCTCTTTGTCATTTTGCCTTTGTTGAGACCTAATCTGTCTTTATCATTAAACCAATGTTTGTTCCATTTTGTCTGTTTGTCTGTATGAAAGCACTCCAGCAATGTTTGTTCCATTTGCCTGGTGTTGCAAAGACGGCACTTGCCCTGAGAGAAGAAGCTGGGCAGGCGCCACCTCCCCCAGGCCCAGCCCCTTGCTAAGCTGGCAGGACTTCCTGACGTGTGTCTCCTTTACTGCCAGTGAAATACCGCTGGGGCTTCAGCCTTTGATTCCTCAACATCTCAGCTGGGAGTGGAAAGGGAGGCTTTGTTTAATTCACTGAATTGCATCTAGATGAGTGGTCTGGTCTCACCATATTTTCTGGCATAAAAGCAGCGGGTTGAGTCCTTTTTGGAGCCCAGACAGAAAAATTTCTTTCATTTTGGGGGACTGATGGAGCTGACCAGCTTGGAGGACGTTTCTAAGCCCTCCGATTCTATCCAATTCCTATCGGCATGCACCACAAAGGCATGGCTAGTTCAGTTGCAGTTTCTCCTGAAAGGACCAGTGTCCCGCTCTGGGCCTCCAGCAATCTCCTTAGCTAAAGCCGAGCGGGTGTGATCATTATCCTCTGACTTGTCACAGCTGGGGCACTTGCGCCAAAGAAGAATCCAAGTCACTCTTTTATGGAGGCCAGCAAATGGCCCTGCCTAGCAAGGCTTTGGTGGCAGGGGCTGTGGAGGGTGGATGGAGAGGGGGCGAGGGAGGGGGCAATTGGCAGGCTGCTTCTGGGAAGCCGAGGCAAGCTTGCCCTTGTCTGATGGAGCCGGTGCAGGTGGGCTTTGGAGGCTACAAAGTATCTGCCTTGCAGTGGGACTTGTTCCAGCTGCCCCCTCAGTTTGCTGGCCAGTGGGTAACATGCAGGCTGGGAAGGAAGCAAGATTGGGACTGAAGCAAGATTTGCTTTTCCTTAAGGACAGGCAGGAAAGCAGCAAAGCTGCCTGGCTTTTTCTCATATCTGGGATCTAGGCGTTAAAAGCAATGTGAAGGCCAGCAGTGTGGAAAGGCAATTCTGTAAGTGTTGCTTCCTTAGAGGAATGCCAGAGTCTTTTGGGACAACCACCGAGCTTCTCCAAGGGAGCTGGAAGAGGGATCTAGAAATTCTGCCTGAATGTTTGCTAGAGAAATGCCCGTGTGCTGTCCCTGGGTGTGTGTGTGTGTGTGTGTCCCCATCAGTTGGCCTGAAAAAGATCCTGTTTCTCCAAGTTTCAAGGGAGGAGTGATGAGGTGAGAGACCAGCTCAGAGGCCCAAAGGAGGGAAACCATGCAGTGACATTATTGGGCAGCAAAAGGAGAATTGAGAAAGGGGGCAGGATGAATGCCTCCACTTTGAGAGGAAGCTTTGGAGTTGGCTCTGCGCTAGGCAACTTGCAAATTCCAGCTCCTCTCAGAGCTGGAGGAGAGCCAGTGGGAGGAGCCCTTCTGGTTCTCCAGGGCAGGAGATGAGGTCTGGGCCCTTGCACAGAGGCAGGCTCCTGTGCACCTTCAGCTGGAGGCACCTTGCAGAGAAGCACCGGGAAGAGCCAGGGCTGTCCCTGCACTGCTTTTGCCCGTCTCATCAGACGACTGAGGAGAAAAGGCCCAATGGGAAGCTTCTCAGAGCAAACTTGCAGCAGAAGAAGTACAAGGGGCAGAGGCGGCCCATGCCCCTTTCTGTCCCATGGCTCCCCCGGGGGTTCTAGATGGAATGTTGGGCTGTGCCCATAGCAACTGTCGTTGTCTCCTGCTCCTGCGGCCCTTGCTGGAATGCTGCTGGAGCAGCGCTGGAGCAGCAGCTGCAGGATCAGCTCCTGGGCTGTCCCTGACCAGCCGCCTTCTGCACTCAGCGCCAGACCCGGCCTCTGCACCGACATCCTTGTCTCCTCGTCTGCCTCCGGGCATCCCCAGAGCACTTGGGAACCCTCCAAGGTAAGAAAATCCCCGTTTGCCCTCAAAGCACTAGCACAAGGGCAGGAGGCTCCAGCTGCCTCTCCCACCAAGCACGACACACAGGCTGCATGCTCACTTTCCCCAGACGAGCTTCCACGTGAAAGCAGGGTGCAGCTTCTGAAGGAATTGTGTTGCCTCCAGGGGAAACACAGACCTTTCCATAGAGGACCTAGAGAGGTGTCCCAGTGCAGTTGCAGATCCTCGTCCACGCATCACCTGATTAAACGTTCTTGGCACCCATTTCAGTCCTCAAACTATCTTGTGCTGACCCCAAAACAAATTGTTCCTGGCTGAGCAGGTCAGGGCTTCAGTGTCAACAAATCCCCTTATGCCCTGACTCTGCTCACACCCGCTCCAATGCTTCAAACACCACAATGATGGCACTTCTCCTCTGGCATCCCTGTCGTTCAGGGCATGGAAGCATTTGACTGGGCTTCTCTGCAAACACAGGCTTTCAACTTCAAAAACCATCTGGGATCAGCAATTCTTATCTACTTACGTATTTACATCGCCTATAGATCCATTCTATTTTAAGATCTTTAGAGATTCTTTTTTCAGTGCACGTAGGGCTGGTTCTACCTCATGCTCAGGGGCGGCCGTCAAATGCCATCTCCTCAAGAGCACAATCACAGTAGCACAGAATTTTCTGCCTTGGAAGGGATTCTGAAAGATCACTGAGCCCAACTGCAGGGCCTGCCCGGGGCAGCCTCAACAATCACAGCCTGTGCCCAAGAGCAGTGTCCAAACACTTTTGGAGCTCAGTCAGCCTTGGTGCTGTGCCCCCTTCCCTGGGGAGGCTGTTGCAGTGCCCAAGCAGCCTCTGGCTGAAGAAGCTTTTCCTTCGATCCAACCTAAGCCTGCACATCTCCCCTGCCATTCTCTTGGCTCTTCTCCGTGGCCCCGGGAGTGAAGAGAGTAGTGCATGGCCTTCTGCTTGCCCTCCTGAGGAAGCTGCTGACTGCTGGAGGGTCCTGCCTAGGACATTCCATGTCAAAAAGGCAGCAATGAGAGCAAAGAGAAAGGAGCTGGGACACGGGAGCTCGGGCTTTGCAATGATGAGGATGAGAAGGAAGGCTACTGACACATCCTTGGCAGAAGGATTTTGAACTGGAGCATTGCTTTGATCTCTTTCAGGTGGAAAGGAGAGGCACAATGAAAAGGAAAGCAAGAGCCCAGATTCAGCCGTGAGTTTTGGCCTAGGGTTAAAGCACAGCAAACTGGAGGAATGGCGAGGAGGAGAACTGCTCTTTCACAGTCAGGCTGGGATTGGTTCAAGCCTGTGGGTGCACAGCAAGGCTCTCTTGACCACTTGCCTTTCTCACCTCCACCTCCTTCTTCCTTTAGACACATCAATGTTGGCAGCGACTTTCAGGCTGAGCTCCCAGAGCTGCAGAACAGAGCAGCAAGTGAGGATGAAGAGCCTGCAACCCTGGTCTGGAAGCCCTGGGGAGAGGATGACTCTGACATGGAAAAACCTGACAGAGGTAGCTTTGCTTCAAGCTTTGCTTCCAGCCCTGAGCTACTTGGGTCTTGAAAAGGCTCCTTATGCCTAAAAAGGCAGCGTTTTGCAGGCTCTGCTTCTCTCCTTGTCTCGCCCATCTTCCCATGTAGAAGTGTTAGAGGCAAGGAGAAAGAGCAAGCACCTTGCTCTCCAAACTGGTCAGGGCCGTTTGCCACTGGAAGAGGGGAGATTGGCCCCCACTTCTTCTTACAGAAGCTGCTTTGGAGGGAGAGCCAGCACTGCGTGGGCCCTTGCTTCAGCTGGCTCTGTCTTTGCTCTCCTTTTCATGCTCTCTCTCCAAGCTGCTGTCTTTAGCTGCCGGCCTTTCCTTCTGCCTTGCATGGCAACCTTTGCCCTTTGCTGGCCTCCAGGCTGACTTTCGGTGGGTTTTTTCTTGTGCTTGCAGTAAGAGAACTGTTGGACATGGCCAGCTCCCGTGGCATTCCCGGGGCAGCAGCTAACCTGGAGCGCGCCCTGCACTGCCTGCACCAGGCACGCGGCAGCGTTCCGGTAAGAAGCGGCTGTTTGGGCGCAGAGGAGAGGGCACAGGGAATGCAGAAGGCCTGGGCACTGGGACAGCCTTTCCTGGCTGCTCTTGGAAGAAGGGTCTTAACAGGGAGCAGAGCACTTGCTGCCTGCTGGGTCTCCTCCAGCTGCGTCAGGGCTGAGCCCAAAGGGCTCCAGCAGGGAGAATCTCCCTCCTGGAGGCGGCGGCGGCGGAAGGTCCTGCTGCCTTGTAAATGGCCTGGAGATTTGGCTTCTCTAAGACATTTGGAGGGGAAATTCCCAGAAGCCTCAGTCAGCTGAGGCCATTCTGGCTGCAGGAGCAGCAAAATCCTCAGCTTGGTGAGGAAAAGGCCACTCTTGGGGACCAGGATCAAAGGGTTGGGCAGCAAAAACTAGGGACTGGGAGCAAATGACAGTGTTTCACCCACATGGGATACAGTCGCTTGAATGTCTGGAGAGGCAAAGGAGCTGAAAGGCAGCACCTGTGATTTTTTGGCTCATTTTTAATGTGCTGGGGCGGCTAAAGCCTTTTCCCTCTTGATCTTGCAGGAGGCTCTGGAGATGCTGCTCTCAGAGGGGCCTGCAACAGCTCAAGGCCATCCCATGGCTGATTATCATTACGCAGGTAAGCAAAGCAGAGCTTCTTGCGTCCCTGACAGATGCTGCCGGCCCCTTCATTGTTGTGGCAAGCGTTTCTGCTTCAAGAAATTGTGCTTAACACCAGCACAAGGTCTTGTCTCCTCTGTGGGTGGGCAAAGCACCAGCATCTAGTCCTTCAGCTTTACTTGTTTTCCAATCCTTCTCCCCGGGCAATGCCTGCTCTTGTCTTCACGACCTTCTGAGGGAGCAGACACGTACACCCACGTGAATGACGGCCTGCGACCGTTTTCTTTCGGCAGCCAGTGGGATCTACTTGGTGTGGATCAAGGGATCTGTTTACTAGCCGCTGCTTTTTATTGCCAGGCTCTGATAGATGGACACCTGAGGAGAAGGAGTCCTTCCAAAAGGCTTTCCACACCTACGGCAAGGATTTTCATCTCATCCAGAAGCAGGTAAAGCCACGGGACATTCTTTACCCGAGCAGATCAGCAGCAGGAAAGCTTGCTTATTTCTGGGAACAAGCACTGGGCTTCAGTCTCTCTCTTCTCAAGGAGCAAGTATCTTCAAGTAGTAACAAAAGGGGACATCAAAAGCCTGTGTCAAAAGGATGATCCTGCCTCTCCAGCCCTTTTCTCCAAGCTCTTTTGGAAGATGAAGCTTTATTCTGTCAGACTTGTGGCACAGGTCTGCTGCTGCTTCCACAAGACGCTGTGCTGGCATAACTGGAGTGAAGCGGGGAAAGAAGAACTGTGCTAGGTGGATTTGTTGTTGATCTGTGCATTGCGTGTATTAGCACCTAGCATCATACAGGGTTTAAGACATTGCATGATGCCTCTCTTTCTCCATGTTGATTTCATTTTACACCCTACTCCATTTACTTCATGCTTTTACTTCCTAGTTGACTCCATAGTCTACTTTTTCCCCAGTGCCCCCGACACCATTTTCGATTCCTTCTTTTTCTCTTCACAACAGATCCAGACTAAGACCGTGGCCCAGTGTGTGGAGTACTACTACTCCTGGAAAAAGGAGCATAAACTTGCCAGCACTCTTGCTCAGGTGAGGGGCAAGAAAATGGAGAGGTGCCAGGAAGGTCGAGAAACTGGGAGAAGGGGAGAAAAGCTGCTGGCGAGCCATGCCAGATGCCCCTTTGCCAGGATCACATCGTCCCATGTGCTGGGAAAGGCACAGCAGATGCTGCCCGGGCCTTCCTTGTGCTGCTGCCCTGAAGTATGCAATTCTGGAGCCTAACTTTGACCCAAGAAAGCAGCACCGCCACCAAAATGGGCTTTGACTCTCTACAGATGGGCTTCTCAAGGGCTGGCACCCTCGCTGACTCCAATCAGACCCCAAATTCCCCACTGCTTGCTGACATCAGCAGTCCAGGCTGCCTTTGTGGATATGCTGCAGATTTTCAGGGAGTTTTTCTAGCATGCCAGCATAGTCCCCAAGAAGGAGCTGCTGGTGCTGTGGCTCCCCTAAATCTTTCCTTAGCGGCAAAGAGCAATTTGTTTCCCATCATGTGAGAGAGAGAGAGAGAGAGAGAGAGAGAGGGAGGGAGATTATTTTGGGGACTAGAAAATGGCTAAGCATGTGTCTACCCTAATTGGACTGAATTGAAATGCCATTGCCTAGACATTTGTGGAGGAAAAGCAGAGAGAAATAGATGTTAGGCAGAAAGGTAGAAATAAGAAATGTAGAGCTCTAAATAGCCAGGTCTTTCTCCCACCCCTTTGGCCTGTAGAAAAGAGGAGTATTTTCCTCCAAGCTCTGGCTTGGCAGCCCGCCGCAGCCCATTGGCAAAGGCAGCCGTTTTCTCAGCTCTTGAGGCTTTGGAAGGATTTGCTTAGGCCGATCGATTTTTCTGCTGGATGCTCTGATTTCCAGCTTTGTGAGAGGAAGGAAGCATTGATAAGGACTCTTTGATTTCCAGAGCGTGGGCAAAGCAAAGAGGAGCAAAAGCCCTCCCAGAAAGGAGAACGGGGAGCCAGGGAAGAGAAGCCGCAAGAGGGCTCGCAGCGCCCAGTGTCCCTGCTGCCAACCGCGCCAGCCGCCCCCTTCGGCGGGAGGCCCCTTTCCCTGCGGGCAGTGCAAACGGTGCGCAAGTTCCTCCTCTTTCTGCTCAAAGCTGCGCCTTTGGACTAAAAGGGGCTGACCCTTTTCAAAGGCACCGCAGGGGAAGCTGGGGGCACTTGCAGCATCGCCCCCGGCAGCCGTGCTCAAGCTTAACACCCACCTCAAACCCAAAGAGCTTAGGTAAAACCCAGCCTTCACAATGAAACCTTGCCGTGCCCCAACAAGACACAGTTGATACAAGTAGGAATAGATCCATCAAAGCTTGGTTTGATGCTGCTGATCAAATTCAAAAGAGGATGCAGCAAAAGGAGGAAGACATTTCAAGGCATTGAAAGTAGAACCATCAGACTCATGGTGCTGATCCATTGACAAATGTGCCACTGCCCGAAAAGACAGAAATTCATACTCAAACGGAGATCTTGGCACTTGGTTTCATGGTGTGTACTAGCGTCAGCAATGGATGGTTTGCTTCCTATCTTGCAGGGTGTTTGAAAGCATGAAGGAAAGGAACAAACACAGCAGAAGACATCGGCCTCGGAAGACAGCAGAGCCTCTCCCCAAGAAGAAAAGACCAAATTAGACAACCCTGCAGGTTGTCCAGGGCTAGCAAGAGTTAGGCAGATTAGTTAGATAGGAATACAACTGTTAGATATTAGTTAGATAGGAATAGGACTGTTTTTTAAGCTTTTTGGGTTGTTTAATCTTCTACTTAGTTAGTTTACATGATAGTAACCTCCTCAATTTAGTAGTTAAGGTACATTAGTATTATTCAGGACTCATTAGTATTATTAGATTTATCAGTAAATGTCAGAGGTTGGGTGTTTTGTATGCTCTGCCATATGCTCTTTGTCATTTTGCCTTTGTTGAGACCTAATCTGTCTTTATCATTAAACCAATGTTTGTTCCATTTTGTCTGTTTGTCTGTATGAAAGCACTCCAGCAATGTTTGTTCCATTTGCCTGGTGTTGCAAAGACGGCACTTGCCCTGAGAGAAGAAGCTGGGCAGGCGCCACCTCCCCCAGGCCCAGCCCCTTGCTAAGCTGGCAGGACTTCCTGAGGTGTGTCTCCTTTACTGCCAGTGAAATACCGCTGGGGCTTCAGCCTTTGATTCCTCAACATCTCAGCTGGGAGTGGAAAGGGAGGCTTTGTTTAATTCACTGAATTGCATCTAGATGAGTGGTCTGGTCTCACCATATTTTCTGGCATAAAAGCAGCGGGTTGAGTCCTTTTTGGAGCCCAGACAGAAAAATTTCTTTCATTTTGGGGGACTGATGGAGCTGACCAGCTTGGAGGACGTTTCTAAGCCCTCCGATTCTATCCAATTCCTATCGGCATGCACCACAAAGGCATGGCTAGTTCAGTTGCAGTTTCTCCTGAAAGGACCAGTGTCCCGCTCTGGGCCTCCAGCAATCTCCTTAGCTAAAGCCGAGCGGGTGTGATCATTATCCTCTGACTTGTCACAGCTGGGGCACTTGCGCCAAAGAAGAATCCAAGTCACTCTTTTATGGAGGCCAGCAAATGGCCCTGCCTAGCAAGGCTTTGGTGGCAGGGGCTGTGGAGGGTGGATGGAGAGGGGGCGAGGGAGGGGGCAATTGGCAGGCTGCTTCTGGGAAGCCGAGGCAAGCTTGCCCTTGTCTGATGGAGCCGGTGCAGGTGGGCTTTGGAGGCTACAAAGTATCTGCCTTGCAGTGGGACTTGTTCCAGCTGCCCCCTCAGTTTGCTGGCCAGTGGGTAACATGCAGGCTGGGAAGGAAGCAAGATTGGGACTGAAGCAAGATTTGCTTTTCCTTAAGGACAGGCAGGAAAGCAGCAAAGCTGCCTGGCTTTTTCTCATATCTGGGATCTAGGCGTTAAAAGCAATGTGAAGGCCAGCAGTGTGGAAAGGCAATTCTGTAAGTGTTGCTTCCTTAGAGGAATGCCAGAGTCTTTTGGGACAACCACCGAGCTTCTCCAAGGGAGCTGGAAGAGGGATCTAGAAATTCTGCCTGAATGTTTGCTAGAGAAATGCCCGTGTGCTGTCCCTGGGTGTGTGTGTGTGTGTGTGTCCCCATCAGTTGGCCTGAAAAAGATCCTGTTTCTCCAAGTTTCAAGGGAGGAGTGATGAGGTGAGAGACCAGCTCAGAGGCCCAAAGGAGGGAAACCATGCAGTGACATTATTGGGCAGCAAAAGGAGAATTGAGAAAGGGGGCAGGATGAATGCCTCCACTTTGAGAGGAAGCTTTGGAGTTGGCTCTGCGCTAGGCAACTTGCAAATTCCAGCTCCTCTCAGAGCTGGAGGAGAGCCAGTGGGAGGAGCCCTTCTGGTTCTCCAGGGCAGGAGATGAGGTCTGGGCCCTTGCACAGAGGCAGGCTCCTGTGCACCTTCAGCTGGAGGCACCTTGCAGAGAAGCACCGGGAAGAGCCAGGGCTGTCCCTGCACTGCTTTTGCCCGTCTCATCAGACGACTGAGGAGAAAAGGCCCAATGGGAAGCTTCTCAGAGCAAACTTGCAGCAGAAGAAGTACAAGGGGCAGAGGCGGCCCATGCCCCTTTCTGTCCCATGGCTCCCCCGGGGGTTCTAGATGGAATGTTGGGCTGTGCCCATAGCAACTGTCGTTGTCTCCTGCTCCTGCGGCCCTTGCTGGAATGCTGCTGGAGCAGCGCTGGAGCAGCAGCTGCAGGATCAGCTCCTGGGCTGTCCCTGACCAGCCGCCTTCTGCACTCAGCGCCAGACCCGGCCTCTGCACCGACATCCTTGTCTCCTCGTCTGCCTCCGGGCATCCCCAGAGCACTTGGGAACCCTCCAAGGTAAGAAAATCCCCGTTTGCCCTCAAAGCACTAGCACAAGGGCAGGAGGCTCCAGCTGCCTCTCCCACCAAGCACGACACACAGGCTGCATGCTCACTTTCCCCAGACGAGCTTCCACGTGAAAGCAGGGTGCAGCTTCTGAAGGAATTGTGTTGCCTCCAGGGGAAACACAGACCTTTCCATAGAGGACCTAGAGAGGTGTCCCAGTGCAGTTGCAGATCCTCGTCCACGCATCACCTGATTAAACGTTCTTGGCACCCATTTCAGTCCTCAAACTATCTTGTGCTGACCCCAAAACAAATTGTTCCTGGCTGAGCAGGTCAGGGCTTCAGTGTCAACAAATCCCCTTATGCCCTGACTCTGCTCACACCCGCTCCAATGCTTCAAACACCACAATGATGGCACTTCTCCTCTGGCATCCCTGTCGTTCAGGGCATGGAAGCATTTGACTGGGCTTCTCTGCAAACACAGGCTTTCAACTTCAAAAACCATCTGGGATCAGCAATTCTTATCTACTTACGTATTTACATCGCCTATAGATCCATTCTATTTTAAGATCTTTAGAGATTCTTTTTTCAGTGCACGTAGGGCTGGTTCTACCTCATGCTCAGGGGCGGCCGTCAAATGCCATCTCCTCAAGAGCACAATCACAGTAGCACAGAATTTTCTGCCTTGGAAGGGATTCTGAAAGATCACTGAGCCCAACTGCAGGGCCTGCCCGGGGCAGCCTCAACAATCACAGCCTGTGCCCAAGAGCAGTGTCCAAACACTTTTGGAGCTCAGTCAGCCTTGGTGCTGTGCCCCCTTCCCTGGGGAGGCTGTTGCAGTGCCCAAGCAGCCTCTGGCTGAAGAAGCTTTTCCTTCGATCCAACCTAAGCCTGCACATCTCCCCTGCCATTCTCTTGGCTCTTCTCCGTGGCCCCGGGAGTGAAGAGAGTAGTGCATGGCCTTCTGCTTGCCCTCCTGAGGAAGCTGCTGACTGCTGGAGGGTCCTGCCTAGGACATTCCATGTCAAAAAGGCAGCAATGAGAGCAAAGAGAAAGGAGCTGGGACACGGGAGCTCGGGCTTTGCAATGATGAGGATGAGAAGGAAGGCTACTGACACATCCTTGGCAGAAGGATTTTGAACTGGAGCATTGCTTTGATCTCTTTCAGGTGGAAAGGAGAGGCACAATGAAAAGGAAAGCAAGAGCCCAGATTCAGCCGTGAGTTTTGGCCTAGGGTTAAAGCACAGCAAACTGGAGGAATGGCGAGGAGGAGAACTGCTCTTTCACAGTCAGGCTGGGATTGGTTCAAGCCTGTGGGTGCACAGCAAGGCTCTCTTGACCACTTGCCTTTCTCACCTCCACCTCCTTCTTCCTTTAGACACATCAATGTTGGCAGCGACTTTCAGGCTGAGCTCCCAGAGCTGCAGAACAGAGCACCAAGTGAGGATGAAGAGCCTGCAACCCTGGTCTGGAAGCCCTGGGGAGAGGATGACTCTGACATGGAAAAACCTGACAGAGGTAGCTTTGCTTCAAGCTTTGCTTCCAGCCCTGAGCTACTTGGGTCTTGAAAAGGCTCCTTATGCCTAAAAAGGCAGCCTTTTGCAGGCTCTGCTTCTCTCCTTGTCTCGCCCATCTTCCCATGTAGAAGTGTTAGAGGCAAGGAGAAAGAGCAAGCACCTTGCTCTCCAAACTGGTCAGGGCCGTTTGCCACTGGAAGAGGGGAGATTGGCCCCCACTTCTTCTTACAGAAGCTGCTTTGGAGGGAGAGCCAGCACTGCGTGGGCCCTTGCTTCAGCTGGCTCTGTCTTTGCTCTCCTTTTCATGCTCTCTCTCCAAGCTGCTGTCTTTAGCTGCCGGCCTTTCCTTCTGCCTTGCATGGCAACCTTTGCCCTTTGCTGGCCTCCAGGCTGACTTTCGGTGGGTTTTTTCTTGTGCTTGCAGTAAGAGAACTGTTGGACATGGCCAGCTCCCGTGGCATTCCCGGGGCAGCAGCTAACCTGGAGCGCGCCCTGCACTGCCTGCACCAGGCACGCGGCAGCGTTCCGGTAAGAAGCGGCTGTTTGGGCGCAGAGGAGAGGGCACAGGGAATGCAGAAGGCCTGGGCACTGGGACAGCCTTTCCTGGCTGCTCTTGGAAGAAGGGTCTTAACAGGGAGCAGAGCACTTGCTGCCTGCTGGGTCTCCTCCAGCTGCGTCAGGGCTGAGCCCAAAGGGCTCCAGCAGGGAGAATCTCCCTCCTGGAGGCGGCGGCGGCGGAAGGTCCTGCTGCCTTGTAAATGGCCTGGAGATTTGGCTTCTCTAAGACATTTGGAGGGGAAATTCCCAGAAGCCTCAGTCAGCTGAGGCCATTCTGGCTGCAGGAGCAGCAAAATCCTCAGCTTGGTGAGGAAAAGGCCACTCTTGGGGACCAGGATCAAAGGGTTGGGCAGCAAAAACTAGGGACTGGGAGCAAATGACAGTGTTTCACCCACATGGGATACAGTCGCTTGAATGTCTGGAGAGGCAAAGGAGCTGAAAGGCAGCACCTGTGATTTTTTGGCTCATTTTTAATGTGCTGGGGCGGCTAAAGCCTTTTCCCTCTTGATCTTGCAGGAGGCTCTGGAGATGCTGCTCTCAGAGGGGCCTGCAACAGCTCAAGGCCATCCCATGGCTGATTATCATTACGCAGGTAAGCAAAGCAGAGCTTCTTGCGTCCCTGACAGATGCTGCCGGCCCCTTCATTGTTGTGGCAAGCGTTTCTGCTTCAAGAAATTGTGCTTAACACCAGCACAAGGTCTTGTCTCCTCTGTGGGTGGGCAAAGCACCAGCATCTAGTCCTTCAGCTTTACTTGTTTTCCAATCCTTCTCCCCGGGCAATGCCTGCTCTTGTCTTCACGACCTTCTGAGGGAGCAGACACGTACACCCACGTGAATGACGGCCTGCGACCGTTTTCTTTCGGCAGCCAGTGGGATCTACTTGGTGTGGATCAAGGGATCTGTTTACTAGCCGCTGCTTTTTATTGCCAGGCTCTGATAGATGGACACCTGAGGAGAAGGAGTCCTTCCAAAAGGCTTTCCACACCTACGGCAAGGATTTTCATCTCATCCAGAAGCAGGTAAAGCCACGGGACATTCTTTACCCGAGCAGATCAGCAGCAGGAAAGCTTGCTTATTTCTGGGAACAAGCACTGGGCTTCAGTCTCTCTCTTCTCAAGGAGCAAGTATCTTCAAGTAGTAACAAAAGGGGACATCAAAAGCCTGTGTCAAAAGGATGATCCTGCCTCTCCAGCCCTTTTCTCCAAGCTCTTTTGGAAGATGAAGCTTTATTCTGTCAGACTTGTGGCACAGGTCTGCTGCTGCTTCCACAAGACGCTGTGCTGGCATAACTGGAGTGAAGCGGGGAAAGAAGAACTGTGCTAGGTGGATTTGTTGTTGATCTGTGCATTGCGTGTATTAGCACCTAGCATCATACAGGGTTTAAGACATTGCATGATGCCTCTCTTTCTCCATGTTGATTTCATTTTACACCCTACTCCATTTACTTCATGCTTTTACTTCCTAGTTGACTCCATAGTCTACTTTTTCCCCAGTGCCCCCGACACCATTTTCGATTCCTTCTTTTTCTCTTCACAACAGATCCAGACTAAGACCGTGGCCCAGTGTGTGGAGTACTACTACTCCTGGAAAAAGGAGCATAAACTTGCCAGCACTCTTGCTCAGGTGAGGGGCAAGAAAATGGAGAGGTGCCAGGAAGGTCGAGAAACTGGGAGAAGGGGAGAAAAGCTGCTGGCGAGCCATGCCAGATGCCCCTTTGCCAGGATCACATCGTCCCATGTGCTGGGAAAGGCACAGCAGATGCTGCCCGGGCCTTCCTTGTGCTGCTGCCCTGAAGTATGCAATTCTGGAGCCTAACTTTGACCCAAGAAAGCAGCACCGCCACCAAAATGGGCTTTGACTCTCTACAGATGGGCTTCTCAAGGGCTGGCACCCTCGCTGACTCCAATCAGACCCCAAATTCCCCACTGCTTGCTGACATCAGCAGTCCAGGCTGCCTTTGTGGATATGCTGCAGATTTTCAGGGAGTTTTTCTAGCATGCCAGCATAGTCCCCAAGAAGGAGCTGCTGGTGCTGTGGCTCCCCTAAATCTTTCCTTAGCGGCAAAGAGCAATTTGTTTCCCATCATGTGAGAGAGAGAGAGAGAGAGAGAGAGAGAGGGAGGGAGATTATTTTGGGGACTAGAAAATGGCTAAGCATGTGTCTACCCTAATTGGACTGAATTGAAATGCCATTGCCTAGACATTTGTGGAGGAAAAGCAGAGAGAAATAGATGTTAGGCAGAAAGGTAGAAATAAGAAATGTAGAGCTCTAAATAGCCAGGTCTTTCTCCCACCCCTTTGGCCTGTAGAAAAGAGGAGTATTTTCCTCCAAGCTCTGGCTTGGCAGCCCGCCGCAGCCCATTGGCAAAGGCAGCCGTTTTCTCAGCTCTTGAGGCTTTGGAAGGATTTGCTTAGGCCGATCGATTTTTCTGCTGGATGCTCTGATTTCCAGCTTTGTGAGAGGAAGGAAGCATTGATAAGGACTCTTTGATTTCCAGAGCGTGGGCAAAGCAAAGAGGAGCAAAAGCCCTCCCAGAAAGGAGAACGGGGAGCCAGGGAAGAGAAGCCGCAAGAGGGCTCGCAGCGCCCAGTGTCCCTGCTGCCAACCGCGCCAGCCGCCCCCTTCGGCGGGAGGCCCCTTTCCCTGCGGGCAGTGCAAACGGTGCGCAAGTTCCTCCTCTTTCTGCTCAAAGCTGCGCCTTTGGACTAAAAGGGGCTGACCCTTTTCAAAGGCACCGCAGGGGAAGCTGGGGGCACTTGCAGCATCGCCCCCGGCAGCCGTGCTCAAGCTTAACACCCACCTCAAACCCAAAGAGCTTAGGTAAAACCCAGCCTTCACAATGAAACCTTGCCGTGCCCCAACAAGACACAGTTGATACAAGTAGGAATAGATCCATCAAAGCTTGGTTTGATGCTGCTGATCAAATTCAAAAGAGGATGCAGCAAAAGGAGGAAGACATTTCAAGGCATTGAAAGTAGAACCATCAGACTCATGGTGCTGATCCATTGACAAATGTGCCACTGCCCGAAAAGACAGAAATTCATACTCAAACGGAGATCTTGGCACTTGGTTTCATGGTGTGTACTAGCGTCAGCAATGGATGGTTTGCTTCCTATCTTGCAGGGTGTTTGAAAGCATGAAGGAAAGGAACAAACACAGCAGAAGACATCGGCCTCGGAAGACAGCAGAGCCTCTCCCCAAGAAGAAAAGACCAAATTAGACAACCCTGCAGGTTGTCCAGGGCTAGCAAGAGTTAGGCAGATTAGTTAGATAGGAATACAACTGTTAGATATTAGTTAGATAGGAATAGGACTGTTTTTTAAGCTTTTTGGGTTGTTTAATCTTCTACTTAGTTAGTTTACATGATAGTAACCTCCTCAATTTAGTAGTTAAGGTACATTAGTATTATTCAGGACTCATTAGTATTATTAGATTTATCAGTAAATGTCAGAGGTTGGGTGTTTTGTATGCTCTGCCATATGCTCTTTGTCATTTTGCCTTTGTTGAGACCTAATCTGTCTTTATCATTAAACCAATGTTTGTTCCATTTTGTCTGTTTGTCTGTATGAAAGCACTCCAGCAATGTTTGTTCCATTTGCCTGGTGTTGCAAAGACGGCACTTGCCCTGAGAGAAGAAGCTGGGCAGGCGCCACCTCCCCCAGGCCCAGCCCCTTGCTAAGCTGGCAGGACTTCCTGAGGTGTGTCTCCTTTACTGCCAGTGAAATACCGCTGGGGCTTCAGCCTTTGATTCCTCAACATCTCAGCTGGGAGTGGAAAGGGAGGCTTTGTTTAATTCACTGAATTGCATCTAGATGAGTGGTCTGGTCTCACCATATTTTCTGGCATAAAAGCAGCGGGTTGAGTCCTTTTTGGAGCCCAGACAGAAAAATTTCTTTCATTTTGGGGGACTGATGGAGCTGACCAGCTTGGAGGACGTTTCTAAGCCCTCCGATTCTATCCAATTCCTATCGGCATGCACCACAAAGGCATGGCTAGTTCAGTTGCAGTTTCTCCTGAAAGGACCAGTGTCCCGCTCTGGGCCTCCAGCAATCTCCTTAGCTAAAGCCGAGCGGGTGTGATCATTATCCTCTGACTTGTCACAGCTGGGGCACTTGCGCCAAAGAAGAATCCAAGTCACTCTTTTATGGAGGCCAGCAAATGGCCCTGCCTAGCAAGGCTTTGGTGGCAGGGGCTGTGGAGGGTGGATGGAGAGGGGGCGAGGGAGGGGGCAATTGGCAGGCTGCTTCTGGGAAGCCGAGGCAAGCTTGCCCTTGTCTGATGGAGCCGGTGCAGGTGGGCTTTGGAGGCTACAAAGTATCTGCCTTGCAGTGGGACTTGTTCCAGCTGCCCCCTCAGTTTGCTGGCCAGTGGGTAACATGCAGGCTGGGAAGGAAGCAAGATTGGGACTGAAGCAAGATTTGCTTTTCCTTAAGGACAGGCAGGAAAGCAGCAAAGCTGCCTGGCTTTTTCTCATATCTGGGATCTAGGCGTTAAAAGCAATGTGAAGGCCAGCAGTGTGGAAAGGCAATTCTGTAAGTGTTGCTTCCTTAGAGGAATGCCAGAGTCTTTTGGGACAACCACCGAGCTTCTCCAAGGGAGCTGGAAGAGGGATCTAGAAATTCTGCCTGAATGTTTGCTAGAGAAATGCCCGTGTGCTGTCCCTGGGTGTGTGTGTGTGTGTGTGTCCCCATCAGTTGGCCTGAAAAAGATCCTGTTTCTCCAAGTTTCAAGGGAGGAGTGATGAGGTGAGAGACCAGCTCAGAGGCCCAAAGGAGGGAAACCATGCAGTGACATTATTGGGCAGCAAAAGGAGAATTGAGAAAGGGGGCAGGATGAATGCCTCCACTTTGAGAGGAAGCTTTGGAGTTGGCTCTGCGCTAGGCAACTTGCAAATTCCAGCTCCTCTCAGAGCTGGAGGAGAGCCAGTGGGAGGAGCCCTTCTGGTTCTCCAGGGCAGGAGATGAGGTCTGGGCCCTTGCACAGAGGCAGGCTCCTGTGCACCTTCAGCTGGAGGCACCTTGCAGAGAAGCACCGGGAAGAGCCAGGGCTGTCCCTGCACTGCTTTTGCCCGTCTCATCAGACGACTGAGGAGAAAAGGCCCAATGGGAAGCTTCTCAGAGCAAACTTGCAGCAGAAGAAGTACAAGGGGCAGAGGCGGCCCATGCCCCTTTCTGTCCCATGGCTCCCCCGGGGGTTCTAGATGGAATGTTGGGCTGTGCCCATAGCAACTGTCGTTGTCTCCTGCTCCTGCGGCCCTTGCTGGAATGCTGCTGGAGCAGCGCTGGAGCAGCAGCTGCAGGATCAGCTCCTGGGCTGTCCCTGACCAGCCGCCTTCTGCACTCAGCGCCAGACCCGGCCTCTGCACCGACATCCTTGTCTCCTCGTCTGCCTCCGGGCATCCCCAGAGCACTTGGGAACCCTCCAAGGTAAGAAAATCCCCGTTTGCCCTCAAAGCACTAGCACAAGGGCAGGAGGCTCCAGCTGCCTCTCCCACCAAGCACGACACACAGGCTGCATGCTCACTTTCCCCAGACGAGCTTCCACGTGAAAGCAGGGTGCAGCTTCTGAAGGAATTGTGTTGCCTCCAGGGGAAACACAGACCTTTCCATAGAGGACCTAGAGAGGTGTCCCAGTGCAGTTGCAGATCCTCGTCCACGCATCACCTGATTAAACGTTCTTGGCACCCATTTCAGTCCTCAAACTATCTTGTGCTGACCCCAAAACAAATTGTTCCTGGCTGAGCAGGTCAGGGCTTCAGTGTCAACAAATCCCCTTATGCCCTGACTCTGCTCACACCCGCTCCAATGCTTCAAACACCACAATGATGGCACTTCTCCTCTGGCATCCCTGTCGTTCAGGGCATGGAAGCATTTGACTGGGCTTCTCTGCAAACACAGGCTTTCAACTTCAAAAACCATCTGGGATCAGCAATTCTTATCTACTTACGTATTTACATCGCCTATAGATCCATTCTATTTTAAGATCTTTAGAGATTCTTTTTTCAGTGCACGTAGGGCTGGTTCTACCTCATGCTCAGGGGCGGCCGTCAAATGCCATCTCCTCAAGAGCACAATCACAGTAGCACAGAATTTTCTGCCTTGGAAGGGATTCTGAAAGATCACTGAGCCCAACTGCAGGGCCTGCCCGGGGCAGCCTCAACAATCACAGCCTGTGCCCAAGAGCAGTGTCCAAACACTTTTGGAGCTCAGTCAGCCTTGGTGCTGTGCCCCCTTCCCTGGGGAGGCTGTTGCAGTGCCCAAGCAGCCTGTGGCTGAAGAAGCTTTTCCTTCGATCCAACCTAAGCCTGCACATCTCCCCTGCCATTCTCTTGGCTCTTCTCCGTGGCCCCGGGAGTGAAGAGAGTAGTGCATGGCCTTCTGCTTGCCCTCCTGAGGAAGCTGCTGACTGCTGGAGGGTCCTGCCTAGGACATTCCATGTCAAAAAGGCAGCAATGACAGCAAAGAGAAAGGAGCTGGGACACGGGAGCTCGGGCTTTGCAATGATGAGGATGAGAAGGAAGGCTACTGACACATCCTTGGCAGAAGGATTTTGAACTGGAGCATTGCTTTGATCTCTTTCAGGTGGAAAGGAGAGGCACAATGAAAAGGAAAGCAAGAGCCCAGATTCAGCCGTGAGTTTTGGCCTAGGGTTAAAGGACAGCAAACTGGAGGAATGGCGAGGAGGAGAACTGCTCTTTCACAGTCAGGCTGGGATTGGTTCAAGCCTGTGGGTGCACAGCAAGGCTCTCTTGACCACTTGCCTTTCTCACCTCCACCTCCTTCTTCCTTTAGACACATCAATGTTGGCAGCGACTTTCAGGCTGAGCTCCCAGAGCTGCAGAACAGAGCACCAAGTGAGGATGAAGAGCCTGCAACCCTGGTCTGGAAGCCCTGGGGAGAGGATGACTCTGACATGGAAAAACCTGACAGAGGTAGCTTTGCTTCAAGCTTTGCTTCCAGCCCTGAGCTACTTGGGTCTTGAAAAGGCTCCTTATGCCTAAAAAGGCAGCCTTTTGCAGGCTCTGCTTCTCTCCTTGTCTCGCCCATCTTCCCATGTAGAAGTGTTAGAGGCAAGGAGAAAGAGCAAGCACCTTGCTCTCCAAACTGGTCAGGGCCGTTTGCCACTGGAAGAGGGGAGATTGGCCCCCACTTCTTCTTACAGAAGCTGCTTTGGAGGGAGAGCCAGCACTGCGTGGGCCCTTGCTTCAGCTGGCTCTGTCTTTGCTCTCCTTTTCATGCTCTCTCTCCAAGCTGCTGTCTTTAGCTGCCGGCCTTTCCTTCTGCCTTGCATGGCAACCTTTGCCCTTTGCTGGCCTCCAGGCTGACTTTCGGTGGGTTTTTTCTTGTGCTTGCAGTAAGAGAACTGTTGGACATGGCCAGCTCCCGTGGCATTCCCGGGGCAGCAGCTAACCTGGAGCGCGCCCTGCACTGCCTGCACCAGGCACGCGGCAGCGTTCCGGTAAGAAGCGGCTGTTTGGGCGCAGAGGAGAGGGCACAGGGAATGCAGAAGGCCTGGGCACTGGGACAGCCTTTCCTGGCTGCTCTTGGAAGAAGGGTCTTAACAGGGAGCAGAGCACTTGCTGCCTGCTGGGTCTCCTCCAGCTGCGTCAGGGCTGAGCCCAAAGGGCTCCAGCAGGGAGAATCTCCCTCCTGGAGGCGGCGGCGGCGGAAGGTCCTGCTGCCTTGTAAATGGCCTGGAGATTTGGCTTCTCTAAGACATTTGGAGGGGAAATTCCCAGAAGCCTCAGTCAGCTGAGGCCATTCTGGCTGCAGGAGCAGCAAAATCCTCAGCTTGGTGAGCAAAAGGCCACTCTTGGGGACCAGGATCAAAGGGTTGGGCAGCAAAAACTAGGGACTGGGAGCAAATGACAGTGTTTCACCCACATGGGATACAGTCGCTTGAATGTCTGGAGAGGCAAAGGAGCTGAAAGGCAGCACCTGTGATTTTTTGGCTCATTTTTAATGTGCTGGGGCGGCTAAAGCCTTTTCCCTCTTGATCTTGCAGGAGGCTCTGGAGATGCTGCTCTCAGAGGGGCCTGCAACAGCTCAAGGCCATCCCATGGCTGATTATCATTACGCAGGTAAGCAAAGCAGAGCTTCTTGCGTCCCTGACAGATGCTGCCGTCCCCTTCATTGTTGTGGCAAGCGTTTCTGCTTCAAGAAATTGTGCTTAACACCAGCACAAGGTCTTGTCTCCTCTGTGGGTGGGCAAAGCACCAGCATCTAGTCCTTCAGCTTTACTTGTTTTCCAATCCTTCTCCCCGGGCAATGCCTGCTCTTGTCTTCACGACCTTCTGAGGGAGCAGACACGTACACCCACGTGAATGACGGCCTGCGACCGTTTTCTTTCGGCAGCCAGTGGGATCTACTTGGTGTGGATCAAGGGATCTGTTTACTAGCCGCTGCTTTTTATTGCCAGGCTCTGATAGATGGACACCTGAGGAGAAGGAGTCCTTCCAAAAGGCTTTCCACACCTACGGCAAGGATTTTCATCTCATCCAGAAGCAGGTAAAGCCACGGGACATTCTTTACCCGAGCAGATCAGCAGCAGGAAAGCTTGCTTATTTCTGGGAACAAGCACTGGGCTTCAGTCTCTCTCTTCTCAAGGAGCAAGTATCTTCAAGTAGTAACAAAAGGGGACATCAAAAGCCTGTGTCAAAAGGATGATCCTGCCTCTCCAGCCCTTTTCTCCAAGCTCTTTTGGAAGATGAAGCTTTATTCTGTCAGACTTGTGGCACAGGTCTGCTGCTGCTTCCACAAGACGCTGTGCTGGCATAACTGGAGTGAAGCGGGGAAAGAAGAACTGTGCTAGGTGGATTTGTTGTTGATCTGTGCATTGCGTGTATTAGCACCTAGCATCATACAGGGTTTAAGACATTGCATGATGCCTCTCTTTCTCCATGTTGATTTCATTTTACACCCTACTCCATTTACTTCATGCTTTTACTTCCTAGTTCACTCCATAGTCTACTTTTTCCCCAGTGCCCCCGACACCATTTTCGATTCCTTCTTTTTCTCTTCACAACAGATCCAGACTAAGACCGTGGCCCAGTGTGTGGAGTACTACTACTCCTGGAAAAAGGAGCATAAACTTGCCAGCACTCTTGCTCAGG
Organism: Agelaius phoeniceus; assembly: GCF_051311805.1. Taxonomy (NCBI): domain Eukaryota; kingdom Metazoa; phylum Chordata; class Aves; order Passeriformes; family Icteridae; genus Agelaius; species Agelaius phoeniceus. Next base: position 38,866,533 of record NC_135303.1, on the reverse strand, counting down.
TGAGGGGCAAGAAAATGGAGAGGTGCCAGGAAGGTCGAGAAACTGGGAGAAGGGGAGAAAAGCTGCTGGCGAGCCATGCCAGATGCCCCTTTGCCAGGATCACATCGTCCCATGTGCTGGGAAAGGCACAGCAGATGCTGCCCGGGCCTTCCTTGTGCTGCTGCCCTGAAGTATGCAATTCTGGAGCCTAACTTTGACCCAAGAAAGCAGCACCGCCACCAAAATGGGCTTTGACTCTCTACAGATGGGCTTCTCAAGGGCTGGCACCCTCGCTGACTCCAATCAGACCCCAAATTCCCCACTGCTTGCTGACATCAGCAGTCCAGGCTGCCTTTGTGGATATGCTGCAGATTTTCAGGGAGTTTTTCTAGCATGCCAGCATAGTCCCCAAGAAGGAGCTGCTGGTGCTGTGGCTCCCCTAAATCTTTCCTTAGCGGCAAAGAGCAATTTGTTTCCCATCATGTGAGAGAGAGAGAGAGAGAGAGAGAGAGACAGGGAGGGAGATTATTTTGGGGACTAGAAAATGGCTAAGCATGTGTCTACCCTAATTGGACTGAATTGAAATGCCATTGCCTAGACATTTGTGGAGGAAAAGCAGAGAGAAATAGATGTTAGGCAGAAAGGTAGAAATAAGAAATGTAGAGCTCTAAATAGCCTGGTCTTTCTCCCACCCCTTTGGCCTGTAGAAAAGAGGAGTATTTTCCTCCAAGCTCTGGCTTGGCAGCCCGCCGCAGCCCATTGGCAAAGGCAGCCGTTTTCTCAGCTCTTGAGGCTTTGGAAGGATTTGCTTAGGCCGATAGATTTTTCTGCTGGATGCTCTGATTTCCAGCTTTGTGAGAGGAAGGAAGCATTGATAAGGACTCTTTGATTTCCAGAGCGTGGGCAAAGCAAAGAGGAGCAAAAGCCCTCCCAGAAAGGAGAACGGGGAGCCAGGGAAGAGAAGCCGCAAGAGGGCTCGCAGCGCCCAGTGTCCCTGCTGCCAACCGCGCCAGCCGCCCCCTTCGGCGGGAGGCCCCTTTCCCTGCGGGCAGTGCAAACGGTGCGCAAGTTCCTCCTCTTTCTGCTCAAAGCTGCGCCTTTGGACTAAAAGGGGCTGACCCTTTTCAAAGGCACCGCAGGGGAAGCTGGGGGCACTTGCAGCATCGCCCCCGGCAGCCGTGCTCAAGCTTAACACCCACCTCAAACCCAAAGAGCTTAGGTAAAACCCAGCCTTCACAATGAAACCTTGCCGTGCCCCAACAAGACACAGTTGATACAAGTAGGAATAGATCCATCAAAGCTTGGTTTGATGCTGCTGATCAAATTCAAAAGAGGATGCAGCAAAAGGAGGAAGACATTTCAAGGCATTGAAAGTAGAACCATCAGACTCATGGTGCTGATCCATTGACAAATGTGCCACTGCCCGAAAAGACAGAAATTCATACTCAAACGGAGATCTTGGCACTTGGTTTCATGGTGTGTACTAGCGTGAGCAATGGATGGTTTGCTTCCTATCTTGCAGGGTGTTTGAAAGCATGAAGGAAAGGAACAAACACAGCAGAAGACATCGGCCTCAGAAGACAGCAGAGCCTCTCCCCAAGAAGAAAAGACCAAATTAGACAACCCTGCAGGTTGTCCAGGGCTAGCAAGAGTTAGGCAGATTAGTTAGATAGGAATACAACTGTTAGATATTAGTTAGATAGGAATAGGACTGTTTTTTAAGCTTTTTGGGTTGTTTAATCTTCTACTTCGTTAGTTTACATGATAGTAACCTCCTCAATTTAGTAGTTAAGGTACATTAGTATTATTCAGGACTCATTAGTATTATTAGATTTATCAGTAAATGTCAGAGGTTGGGTGTTTTGTATGCTCTGCCATATGCTCTTTGTCATTTTGCCTTTGTTGAGACCTAATCTGTCTTTATCATTAAACCAATGTTTGTTCCATTTTGTCTGTTTGTCTGTATGAAAGCACTCCAGCAATGTTTGTTCCATTTGCCTGGTGTTGCAAAGACGGCACTTGCCCTGAGAGAAGAAGCTGGGCAGGCGCCACCTCCCCCAGGCCCAGCCCCTTGCTCAGCTGGCAGGACTTCCTGAGGTGTGTCTCCTTTACTGCCAGTGAAATACCGCTGGGGCTTCAGCCTTTGATTCCTCAACATCTCAGCTGGGAGTGGAAAGGGAGGCTTTGTTTAATTCACTGAATTGCATCTAGATGAGTGGTCTGGTCTCACCATATTTTCTGGCATAAAAGCAGCGGGTTGAGTCCTTTTTGGAGCCCAGACAGAAAACTTGCTTTCATTTTGGGGGACTGATGGAGCTGACCACCTTGGAGGACGTTTCTAAGCCCTCCGATTCTATCCAATTCCTATCGGCATGCACCACAAAGGCATGGCTAGTTCAGTTGCAGTTTCTCCTGAAAGGACCAGTGTCCCGCTCTGGGCCTCCAGCAATCTCCTTAGCTAAAGCCGAGCGGGTGTGATCATTATCCTCTGACTTGTCACAGCTGGGGCACTTGCGCCAAAGAAGAATCCAAGTCACTCTTTTATGGAGGCCAGCAAATGGCCCTGCCTAGCAAGGCTTTGGTGGCAGGGGCTGTGGAGGGTGGATGGAGAGGGGGCGAGGGAGGGGGCAATTGGCAGGCTGCTTCTGGGAAGCCGAGGCAAGCTTGCCCTTGTCTGATGGAGCCGGTGCAGGTGGGCTTTGGAGGCTACAAAGTATCTGCCTTGCAGTGGGACTTGTTCCAGCTGCCCCCTCAGTTTGCTGGCCAGTGGGTAACATGCAGGCTGGGAAGGAAGCAAGATTGGGACTGAAGCAAGATTTGCTTTTCCTTAAGGACAGGCAGGAAAGCAGCAAAGCTGCCTGGCTTTTTCTCATATCTGGGATCTAGGCGTTAAAAGCAATGTGAAGGCCAGCAGTGTGGAAAGGCAATTCTGTAAGTGTTGCTTCCTTAGAGGAATGCCAGAGTCTTTTGGGACAACCACCGAGCTTCTCCAAGGGAGCTGGAAGAGGGATCTAGAAATTCTGCCTGAATGTTTGCTAGAGAAATGCCCGTGTGCTGTCCCTGGGTGTGTGTGTGTGTGTGTGTCCCCATCAGTTGGCCTGAAAAAGATCCTGTTTCTCCAAGTTTCAAGGGAGGAGTGATGAGGTGAGAGACCAGCTCAGAGGCCCAAAGGAGGGAAACCATGCAGTGACATTATTGGGCAGCAAAAGGAGAATTGAGAAAGGGGGCAGGATGAATGCCTCCACTTTGAGAGGAAGCTTTGGAGTTGGCTCTGCGCTAGGCAACTTGCAAATTCCAGCTCCTCTCAGAGCTGGAGGAGAGCCAGTGGGAGGAGCCCTTCTGGTTCTCCAGGGCAGGAGATGAGGTCTGGGCCCTTGCACAGAGGCAGGCTCCTGTGCACCTTCAGCTGGAGGCACCTTGCAGAGAAGCACCGGGAAGAGCCAGGGCTGTCCCTGCACTGCTTTTGCCCGTCTCATCAGACGACTGAGGAGAAAAGGCCCAATGGGAAGCTTCTCAGAGCAAACTTGCAGCAGAAGAAGTACAAGGGGCAGAGGCGGCCCATGCCCCTTTCTGTCCCATGGCTCCCCCGGGGGTTCTAGATGGAATGTTGGGCTGTGCCCATAGCAACTGTCGTTGTCTCCTGCTCCTGCGGCCCTTGCTGGAATGCTGCTGGAGCAGCGCTGGAGCAGCAGCTGCAGGATCAGCTCCTGGGCTGTCCCTGACCAGCCGCCTTCTGCACTCAGCGCCAGACCCGGCCTCTGCACCGACATCCTTGTCTCCTCGTCTGCCTCCGGGCATCCCCAGAGCACTTGGGAACCCTCCAAGGTAAGAAAATCCCCGTTTGCCCTCAAAGCACTAGCACAAGGGCAGGAGGCTCCAGCTGCCTCTCCCACCAAGCACGACACACAGGCTGCGTGCTCACTTTCCCCAGACGAGCTTCCACGTGAAAGCAGGGTGCAGCTTCTGAAGGAATTGTGTTGCCTCCAGGGGAAACACAGACCTTTCCATAGAGGACCTAGAGAGGTGTCCCAGTGCAGTTGCAGATCCTCGTCCACGCATCACCTGATTAAACGTTCTTGGCACCCATTTCAGTCCTCAAACTATCTTGTGCTGACCCCAAAACAAATTGTTCCTGGCTGAGCAGGTCAGGGCTTCAGTGTCAACAAATCCCCTTATGCCCTGACTCTGCTCACACCCGCTCCAATGCTTCAAACACCACAATGATGGCACTTCTCCTCTGGCATCCCTGTCGTTCAGGGCATGGAAGCATTTGACTGGGCTTCTCTGCAAACACAGGCTTTCAACTTCAAAAACCATCTGGGATCAGCAATTCTTATCTACTTACGTATTTACATCGCCTATAGATCCATTCTATTTTAAGATCTTTAGAGATTCTTTTTTCAGTGCACGTAGGGCTGGTTCTACCTCATGCTCAGGGGCGGCCGTCAAATGCCATCTCCTCAAGAGCACAATCACAGTAGCACAGAATTTTCTGCCTTGGAAGGGATTCTGAAAGATCACTGAGCCCAACTGCAGGGCCTGCCCGGGGCAGCCTCAACAATCACAGCCTGTGCCCAAGAGCAGTGTCCAAACACTTTTGGAGCTCAGTCAGCCTTGGTGCTGTGCCCCCTTCCCTGGGGAGGCTGTTGCAGTGCCCAAGCAGCCTCTGGCTGAAGAAGCTTTTCCTTCGATCCAACCTAAGCCTGCACATCTCCCCTGCCATTCTCTTGGCTCTTCTCCGTGGCCCCAGGAGTGAAGAGAGTAGTGCATGGCCTTCTGCTTGCCCTCCTGAGGAAGCTGCTGACTGCTGGAGGGTCCTGCCTAGGACATTCCATGTCAAAAAGGCAGCAATGAGAGCAAAGAGAAAGGAGCTGGGACACGGGAGCTCGGGCTTTGCAATGATGAGGATGAGAAGGAAGGCTACTGACACATCCTTGGCAGAAGGATTTTGAACTGGAGCATTGCTTTGATCTCTTTCAGGTGGAAAGGAGAGGCACAATGAAAAGGAAAGCAAGAGCCCAGATTCAGCCGTGAGTTTTGGCCTAGGGTTAAAGGACAGCAAACTGGAGGAATGGCGAGGAGGAGAACTGCTCTTTCACAGTCAGGCTGGGATTGGTTCAAGCCTGTGGGTGCACAGCAAGGCTCTCTTGACCACTTGCCTTTCTCACCTCCACCTCCTTCTTCCTTTAGACACATCAATGTTGGCAGCGACTTTCAGGCTGAGCTCCCAGAGCTGCAGAACAGAGCAGCAAGTGAGGATGAAGAGCCTGCAACCCTGGTCTGGAAGCCCTGGGGAGAGGATGACTCTGACATGGAAAAACCTGACAGAGGTAGCTTTGCTTCAAGCTTTGCTTCCAGCCCTGAGCTACTTGGGTCTTGAAAAGGCTCCTTATGCCTAAAAAGGCAGCCTTTTGCAGGCTCTGCTTCTCTCCTTGTCTCGCCCATCTTCCCATGTAGAAGTGTTAGAGGCAAGGAGAAAGAGCAAGCACCTTGCTCTCCAAACTGGTCAGGGCCGTTTGCCACTGGAAGAGGGGAGATTGGCCCCCACTTCTTCTTACAGAAGCTGCTTTGGAGGGAGAGCCAGCACTGCGTGGGCCCTTGCTTCAGCTGGCTCTGTCTTTGCTCTCCTTTTCATGCTCTCTCTCCAAGCTGCTGTCTTTAGCTGCCGGCCTTTCCTTCTGCCTTGCATGGCAACCTTTGCCCTTTGCTGGCCTCCAGGCTGACTTTCGGTGGGTTTTTTCTTGTGCTTGCAGTAAGAGAACTGTTGGACATGGCCAGCTCCCGTGGCATTCCCGGGGCAGCAGCTAACCTGGAGCGCGCCCTGCACTGCCTGCACCAGGCACGCGGCAGCGTTCCGGTAAGAAGCGGCTGTTTGGGCGCAGAGGAGAGGGCACAGGGAATGCAGAAGGCCTGGGCACTGGGACAGCCTTTCCTGGCTGCTCTTGGAAGAAGGGTCTTAACAGGGAGCAGAGCACTTGCTGCCTGCTGGGTCTCCTCCAGCTGCGTCAGGGCTGAGCCCAAAGGGCTCCAGCAGGGAGAATCTCCCTCCTGGAGGCGGCGGCGGCGGAAGGTCCTGCTGCCTTGTAAATGGCCTGGAGATTTGGCTTCTCTAAGACATTTGGAGGGGAAATTCCCAGAAGCCTCAGTCAGCTGAGGCCATTCTGGCTGCAGGAGCAGCAAAATCCTCAGCTTGGTGAGGAAAAGGCCACTCTTGGGGACCAGGATCAAAGGGTTGGGCAGCAAAAACTAGGGACTGGGAGCAAATGACAGTGTTTCACCCACATGGGATACAGTCGCTTGAATGTCTGGAGAGGCAAAGGAGCTGAAAGGCAGCACCTGTGATTTTTTGGCTCATTTTTAATGTGCTGGGGCGGCTAAAGCCTTTTCCCTCTTGATCTTGCAGGAGGCTCTGGAGATGCTGCTCTCAGAGGGGCCTGCAACAGCTCAAGGCCATCCCATGGCTGATTATCATTACGCAGGTAAGCAAAGCAGAGCTTCTTGCGTCCCTGACAGATGCTGCCGGCCCCTTCATTGTTGTGGCAAGCGTTTCTGCTTCAAGAAATTGTGCTTAACACCAGCACAAGGTCTTGTCTCCTCTGTGGGTGGGCAAAGCACCAGCATCTAGTCCTTCAGCTTTACTTGTTTTCCAATCCTTCTCCCCGGGCAATGCCTGCTCTTGTCTTCACGACCTTCTGAGGGAGCAGACACGTACACCCACGTGAATGACGGCCTGCGACCGTTTTCTTTCGGCAGCCAGTGGGATCTACTTGGTGTGGATCAAGGGATCTGTTTACTAGCCGCTGCTTTTTATTGCCAGGCTCTGATAGATGGACACCTGAGGAGAAGGAGTCCTTCCAAAAGGCTTTCCACACCTACGGCAAGGATTTTCATCTCATCCAGAAGCAGGTAAAGCCACGGGACATTCTTTACCCGAGCAGATCAGCAGCAGGAAAGCTTGCTTATTTCTGGGAACAAGCACTGGGCTTCAGTCTCTCTCTTCTCAAGGAGCAAGTATCTTCAAGTAGTAACAAAAGGGGACATCAAAAGCCTGTGTCAAAAGGATGATCCTGCCTCTCCAGCCCTTTTCTCCAAGCTCTTTTGGAAGATGAAGCTTTATTCTGTCAGACTTGTGGCACAGGTCTGCTGCTGCTTCCACAAGACGCTGTGCTGGCATAACTGGAGTGAAGCGGGGAAAGAAGAACTGTGCTAGGTGGATTTGTTGTTGATCTGTGCATTGCGTGTATTAGCACCTAGCATCATACAGGGTTTAAGACATTGCATGATGCCTCTCTTTCTCCATGTTGATTTCATTTTACACCCTACTCCATTTCATTCATGCTTTTACTTCCTAGTTCACTCCATAGTCTACTTTTTCCCCAGTGCCCCCGACACCATTTTCGATTCCTTCTTTTTCTCTTCACAACAGATCCAGACTAAGACCGTGGCCCAGTGTGTGGAGTACTACTACTCCTGGAAAAAGGAGCATAAACTTGCCAGCACTCTTGCTCAGGTGAGGGGCAAGAAAATGGAGAGGTGCCAGGAAGGTCGAGAAACTGGGAGAAGGGGAGAAAAGCTGCTGGCGAGCCATGCCAGATGCCCCTTTGCCAGGATCACATCGTCCCATGTGCTGGGAAAGGCACAGCAGATGCTGCCCGGGCCTTCCTTGTGCTGCTGCCCTGAAGTATGCAATTCTGGAGCCTAACTTTGACCCAAGAAAGCAGCACCGCCACCAAAATGGGCTTTGACTCTCTACAGATGGGCTTCTCAAGGGCTGGCACCCTCGCTGACTCCAATCAGACCCCAAATTCCCCACTGCTTGCTGACATCAGCAGTCCAGGCTGCCTTTGTGGATATGCTGCAGATTTTCAGGGAGTTTTTCTAGCATGCCAGCATAGTCCCCAAGAAGGAGCTGCTGGTGCTGTGGCTCCCCTAAATCTTTCCTTAGCGGCAAAGAGCAATTTGTTTCCCATCATGTGAGAGAGAGAGAGAGAGAGAGAGAGAGACAGGGAGGGAGATTATTTTGGGGACTAGAAAATGGCTAAGCATGTGTCTACCCTAATTGGACTGAATTGAAATGCCATTGCCTAGACATTTGTGGAGGAAAAGCAGAGAGAAATAGATGTTAGGCAGAAAGGTAGAAATAAGAAATGTAGAGCTCTAAATAGCCTGGTCTTTCTCCCACCCCTTTGGCCTGTAGAAAAGAGGAGTATTTTCCTCCAAGCTCTGGCTTGGCAGCCCGCCGCAGCCCATTGGCAAAGGCAGCCGTTTTCTCAGCTCTTGAGGCTTTGGAAGGATTTGCTTAGGCCGATAGATTTTTGTGCTGGATGCTCTGATTTCCAGCTTTGTGAGAGGAAGGAAGCATTGATAAGGACTCTTTGATTTCCAGAGCGTGGGCAAAGCAAAGAGGAGCAAAAGCCCTCCCAGAAAGGAGAACGGGGAGCCAGGGAAGAGAAGCCGCAAGAGGGCTCGCAGCGCCCAGTGTCCCTGCTGCCAACCGCGCCAGCCGCCCCCTTCGGCGGGAGGCCCCTTTCCCTGCGGGCAGTGCAAACGGTGCGCAAGTTCCTCCTCTTTCTGCTCAAAGCTGCGCCTTTGGACTAAAAGGGGCTTACCTTTTTCAAAGGCACCGCAGGGGAAGCTGGGGGCACTTGCAGCATCGCCCCCGGCAGCCGTGCTCAAGCTTAACACCCACCTCAAACCCAAAGAGCTTAGGTAAAACCCAGCCTTCACAATGAAACCTTGCCGTGCCCCAACAAGACACAGTTGATACAAGTAGGAATAGATCCATCAAAGCTTGGTTTGATGCTGCTGATCAAATTCAAAAGAGGATGCAGCAAAAGGAGGAAGACATTTCAAGGCATTGAAAGTAGAACCATCAGACTCATGGTGCTGATCCATTGACAAATGTGCCACTGCCCGAAAAGACAGAAATTCATACTCAAACGGAGATCTTGGCACTTGGTTTCATGGTGTGTACTAGCGTGAGCAATGGATGGTTTGCTTCCTATCTTGCAGGGTGTTTGAAAGCATGAAGGAAAGGAACAAACACAGCAGAAGACATCGGCCTCGGAAGACAGCAGAGCCTCTCCCCAAGAAGAAAAGACCAAATTAGACAACCCTGCAGGTTGTCCAGGGCTAGCAAGAGTTAGGCAGATTAGTTAGATAGGAATACAACTGTTAGATATTAGTTAGATAGGAATAGGACTGTTTTTTAAGCTTTTTGGGTTGTTTAATCTTCTACTTAGTTAGTTTACATGATAGTAACCTCCTCAATTTAGTAGTTAAGGTACATTAGTATTATTCAGGACTCATTAGTATTATTAGATTTATCAGTAAATGTCAGAGGTTGGGTGTTTTGTATGCTCTGCCATATGCTCTTTGTCATTTTGCCTTTGTTGAGACCTAATCTGTCTTTATCATTAAACCAATGTTTGTTCCATTTTGTCTGTTTGTCTGTATGAAAGCACTCCAGCAATGTTTGTTCCATTTGCCTGGTGTTGCAAAGACGGCACTTGCCCTGAGAGAAGAAGCTGGGCAGGCGCCACCTCCCCCAGGCCCAGCCCCTTGCTCAGCTGGCAGGACTTCCTGAGGTGTGTCTCCTTTACTGCCAGTGAAATACCGCTGGGGCTTCAGCCTTTGATTCCTCAACATCTCAGCTGGGAGTGGAAAGGGAGGCTTTGTTTAATTCACTGAATTGCATCTAGATGAGTGGTCTGGTCTCACCATATTTTCTGGCATAAAAGCAGCGGGTTGAGTCCTTTTTGGAGCCCAGACAGAAAAATTTCTTTCATTTTGGGGGACTGATGGAGCTGACCAGCTTGGAGGACGTTTCTAAGCCCTCCGATTCTATCCAATTCCTATCGGCATGCACCACAAAGGCATGGCTAGTTCAGTTGCAGTTTCTCCTGAAAGGACCAGTGTCCCGCTCTGGGCCTCCAGCAATCTCCTTAGCTAAAGCCGAGCGGGTGTGATCATTATCCTCTGACTTGTCACAGCTGGGGCACTTGCGCCAAAGAAGAATCCAAGTCACTCTTTTATGGAGGCCAGCAAATGGCCCTGCCTAGCAAGGCTTTGGTGGCAGGGGCTGTGGAGGGTGGATGGAGAGGGGGCGAGGGAGGGGGCAATTGGCAGGCTGCTTCTGGGAAGCCGAGGCAAGCTTGCCCTTGTCTGATGGAGCCGGTGCAGGTGGGCTTTGGAGGCTACAAAGTATCTGCCTTGCAGTGGGACTTGTTCCAGCTGCCCCCTCAGTTTGCTGGCCAGTGGGTAACATGCAGGCTGGGAAGGAAGCAAGATTGGGACTGAAGCAAGATTTGCTTTTCCTTAAGGACAGGCAGGAAAGCAGCAAAGCTGCCTGGCTTTTTCTCATATCTGGGATCTAGGCGTTAAAAGCAATGTGAAGGCCAGCAGTGTGGAAAGGCAATTCTGTAAGTGTTGCTTCCTTAGAGGAATGCCAGAGTCTTTTGGGACAACCACCGAGCTTCTCCAAGGGAGCTGGAAGAGGGATCTAGAAATTCTGCCTGAATGTTTGCTAGAGAAATGCCCGTGTGCTGTCCCTGGGTGTGTGTGTGTGTGTGTGTCCCCATCAGTTGGCCTGAAAAAGATCCTGTTTCTCCAAGTTTCAAGGGAGGAGTGATGAGGTGAGAGACCAGCTCAGAGGCCCAAAGGAGGGAAACCATGCAGTGACATTATTGGGCAGCAAAAGGAGAATTGAGAAAGGGGGCAGGATGAATGCCTCCACTTTGAGAGGAAGCTTTGGAGTTGGCTCTGCGCTAGGCAACTTGCAAATTCCAGCTCCTCTCAGAGCTGGAGGAGAGCCAGTGGGAGGAGCCCTTCTGGTTCTCCAGGGCAGGAGATGAGGTCTGGGCCCTTGCACAGAGGCAGGCTCCTGTGCACCTTCAGCTGGAGGCACCTTGCAGAGAAGCACCGGGAAGAGCCAGGGCTGTCCCTGCACTGCTTTTGCCCGTCTCATCAGACGACTGAGGAGAAAAGGCCCAATGGGAAGCTTCTCAGAGCAAACTTGCAGCAGAAGAAGTACAAGGGGCAGAGGCGGCCCATGCCCCTTTCTGTCCCATGGCTCCCCCGGGGGTTCTAGATGGAATGTTGGGCTGTGCCCATAGCAACTGTCGTTGTCTCCTGCTCCTGCGGCCCTTGCTGGAATGCTGCTGGAGCAGCGCTGGAGCAGCAGCTGCAGGATCAGCTCCTGGGCTGTCCCTGACCAGCCGCCTTCTGCACTCAGCGCCAGACCCGGCCTCTGCACCGACATCCTTGTCTCCTCGTCTGCCTCCGGGCATCCCCAGAGCACTTGGGAACCCTCCAAGGTAAGAAAATCCCCGTTTGCCCTCAAAGCACTAGCACAAGGGCAGGAGGCTCCAGCTGCCTCTCCCACCAAGCACGACACACAGGCTGCGTGCTCACTTTCCCCAGACGAGCTTCCACGTGAAAGCAGGGTGCAGCTTCTGAAGGAATTGTGTTGCCTCCAGGGGAAACACAGACCTTTCCATAGAGGACCTAGAGAGGTGTCCCAGTGCAGTTGCAGATCCTCGTCCACGCATCACCTGATTAAACGTTCTTGGCACCCATTTCAGTCCTCAAACTATCTTGTGCTGACCCCAAAACAAATTGTTCCTGGCTGAGCAGGTCAGGGCTTCAGTGTCAACAAATCCCCTTATGCCCTGACTCTGCTCACACCCGCTCCAATGCTTCAAACACCACAATGATGGCACTTCTCCTCTGGCATCCCTGTCGTTCAGGGCATGGAAGCATTTGACTGGGCTTCTCTGCAAACACAGGCTTTCAACTTCAAAAACCATCTGGGATCAGCAATTCTTATCTACTTACGTATTTACATCGCCTATAGATCCATTCTATTTTAAGATCTTTAGAGATTCTTTTTTCAGTGCAGGTAGGGCTGGTTCTACCTCATGCTCAGGGGCGGCCGTCAAATGCCATCTCCTCAAGAGCACAATCACAGTAGCACAGAATTTTCTGCCTTGGAAGGGATTCTGAAAGATCACTGAGCCCAACTGCAGGGCCTGCCCGGGGCAGCCTCAACAATCACAGCCTGTGCCCAAGAGCAGTGTCCAAACACTTTTGGAGCTCAGTCAGCCTTGGTGCTGTGCCCCCTTCCCTGGGGAGGCTGTTGCAGTGCCCAAGCAGCCTCTGGCTGAAGAAGCTTTTCCTTCGATCCAACCTAAGCCTGCACATCTCCCCTGCCATTCTCTTGGCTCTTCTCCGTGGCCCCGGGAGTGAAGAGAGTAGTGCATGGCCTTCTGCTTGCCCTCCTGAGGAAGCTGCTGACTGCTGGAGGGTCCTGCCTAGGACATTCCATGTCAAAAAGGCAGCAATGACAGCAAAGAGAAAGGAGCTGGGACACGGGAGCTCGGGCTTTGCAATGATGAGGATGAGAAGGAAGGCTACTGACACATCCTTGGCAGAAGGATTTTGAACTGGAGCATTGCTTTGATCTCTTTCAGGTGGAAAGGAGAGGCACAATGAAAAGGAAAGCAAGAGCCCAGATTCAGCCGTGAGTTTTGGCCTAGGGTTAAAGCACAGCAAACTGGAGGAATGGCGAGGAGGAGAACTGCTCTTTCACAGTCAGGCTGGGATTGGTTCAAGCCTGTGGGTGCACAGCAAGGCTCTCTTGACCACTTGCCTTTCTCACCTCCACCTCCTTCTTCCTTTAGACACATCAATGTTGGCAGCGACTTTCAGGCTGAGCTCCCAGAGCTGCAGAACAGAGCACCAAGTGAGGATGAAGAGCCTGCAACCCTGGTCTGGAAGCCCTGGGGAGAGGATGACTCTGACATGGAAAAACCTGACAGAGGTAGCTTTGCTTCAAGCTTTGCTTCCAGCCCTGAGCTACTTGGGTCTTGAAAAGGCTCCTTATGCCTAAAAAGGCAGCCTTTTGCAGGCTCTGCTTCTCTCCTTGTCTCGCCCATCTTCCCATGTAGAAGTGTTAGAGGCAAGGAGAAAGAGCAAGCACCTTGCTCTCCAAACTGGTCAGGGCCGTTTGCCACTGGAAGAGGGGAGATTGGCCCCCACTTCTTCTTACAGAAGCTGCTTTGGAGGGAGAGCCAGCACTGCGTGGGCCCTTGCTTCAGCTGGCTCTGTCTTTGCTCTCCTTTTCATGCTCTCTCTCCAAGCTGCTGTCTTTAGCTGCCGGCCTTTCCTTCTGCCTTGCATGGCAACCTTTGCCCTTTGCTGGCCTCCAGGCTGACTTTCGGTGGGTTTTTTCTTGTGCTTGCAGTAAGAGAACTGTTGGACATGGCCAGCTCCCGTGGCATTCCCGGGGCAGCAGCTAACCTGGAGCGCGCCCTGCACTGCCTGCACCAGGCACGCGGCAGCGTTCCGGTAAGAAGCGGCTGTTTGGGCGCAGAGGAGAGGGCACAGGGAATGCAGAAGGCCTGGGCACTGGGACAGCCTTTCCTGGCTGCTCTTGGAAGAAGGGTCTTAACAGGGAGCAGAGCACTTGCTGCCTGCTGGGTCTCCTCCAGCTGCGTCAGGGCTGAGCCCAAAGGGCTCCAGCAGGGAGAATCTCCCTCCTGGAGGCGGCGGCGGCGGAAGGTCCTGCTGCCTTGTAAATGGCCTGGAGATTTGGCTTCTCTAAGACATTTGGAGGGGAAATTCCCAGAAGCCTCAGTCAGCTGAGGCCATTCTGGCTGCAGGAGCAGCAAAATCCTCAGCTTGGTGAGCAAAAGGCCACTCTTGGGGACCAGGATCAAAGGGTTGGGCAGCAAAAACTAGGGACTGGGAGCAAATGACAGTGTTTCACCCACATGGGATACAGTCGCTTGAATGTCTGGAGAGGCAAAGGAGCTGAAAGGCAGCACCTGTGATTTTTTGGCTCATTTTTAATGTGCTGGGGCGGCTAAAGCCTTTTCCCTCTTGATCTTGCAGGAGGCTCTGGAGATGCTGCTCTCAGAGGGGCCTGCAACAGCTCAAGGCCATCCCATGGCTGATTATCATTACGCAGGTAAGCAAAGCAGAGCTTCTTGCGTCCCTGACAGATGCTGCCGGCCCCTTCATTGTTGTGGCAAGCGTTTCTGCTTCAAGAAATTGTGCTTAACACCAGCACAAGGTCTTGTCTCCTCTGTGGGTGGGCAAAGCACCAGCATCTAGTCCTTCAGCTTTACTTGTTTTCCAATCCTTCTCCCCAGGCAATGCCTGCTCTTGTCTTCACGACCTTCTGAGGGAGCAGACACGTACACCCACGTGAATGACGGCCTGCGACCGTTTTCTTTCGGCAGCCAGTGGGATCTACTTGGTGTGGATCAAGGGATCTGTTTACTAGCCGCTGCTTTTTATTGCCAGGCTCTGATAGATGGACACCTGAGGAGAAGGAGTCCTTCCAAAAGGCTTTCCACACCTACGGCAAGGATTTTCATCTCATCCAGAAGCAGGTAAAGCCACGGGACATTCTTTACCCGAGCAGATCAGCAGCAGGAAAGCTTGCTTATTTCTGGGAACAAGCACTGGGCTTCAGTCTCTCTCTTCTCAAGGAGCAAGTATCTTCAAGTAGTAACAAAAGGGGACATCAAAAGCCTGTGTCAAAAGGATGATCCTGCCTCTCCAGCCCTTTTCTCCAAGCTCTTTTGGAAGATGAAGCTTTATTCTGTCAGACTTGTGGCACAGGTCTGCTGCTGCTTCCACAAGACGCTGTGCTGGCATAACTGGAGTGAAGCGGGGAAAGAAGAACTGTGCTAGGTGGATTTGTTGTTGATCTGTGCATTGCGTGTATTAGCACCTAGCATCATACAGGGTTTAAGACATTGCATGATGCCTCTCTTTCTCCATGTTGATTTCATTTTACACCCTACTCCATTTACTTCATGCTTTTACTTCCTAGTTCACTCCATAGTCTACTTTTTCCCCAGTGCCCCCGACACCATTTTCGATTCCTTCTTTTTCTCTTCACAACAGATCCAGACTAAGACCGTGGCCCAGTGTGTGGAGTACTACTACTCCTGGAAAAAGGAGCATAAACTTGCCAGCACTCTTGCTCAGGTGAGGGGCAAGAAAATGGAGAGGTGCCAGGAAGGTCGAGAAACTGGGAGAAGGGGAGAAAAGCTGCTGGCGAGCCATGCCAGATGCCCCTTTGCCAGGATCACATCGTCCCATGTGCTGGGAAAGGCACAGCAGATGCTGCCCGGGCCTTCCTTGTGCTGCTGCCCTGAAGTATGCAATTCTGGAGCCTAACTTTGACCCAAGAAAGCAGCACCGCCACCAAAATGGGCTTTGACTCTCTACAGATGGGCTTCTCAAGGGCTGGCACCCTCGCTGACTCCAATCAGACCCCAAATTCCCCACTGCTTGCTGACATCAGCAGTCCAGGCTGCCTTTGTGGATATGCTGCAGATTTTCAGGGAGTTTTTCTAGCATGCCAGCATAGTCCCCAAGAAGGAGCTGCTGGTGCTGTGGCTCCCCTAAATCTTTCCTTAGCGGCAAAGAGCAATTTGTTTCCCATCATGTGAGAGAGAGAGAGAGAGAGAGAGAGAGACAGGGAGGGAGATTATTTTGGGGACTAGAAAATGGCTAAGCATGTGTCTACCCTAATTGGACGTAATTGAAATGCCATTGCCTAGACATTTGTGGAGGAAAAGCAGAGAGAAATAGATGTTAGGCAGAAAGGTAGAAATAAGAAATGTAGAGCTCTAAATAGCCTGGTCTTTCTCCCACCCCTTTGGCCTGTAGAAAAGAGGAGTATTTTCCTCCAAGCTCTGGCTTGGCAGCCCGCCGCAGCCCATTGGCAAAGGCAGCCGTTTTCTCAGCTCTTGAGGCTTTGGAAGGATTTGCTTAGGCCGATAGATTTTTCTGCTGGATGCTCTGATGTCCAGCTTTGTGAGAGGAAGGAAGCATTGATAAGGACTCTTTGATTTCCAGAGCGTGGGCAAAGCAAAGAGGAGCAAAAGCCCTCCCAGAAAGGAGAACGGGGAGCCAGGGAAGAGAAGCCGCAAGAGGGCTCGCAGCGCCCAGTGTCCCTGCTGCCAACCGCGCCAGCCGCCCCCTTCGGCGGGAGGCCCCTTTCCCTGCGGGCAGTGCAAACGGTGCGCAAGTTCCTCCTCTTTCTGCTCAAAGCTGCGCCTTTGGACTAAAAGGGGCTGACCCTTTTCAAAGGCACCGCAGGGGAAGCTGGGGGCACTTGCAGCATCGCCCCCGGCAGCCGTGCTCAAGCTTAACACCCACCTCAAACCCAAAGAGCTTAGGTAAAACCCAGCCTTCACAATGAAACCTTGCCGTGCCCCAACAAGACACAGTTGATACAAGTAGGAATAGATCCATCAAAGCTTGGTTTGATGCTGCTGATCAAATTCAAAAGAGGATGCAGCAAAAGGAGGAAGACATTTCAAGGCATTGAAAGTAGAACCATCAGACTCATGGTGCTGATCCATTGACAAATGTGCCACTGCCCGAAAAGACAGAAATTCATACTCAAACGGAGATCTTGGCACTTGGTTTCATGGTGTGTACTAGCGTGAGCAATGGATGGTTTGCTTCCTATCTTGCAGGGTGTTTGAAAGCATGAAGGAAAGGAACAAACACAGCAGAAGACATCGGCCTCAGAAGACAGCAGAGCCTCTCCCCAAGAAGAAAAGACCAAATTAGACAACCCTGCAGGTTGTCCAGGGCTAGCAAGAGTTAGGCAGATTAGTTAGATAGGAATACAACTGTTAGATATTAGTTAGATAGGAATAGGACTGTTTTTTAAGCTTTTTGGGTTGTTTAATCTTCTACTTAGTTAGTTTACATGATAGTAACCTCCTCAATTTAGTAGTTAAGGTACATTAGTATTATTCAGGACTCATTAGTATTATTAGATTTATCAGTAAATGTCAGAGGTTGGGTGTTTTGTATGCTCTGCCATATGCTCTTTGTCATTTTGCCTTTGTTGAGACCTAATCTGTCTTTATCATTAAACCAATGTTTGTTCCATTTTGTCTGTTTGTCTGTATGAAAGCACTCCAGCAATGTTTGTTCCATTTGCCTGGTGTTGCAAAGACGGCACTTGCCCTGAGAGAAGAAGCTGGGCAGGCGCCACCTCCCCCAGGCCCAGCCCCTTGCTCAGCTGGCAGGACTTCCTGAGGTGTGTCTCCTTTACTGCCAGTGAAATACCGCTGGGGCTTCAGCCTTTGATTCCTCAACATCTCAGCTGGGAGTGGAAAGGGAGGCTTTGTTTAATTCACTGAATTGCATCTAGATGAGTGGTCTGGTCTCACCATATTTTCTGGCATAAAAGCAGCGGGTTGAGTCCTTTTTGGAGCCCAGACAGAAAAATTTCTTTCATTTTGGGGGACTGATGGAGCTGACCAGCTTGGAGGACGTTTCTAAGCCCTCCGATTCTATCCAATTCCTATCGGCATGCACCACAAAGGCATGGCTAGTTCAGTTGCAGTTTCTCCTGAAAGGACCAGTGTCCCGCTCTGGGCCTCCAGCAATCTCCTTAGCTAAAGCCGAGCGGGTGTGATCATTATCCTCTGACTTGTCACAGCTGGGGCACTTGCGCCAAAGAAGAATCCAAGTCACTCTTTTATGGAGGCCAGCAAATGGCCCTGCCTAGCAAGGCTTTGGTGGCAGGGGCTGTGGAGGGTGGATGGAGAGGGGGCGAGGGAGGGGGCAATTGGCAGGCTGCTTCTGGGAAGCCGAGGCAAGCTTGCCCTTGTCTGATGGAGCCGGTGCAGGTGGGCTTTGGAGGCTACAAAGTATCTGCCTTGCAGTGGGACTTGTTCCAGCTGCCCCCTCAGTTTGCTGGCCAGTGGGTAACATGCAGGCTGGGAAGGAAGCAAGATTGGGACTGAAGCAAGATTTGCTTTTCCTTAAGGACAGGCAGGAAAGCAGCAAAGCTGCCTGGCTTTTTCTCATATCTGGGATCTAGGCGTTAAAAGCAATGTGAAGGCCAGCAGTGTGGAAAGGCAATTCTGTAAGTGTTGCTTCCTTAGAGGAATGCCAGAGTCTTTTGGGACAACCACCGAGCTTCTCCAAGGGAGCTGGAAGAGGGATCTAGAAATTCTGCCTGAATGTTTGCTAGAGAAATGCCCGTGTGCTGTCCCTGGGTGTGTGTGTGTGTGTGTGTCCCCATCAGTTGGCCTGAAAAAGATCCTGTTTCTCCAAGTTTCAAGGGAGGAGTGATGAGGTGAGAGACCAGCTCAGAGGCCCAAAGGAGGGAAACCATGCAGTGACATTATTGGGCAGCAAAAGGAGAATTGAGAAAGGGGGCAGGATGAATGCCTCCACTTTGAGAGGAAGCTTTGGAGTTGGCTCTGCGCTAGGCAACTTGCAAATTCCAGCTCCTCTCAGAGCTGGAGGAGAGCCAGTGGGAGGAGCCCTTCTGGTTCTCCAGGGCAGGAGATGAGGTCTGGGCCCTTGCACAGAGGCAGGCTCCTGTGCACCTTCAGCTGGAGGCACCTTGCAGAGAAGCACCGGGAAGAGCCAGGGCTGTCCCTGCACTGCTTTTGCCCGTCTCATCAGACGACTGAGGAGAAAAGGCCCAATGGGAAGCTTCTCAGAGCAAACTTGCAGCAGAAGAAGTACAAGGGGCAGAGGCGGCCCATGCCCCTTTCTGTCCCATGGCTCCCCCGGGGGTTCTAGATGGAATGTTGGGCTGTGCCCATAGCAACTGTCGTTGTCTCCTGCTCCTGCGGCCCTTGCTGGAATGCTGCTGGAGCAGCGCTGGAGCAGCAGCTGCAGGATCAGCTCCTGGGCTGTCCCTGACCAGCCGCCTTCTGCACTCAGCGCCAGACCCGGCCTCTGCACCGACATCCTTGTCTCCTCGTCTGCCTCCGGGCATCCCCAGAGCACTTGGGAACCCTCCAAGGTAAGAAAATCCCCGTTTGCCCTCAAAGCACTAGCACAAGGGCAGGAGGCTCCAGCTGCCTCTCCCACCAAGCACGACACACAGGCTGCGTGCTCACTTTCCCCAGACGAGCTTCCACGTGAAAGCAGGGTGCAGCTTCTGAAGGAATTGTGTTGCCTCCAGGGGAAACACAGACCTTTCCATAGAGGACCTAGAGAGGTGTCCCAGTGCAGTTGCAGATCCTCGTCCACGCATCACCTGATTAAACGTTCTTGGCACCCATTTCAGTCCTCAAACTATCTTGTGCTGACCCCAAAACAAATTGTTCCTGGCTGAGCAGGTCAGGGCTTCAGTGTCAACAAATCCCCTTATGCCCTGACTCTGCTCACACCCGCTCCAATGCTTCAAACACCACAATGATGGCACTTCTCCTCTGGCATCCCTGTCGTTCAGGGCATGGAAGCATTTGACTGGGCTTCTCTGCAAACACAGGCTTTCAACTTCAAAAACCATCTGGGATCAGCAATTCTTATCTACTTACGTATTTACATCGCCTATAGATCCATTCTATTTTAAGATCTTTAGAGATTCTTTTTTCAGTGCACGTAGGGCTGGTTCTACCTCATGCTCAGGGGCGGCCGTCAAATGCCATCTCCTCAAGAGCACAATCACAGTAGCACAGAATTTTCTGCCTTGGAAGGGATTCTGAAAGATCACTGAGCCCAACTGCAGGGCCTGCCCGGGGCAGCCTCAACAATCACAGCCTGTGCCCAAGAGCAGTGTCCAAACACTTTTGGAGCTCAGTCAGCCTTGGTGCTGTGCCCCCTTCCCTGGGGAGGCTGTTGCAGTGCCCAAGCAGCCTCTGGCTGAAGAAGCTTTTCCTTCGATCCAACCTAAGCCTGCACATCTCCCCTGCCATTCTCTTGGCTCTTCTCCGTGGCCCCAGGAGTGAAGAGAGTAGTGCATGGCCTTCTGCTTGCCCTCCTGAGGAAGCTGCTGACTGCTGGAGGGTCCTGCCTAGGACATTCCATGTCAAAAAGGCAGCAATGAGAGCAAAGAGAAAGGAGCTGGGACACGGGAGCTCGGGCTTTGCAATGATGAGGATGAGAAGGAAGGCTACTGACACATCCTTGGCAGAAGGATTTTGAACTGGAGCATTGCTTTGATCTCTTTCAGGTGGAAAGGAGAGGCACAATGAAAAGGAAAGCAAGAGCCCAGATTCAGCCGTGAGTTTTGGCCTAGGGTTAAAGGACAGCAAACTGGAGGAATGGCGAGGAGGAGAACTGCTCTTTCACAGTCAGGCTGGGATTGGTTCAAGCCTGTGGGTGCACAGCAAGGCTCTCTTGACCACTTGCCTTTCTCACCTCCACCTCCTTCTTCCTTTAGACACATCAATGTTGGCAGCGACTTTCAGGCTGAGCTCCCAGAGCTGCAGAACAGAGCAGCAAGTGAGGATGAAGAGCCTGCAACCCTGGTCTGGAAGCCCTGGGGAGAGGATGACTCTGACATGGAAAAACCTGACAGAGGTAGCTTTGCTTCAAGCTTTGCTTCCAGCCCTGAGCTACTTGGGTCTTGAAAAGGCTCCTTATGCCTAAAAAGGCAGCGTTTTGCAGGCTCTGCTTCTCTCCTTGTCTCGCCCATCTTCCCATGTAGAAGTGTTAGAGGCAAGGAGAAAGAGCAAGCACCTTGCTCTCCAAACTGGTCAGGGCCGTTTGCCACTGGAAGAGGGGAGATTGGCCCCCACTTCTTCTTACAGAAGCTGCTTTGGAGGGAGAGCCAGCACTGCGTGGGCCCTTGCTTCAGCTGGCTCTGTCTTTGCTCTCCTTTTCATGCTCTCTCTCCAAGCTGCTGTCTTTAGCTGCCGGCCTTTCCTTCTGCCTTGCATGGCAACCTTTGCCCTTTGCTGGCCTCCAGGCTGACTTTCGGTGGGTTTTTTCTTGTGCTTGCAGTAAGAGAACTGTTGGACATGGCCAGCTCCCGTGGCATTCCCGGGGCAGCAGCTAACCTGGAGCGCGCCCTGCACTGCCTGCACCAGGCACGCGGCAGCGTTCCGGTAAGAAGCGGCTGTTTGGGCGCAGAGGAGAGGGCACAGGGAATGCAGAAGGCCTGGGCACTGGGACAGCCTTTCCTGGCTGCTCTTGGAAGAAGGGTCTTAACAGGGAGCAGAGCACTTGCTGCCTGCTGGGTCTCCTCCAGCTGCGTCAGGGCTGAGCCCAAAGGGCTCCAGCAGGGAGAATCTCCCTCCTGGAGGCGGCGGCGGCGGAAGGTCCTGCTGCCTTGTAAATGGCCTGGAGATTTGGCTTCTCTAAGACATTTGGAGGGGAAATTCCCAGAAGCCTCAGTCAGCTGAGGCCATTCTGGCTGCAGGAGCAGCAAAATCCTCAGCTTGGTGAGCAAAAGGCCACTCTTGGGGACCAGGATCAAAGGGTTGGGCAGCAAAAACTAGGGACTGGGAGCAAATCCCAGTGTTTCACCCACATGGGATACAGTCGCTTGAATGTCTGGAGAGGCAAAGGAGCTGAAAGGCAGCACCTGTGATTTTTTGGCTCATTTTTAATGTGCTGGGGCGGCTAAAGCCTTTTCCCTCTTGATCTTGCAGGAGGCTCTGGAGATGCTGCTCTCAGAGGGGCCTGCAACAGCTCAAGGCCATCCCATGGCTGATTATCATTACGCAGGTAGGCAAAGCAGAGCTTCTTGCGTCCCTGACAGATGCTGCCGTCCCCTTCATTGTTGTGGCAAGCGTTTCTGCTTCAAGAAATTGTGCTTAACACCAGCACAAGGTCTTGTCTCCTCTGTGGGTGGGCAAAGCACCAGCATCTAGTCCTTCAGCTTTACTTGTTTTCCAATCCTTCTCTCCGGGCAATGCCTGCTCTTGTCTTCACGACCTTCTGAGGGAGCAGACACGTACACCCACGTGAATGACGGCCTGCGACCGTTTTCTTTCGGCAGCCAGAGGAATCTACTTGGTGTGGATCAAGGGATCTGTTTACTAGCCGCTGCTTTTTATTGCCAGGCTCTGATAGATGGACACCTGAGGAGAAGGAGTCCTTCCAAAAGGCTTTCCACACCTACGGCAAGGATTTTCATCTCATCCAGAAGCAGGTAAAGCCACGGGACATTCTTTACCCGAGCAGATCAGCAGCAGGAAAGCTTGCTTATTTCTGGGAACAAGCACTGGTCTTCAGTCTCTCTCTTCTCAAGGAGCAAGTATCTTCAAGTAGTAACAAAAGGGGACATCAAAAGCCTGTGTCAAAAGGATGATCCTGCCTCTCCAGCCCTTTTCTCCAAGCTCTTTTGGAAGATGAAGCTTTATTCTGTCAGACTTGTGGCACAGGTCTGCTGCTGCTTCCACAAGACGCTGTGCTGGCATAACTGGAGTGAAGCGGGGAAAGAAGAACTGTGCTAGGTGGATTTGTTGTTGATCTGTGCATTGCGTGTATTAGCACCTAGCATCATACAGGGTTTAAGACATTGCATGATGCCTCTCTTTCTCCATGTTGATTTCATTTTACACCCTACTCCATTTCATTCATGCTTTTACTTCCTAGTTCACTCCATAGTCTACTTTTTCCCCAGTGCACCCGACACCATTTTCGATTCCTTCTTTTTCTCTTCACAACAGATCCAGACTAAGACCGTGGCCCAGTGTGTGGAGTACTACTACTCCTGGAAAAAGGAGCATAAACTTGCCAGCACTCTTGCTCAGGTGAGGGGCAAGAAAATGGAGAGGTGCCAGGAAGGTCGAGAAACTGGGAGAAGGGGAGAAAAGCTGCTGGCGAGCCATGCCAGATGCCCCTTTGCCAGGATCACATCGTCCCATGTGCTGGGAAAGGCACAGCAGATGCTGCCCGGGCCTTCCTTGTGCTGCTGCCCTGAAGTATGCAATTCTGGAGCCTAACTTTGACCCAAGAAAGCAGCACCGCCACCAAAATGGGCTTTGACTCTCTACAGATGGGCTTCTCAAGGGCTGGCACCCTCGCTGACTCCAATCAGACCCCAAATTCCCCACTGCTTGCTGACATCAGCAGTCCAGGCTGCCTTTGTGGATATGCTGCAGATTTTCAGGGAGTTTTTCTAGCATGCCAGCATAGTCCCCAAGAAGGAGCTGCTGGTGCTGTGGCTCCCCTAAATCTTTCCTTAGCGGCAAAGAGCAATTTGCTTCCCATCATGTGAGAGAGAGAGAGAGAGAGAGAGAGAGATAGGGAGGGAGATTATTTTGGGGACTAGAAAATGGCTAAGCATGTGTCTACCCTAATTGGACTGAATTGAAATGCCATTGCCTAGACATTTGTGGAGGAAAAGCAGAGAGAAATAGATGTTAGGCAGAAAGGTAGAAATAAGAAATGTAGAGCTCTAAATAGCCAGGTCTTTCTCCCACCCCTTTGGCCTGTAGAAAAGAGGAGTATTTTCCTCCAAGCTCTGGCTTGGCAGCCCGCCGCAGCCCATTGGCAAAGGCAGCCGTTTTCTCAGCTCTTGAGGCTTTGGAAGGATTTGCTTAGGCCGATAGATTTTTGTGCTGGATGCTCTGATTTCCAGCTTTGTGAGAGGAAGGAAGCATTGATAAGGACTCTTTGATTTCCAGAGCGTGGGCAAAGCAAAGAGGAGCAAAAGCCCTCCCAGAAAGGAGAACGGGGAGCCAGGGAAGAGAAGCCGCAAGAGGGCTCGCAGCGCCCAGTGTCCCTGCTGCCAACCGCGCCAGCCGCCCCCTTCGGCGGGAGGCCCCTTTCCCTGCGGGCAGTGCAAACGGTGCGCAAGTTCCTCCTCTTTCTGCTCAAAGCTGCGCCTTTGGACTAAAAGGGGCTGACCCTTTTCAAAGGCACCGCAGGGGAAGCTGGGGGCACTTGCAGCATCGCCCCCGGCAGCCGTGCTCAAGCTTAACACCCACCTCAAACCCAAAGAGCTTAGGTAAAACCCAGCCTTCACAATGAAACCTTGCCGTGCCCCAACAAGACCCAGTTGATACAAGTAGGAATAGATCCATCAAAGCTTGGTTTGATGCTGCTGATCAAATTCAAAAGAGGATGCAGCAAAAGGAGGAAGACATTTCAAGGCATTGAAAGTAGAACCATCAGACTCATGGTGCTGATCCATTGACAAATGTGCCACTGCCCGAAAAGACAGAAATTCATACTCAAACGGAGATCTTGGCACTTGGTTTCATGGTGTGTACTAGCGTGAGCAATGGATGGTTTGCTTCCTATCTTGCAGGGTGTTTGAAAGCATGAAGGAAAGGAACAAACACAGCAGAAGACATCGGCCTCGGAAGACAGCAGAGCCTCTCCCCAAGAAGAAAAGACCAAATTAGACAACCCTGCAGGTTGTCCAGGGCTAGCAAGAGTTAGGCAGATTAGTTAGATAGGAATACAACTGTTAGATATTAGTTAGATAGGAATAGGACTGTTTTTTAAGCTTTTTGGGTTGTTTAATCTTCTACTTAGTTAGTTTACATGATAGTAACCTCCTCAATTTAGTAGTTAAGGTACATTAGTATTATTCAGGACTCATTAGTATTATTAGATTTATCAGTAAATGTCAGAGGTTGGGTGTTTTGTATGCTCTGCCATATGCTCTTTGTCATTTTGCCTTTGTTGAGACCTAATCTGTCTTTATCATTAAACCAATGTTTGTTCTATTTTGTCTGTTTGTCTGTATGAAAGCACTCCAGCAATGTTTGTTCCATTTGCCTGGTGTTGCAAAGACGGCACTTGCCCTGAGAGAAGAAGCTGGGCAGGCGCCACCTCCCCCAGGCCCAGCCCCTTGCTCAGCTGGCAGGACTTCCTGAGGTGTGTCTCCTTTACTGCCAGTGAAATACCGCTGGGGCTTCAGCCTTTGATTCCTCAACATCTCAGCTGGGAGTGGAAAGGGAGGCTTTGTTTAATTCACTGAATTGCATCTAGATGAGTGGTCTGGTCTCACCATATTTTCTGGCATAAAAGCAGCGGGTTGAGTCCTTTTTGGAGCCCAGACAGAAAAATTTCTTTCATTTTGGGGGACTGATGGAGCTGACCAGCTTGGAGGACGTTTCTAAGCCCTCCGATTCTATCCAATTCCTATCGGCATGCACCACAAAGGCATGGCTAGTTCAGTTGCAGTTTCTCCTGAAAGGACCAGTGTCCCGCTCTGGGCCTCCAGCAATCTCCTTAGCTAAAGCCGAGCGGGTGTGATCATTATCCTCTGACTTGTCACAGCTGGGGCACTTGCGCCAAAGAAGAATCCAAGTCACTCTTTTATGGAGGCCAGCAAATGGCCCTGCCTAGCGAGGCTTTGGTGGCAGGGGCTGTGGAGGGTGGATGGAGAGGGGGCGAGGGAGGGGGCAATTGGCAGGCTGCTTCTGGGAAGCCGAGGCAAGCTTGCCCTTGTCTGATGGAGCCGGTGCAGGTGGGCTTTGGAGGCTACAAAGTATCTGCCTTGCAGTGGGACTTGTTCCAGCTGCCCCCTCAGTTTGCTGGCCAGTGGGTAACATGCAGGCTGGGAAGGAAGCAAGATTGGGACTGAAGCAAGATTTGCTTTTCCTTAAGGACAGGCAGGAAAGCAGCAAAGCTGCCTGGCTTTTTCTCATATCTGGGATCTAGGCGTTAAAAGCAATGTGAAGGCCAGCAGTGTGGAAAGGCAATTCTGTAAGTGTTGCTTCCTTAGAGGAATGCCAGAGTCTTTTGGGACAACCACCGAGCTTCTCCAAGGGAGCTGGAAGAGGGATCTAGAAATTCTGCCTGAATGTTTGCTAGAGAAATGCCCGTGTGCTGTCCCTGGGTGTGTGTGTGTGTGTCCCCATCAGTTGGCCTGAAAAAGATCCTGTTTCTCCAAGTTTCAAGGGAGGAGTGATGAGGTGAGAGACCAGCTCAGAGGCCCAAAGGAGGGAAACCATGCAGTGACATTATTGGGCAGCAAAAGGAGAATTGAGAAAGGGGGCAGGATGAATGCCTCCACTTTGAGAGGAAGCTTTGGAGTTGGCTCTGCGCTAGGCAACTTGCAAATTCCAGCTCCTCTCAGAGCTGGAGGAGAGCCAGTGGGAGGAGCCCTTCTGGTTCTCCAGGGCAGGAGATGAGGTCTGGGCCCTTGCACAGAGGCAGGCTCCTGTGCACCTTCAGCTGGAGGCACCTTGCAGAGAAGCACCGGGAAGAGCCAGGGCTGTCCCTGCACTGCTTTTGCCCGTCTCATCAGACGACTGAGGAGAAAAGGCCCAATGGGAAGCTTCTCAGAGCAAACTTGCAGCAGAAGAAGTACAAGGGGCAGAGGCGGCCCATGCCCCTTTCTGTCCCATGGCTCCCCCGGGGGTTCTAGATGGAATGTTGGGCTGTGCCCATAGCAACTGTCGTTGTCTCCTGCTCCTGCGGCCCTTGCTGGAATGCTGCTGGAGCAGCGCTGGAGCAGCAGCTGCAGGATCAGCTCCTGGGCTGTCCCTGACCAGCCGCCTTCTGCACTCAGCGCCAGACCCGGCCTCTGCACCGACATCCTTGTCTCCTCGTCTGCCTCCGGGCATCCCCAGAGCACTTGGGAACCCTCCAAGGTAAGAAAATCCCCGTTTGCCCTCAAAGCACTAGCACAAGGGCAGGAGGCTCCAGCTGCCTCTCCCACCAAGCACGACACACAGGCTGCGTGCTCACTTTCCCCAGACGAGCTTCCACGTGAAAGCAGGGTGCAGCTTCTGAAGGAATTGTGTTGCCTCCAGGGGAAACACAGACCTTTCCATAGAGGACCTAGAGAGGTGTCCCAGTGCAGTTGCAGATCCTCGTCCACGCATCACCTGATTAAACGTTCTTGGCACCCATTTCAGTCCTCAAACTATCTTGTGCTGACCCCAAAACAAATTGTTCCTGGCTGAGCAGGTCAGGGCTTCAGTGTCAACAAATCCCCTTATGCCCTGACTCTGCTCACACCCGCTCCAATGCTTCAAACACCACAATGATGGCACTTCTCCTCTGGCATCCCTGTCGTTCAGGGCATGGAAGCATTTGACTGGGCTTCTCTGCAAACACAGGCTTTCAACTTCAAAAACCATCTGGGATCAGCAATTCTTATCTACTTACGTATTTACATCGCCTATAGATCCATTCTATTTTAAGATCTTTAGAGATTCTTTTTTCAGTGCACGTAGGGCTGGTTCTACCTCATGCTCAGGGGCGGCCGTCAAATGCCATCTCCTCAAGAGCACAATCACAGTAGCACAGAATTTTCTGGCTTGGAAGGGATTCTGAAAGATCACTGAGCCCAACTGCAGGGCCTGCCCGGGGCAGCCTCAACAATCACAGCCTGTGCCCAAGAGCAGTGTCCAAACACTTTTGGAGCTCAGTCAGCCTTGGTGCTGTGCCCCCTTCCCTGGGGAGGCTGTTGCAGTGCCCAAGCAGCCTCTGGCTGAAGAAGCTTTTCCTTCGATCCAACCTAAGCCTGCACATCTCCCCTGCCATTCTCTTGGCTCTTCTCCGTGGCCCCAGGAGTGAAGAGAGTAGTGCATGGCCTTCTGCTTGCCCTCCTGAGGAAGCTGCTGACTGCTGGAGGGTCCTGCCTAGGACATTCCATGTCAAAAAGGCAGCAATGACAGCAAAGAGAAAGGAGCTGGGACACGGGAGCTCGGGCTTTGCAATGATGAGGATGAGAAGGAAGGCTACTGACACATCCTTGGCAGAAGGATTTTGAACTGGAGCATTGCTTTGATCTCTTTCAGGTGGAAAGGAGAGGCACAATGAAAAGGAAAGCAAGAGCCCAGATTCAGCCGTGAGTTTTGGCCTAGGGTTAAAGGACAGCAAACTGGAGGAATGGCGAGGAGGAGAACTGCTCTTTCACAGTCAGGCTGGGATTGGTTCAAGCCTGTGGGTGCACAGCAAGGCTCTCTTGACCACTTGCCTTTCTCACCTCCACCTCCTTCTTCCTTTAGACACATCAATGTTGGCAGCGACTTTCAGGCTGAGCTCCCAGAGCTGCAGAACAGAGCACCAAGTGAGGATGAAGAGCCTGCAACCCTGGTCTGGAAGCCCTGGGGAGAGGATGACTCTGACATGGAAAAACCTGACAGAGGTAGCTTTGCTTCAAGCTTTGCTTCCAGCCCTGAGCTACTTGGGTCTTGAAAAGGCTCCTTATGCCTAAAAAGGCAGCCTTTTGCAGGCTCTGCTTCTCTCCTTGTCTCGCCCATCTTCCCATGTAGAAGTGTTAGAGGCAAGGAGAAAGAGCAAGCACCTTGCTCTCCAAACTGGTCAGGGCCGTTTGCCACTGGAAGAGGGGAGATTGGCCCCCACTTCTTCTTACAGAAGCTGCTTTGGAGGGAGAGCCAGCACTGCGTGGGCCCTTGCTTCAGCTGGCTCTGTCTTTGCTCTCCTTTTCATGCTCTCTCTCCAAGCTGCTGTCTTTAGCTGCCGGCCTTTCCTTCTGCCTTGCATGGCAACCTTTGCCCTTTGCTGGCCTCCAGGCTGACTTTCGGTGGGTTTTTTCTTGTGCTTGCAGTAAGAGAACTGTTGGACATGGCCAGCTCCCGTGGCATTCCCGGGGCAGCAGCTAACCTGGAGCGCGCCCTGCACTGCCTGCACCAGGCACGCGGCAGCGTTCCGGTAAGAAGCGGCTGTTTGGGCGCAGAGGAGAGGGCACAGGGAATGCAGAAGGCCTGGGCACTGGGACAGCCTTTCCTGGCTGCTCTTGGAAGAAGGGTCTTAACAGGGAGCAGAGCACTTGCTGCCTGCTGGGTCTCCTCCAGCTGCGTCAGGGCTGAGCCCAAAGGGCTCCAGCAGGGAGAATCTCCCTCCTGGAGGCGGCGGCGGCGGAAGGTCCTGCTGCCTTGTAAATGGCCTGGAGATTTGGCTTCTCTAAGACATTTGGAGGGGAAATTCCCAGAAGCCTCAGTCAGCTGAGGCCATTCTGGCTGCAGGAGCAGCAAAATCCTCAGCTTGGTGAGCAAAAGGCCACTCTTGGGGACCAGGATCAAAGGGTTGGGCAGCAAAAACTAGGGACTGGGAGCAAATCCCAGTGTTTCACCCACATGGGATACAGTCGCTTGAATGTCTGGAGAGGCAAAGGAGCTGAAAGGCAGCACCTGTGATTTTTTGGCTCATTTTTAATGTGCTGGGGCGGCTAAAGCCTTTTCCCTCTTGATCTTGCAGGAGGCTCTGGAGATGCTGCTCTCAGAGGGGCCTGCAACACCTCAAGGCCATCCCATGGCTGATTATCATTACGCAGGTAGGCAAAGCAGAGCTTCTTGCGTCCCTGACAGATGCTGCCGTCCCCTTCATTGTTGTGGCAAGCGTTTCTGCTTCAAGAAATTGTGCTTAACACCAGCACAAGGTCTTGTCTCCTCTGTGGGTGGGCAAAGCACCAGCATCTAGTCCTTCAGCTTTACTTGTTTTCCAATCCTTCTCTCCGGGCAATGCCTGCTCTTGTCTTCACGACCTTCTGAGGGAGCAGACACGTACACCCACGTGAATGACGGCCTGCGACCGTTTTCTTTCGGCAGCCAGAGGAATCTACTTGGTGTGGATCAAGGGATCTGTTTACTAGCCGCTGCTTTTTATTGCCAGGCTCTGATAGATGGACACCTGAGGAGAAGGAGTCCTTCCAAAAGGCTTTCCACACCTACGGCAAGGATTTTCATCTCATCCAGAAGCAGGTAAAGCCACGGGACATTCTTTACCCGAGCAGATCAGCAGCAGGAAAGCTTGCTTATTTCTGGGAACAAGCACTGGGCTTCAGTCTCTCTCTTCTCAAGGAGCAAGTATCTTCAAGTAGTAACAAAAGGGGACATCAAAAGCCTGTGTCAAAAGGATGATCCTGCCTCTCCAGCCCTTTTCTCCAAGCTCTTTTGGAAGATGAAGCTTTATTCTGTCAGACTTGTGGCACAGGTCTGCTGCTGCTTCCACAAGACGCTGTGCTGGCATAACTGGAGTGAAGCGGGGAAAGAAGAACTGTGCTAGGTGGATTTGTTGTTGATCTGTGCATTGCGTGTATTAGCACCTAGCATCATACAGGGTTTAAGACATTGCATGATGCCTCTCTTTCTCCATGTTGATTTCATTTTACACCCTACTCCATTTACTTCATGCTTTTACTTCCTAGTTCACTCCATAGTCTACTTTTTCCCCAGTGCACCCGACACCATTTTCGATTCCTTCTTTTTCTCTTCACAACAGATCCAGACTAAGACCGTGGCCCAGTGTGTGGAGTACTACTACTCCTGGAAAAAGGAGCATAAACTTGCCAGCACTCTTGCTCAGGTGAGGGGCAAGAAAATGGAGAGGTGCCAGGAAGGTCGAGAAACTGGGAGAAGGGGAGAAAAGCTGCTGGCGAGCCATGCCAGATGCCCCTTTGCCAGGATCACATCGTCCCATGTGCTGGGAAAGGCACAGCAGATGCTGCCCGGGCCTTCCTTGTGCTGCTGCCCTGAAGTATGCAATTCTGGAGCCTAACTTTGACCCAAGAAAGCAGCACCGCCACCAAAATGGGCTTTGACTCTCTACAGATGGGCTTCTCAAGGGCTGGCACCCTCGCTGACTCCAATCAGACCCCAAATTCCCCACTGCTTGCTGACATCAGCAGTCCAGGCTGCCTTTGTGGATATGCTGCAGATTTTCAGGGAGTTTTTCTAGCATGCCAGCATAGTCCCCAAGAAGGAGCTGCTGGTGCTGTGGCTCCCCTAAATCTTTCCTTAGCGGCAAAGAGCAATTTGTTTCCCATCATGTGAGAGAGAGAGAGAGAGAGAGAGAGAGAGGGAGGGAGATTATTTTGGGGACTAGAAAATGGCTAAGCATGTGTCTACCCTAATTGGACTGAATTGAAATGCCATTGCCTAGACATTTGTGGAGGAAAAGCAGAGAGAAATAGATGTTAGGCAGAAAGGTAGAAATAAGAAATGTAGAGCTCTAAATAGCCAGGTCTTTCTCCCACCCCTTTGGCCTGTAGAAAAGAGGAGTATTTTCCTCCAAGCTCTGGCTTGGCAGCCCGCCGCAGCCCATTGGCAAAGGCAGCCGTTTTCTCAGCTCTTGAGGCTTTGGAAGGATTTGCTTAGGCCGATAGATTTTTGTGCTGGATGCTCTGATTTCCAGCTTTGTGAGAGGAAGGAAGCATTGATAAGGACTCTTTGATTTCCAGAGCGTGGGCAAAGCAAAGAGGAGCAAAAGCCCTCCCAGAAAGGAGAACGGGGAGCCAGGGAAGAGAAGCCGCAAGAGGGCTCGCAGCGCCCAGTGTCCCTGCTGCCAACCGCGCCAGCCGCCCCCTTCGGCGGGAGGCCCCTTTCCCTGCGGGCAGTGCAAACGGTGCGCAAGTTCCTCCTCTTTCTGCTCAAAGCTGCGCCTTTGGACTAAAAGGGGCTGACCCTTTTCAAAGGCACCGCAGGGGAAGCTGGGGGCACTTGCAGCATCGCCCCCGGCAGCCGTGCTCAAGCTTAACACCCACCTCAAACCCAAAGAGCTTAGGTAAAACCCAGCCTTCACAATGAAACCTTGCCGTGCCCCAACAAGACCCAGTTGATACAAGTAGGAATAGATCCATCAAAGCTTGGTTTGATGCTGCTGATCAAATTCAAAAGAGGATGCAGCAAAAGGAGGAAGACATTTCAAGGCATTGAAAGTAGAACCATCAGACTCATGGTGCTGATCCATTGACAAATGTGCCACTGCCCGAAAAGACAGAAATTCATACTCAAACGGAGATCTTGGCACTTGGTTTCATGGTGTGTACTAGCGTGAGCAATGGATGGTTTGCTTCCTATCTTGCAGGGTGTTTGAAAGCATGAAGGAAAGGAACAAACACAGCAGAAGACATCGGCCTCGGAAGACAGCAGAGCCTCTCCCCAAGAAGAAAAGACCAAATTAGACAACCCTGCAGGTTGTCCAGGGCTAGCAAGAGTTAGGCAGATTAGTTAGATAGGAATACAACTGTTAGATATTAGTTAGATAGGAATAGGACTGTTTTTTAAGCTTTTTGGGTTGTTTAATCTTCTACTTAGTTAGTTTACATGATAGTAACCTCCTCAATTTAGTAGTTAAGGTACATTAGTATTATTCAGGACTCATTAGTATTATTAGATTTATCAGTAAATGTCAGAGGTTGGGTGTTTTGTATGCTCTGCCATATGCTCTTTGTCATTTTGCCTTTGTTGAGACCTAATCTGTCTTTATCATTAAACCAATGTTTGTTCTATTTTGTCTGTTTGTCTGTATGAAAGCACTCCAGCAATGTTTGTTCCATTTGCCTGGTGTTGCAAAGACGGCACTTGCCCTGAGAGAAGAAGCTGGGCAGGCGCCACCTCCCCCAGGCCCAGCCCCTTGCTCAGCTGGCAGGACTTCCTGAGGTGTGTCTCCTTTACTGCCAGTGAAATACCGCTGGGGCTTCAGCCTTTGATTCCTCAACATCTCAGCTGGGAGTGGAAAGGGAGGCTTTGTTTAATTCACTGAATTGCATCTAGATGAGTGGTCTGGTCTCACCATATTTTCTGGCATAAAAGCAGCGGGTTGAGTCCTTTTTGGAGCCCAGACAGAAAAATTTCTTTCATTTTGGGGGACTGATGGAGCTGACCAGCTTGGAGGACGTTTCTAAGCCCTCCGATTCTATCCAATTCCTATCGGCATGCACCACAAAGGCATGGCTAGTTCAGTTGCAGTTTCTCCTGAAAGGACCAGTGTCCCGCTCTGGGCCTCCAGCAATCTCCTTAGCTAAAGCCGAGCGGGTGTGATCATTATCCTCTGACTTGTCACAGCTGGGGCACTTGCGCCAAAGAAGAATCCAAGTCACTCTTTTATGGAGGCCAGCAAATGGCCCTGCCTAGCGAGGCTTTGGTGGCAGGGGCTGTGGAGGGTGGATGGAGAGGGGGCGAGGGAGGGGGCAATTGGCAGGCTGCTTCTGGGAAGCCGAGGCAAGCTTGCCCTTGTCTGATGGAGCCGGTGCAGGTGGGCTTTGGAGGCTACAAAGTATCTGCCTTGCAGTGGGACTTGTTCCAGCTGCCCCCTCAGTTTGCTGGCCAGTGGGTAACATGCAGGCTGGGAAGGAAGCAAGATTGGGACTGAAGCAAGATTTGCTTTTCCTTAAGGACAGGCAGGAAAGCAGCAAAGCTGCCTGGCTTTTTCTCATATCTGGGATCTAGGCGTTAAAAGCAATGTGAAGGCCAGCAGTGTGGAAAGGCAATTCTGTAAGTGTTGCTTCCTTAGAGGAATGCCAGAGTCTTTTGGGACAACCACCGAGCTTCTCCAAGGGAGCTGGAAGAGGGATCTAGAAATTCTGCCTGAATGTTTGCTAGAGAAATGCCCGTGTGCTGTCCCTGGGTGTGTGTGTGTGTGTCCCCATCAGTTGGCCTGAAAAAGATCCTGTTTCTCCAAGTTTCAAGGGAGGAGTGATGAGGTGAGAGACCAGCTCAGAGGCCCAAAGGAGGGAAACCATGCAGTGACATTATTGGGCAGCAAAAGGAGAATTGAGAAAGGGGGCAGGATGAATGCCTCCACTTTGAGAGGAAGCTTTGGAGTTGGCTCTGCGCTAGGCAACTTGCAAATTCCAGCTCCTCTCAGAGCTGGAGGAGAGCCAGTGGGAGGAGCCCTTCTGGTTCTCCAGGGCAGGAGATGAGGTCTGGGCCCTTGCACAGAGGCAGGCTCCTGTGCACCTTCAGCTGGAGGCACCTTGCAGAGAAGCACCGGGAAGAGCCAGGGCTGTCCCTGCACTGCTTTTGCCCGTCTCATCAGACGACTGAGGAGAAAAGGCCCAATGGGAAGCTTCTCAGAGCAAACTTGCAGCAGAAGAAGTACAAGGGGCAGAGGCGGCCCATGCCCCTTTCTGTCCCATGGCTCCCCCAGGGGTTCCAGATGGAATGTTGGGCTGTGCCCATAGCAACTGTCGTTGTCTCCTGCTCCTGCGGCCCTTGCTGGAACACTGCTGGAGCAGCGCTGGAGCAGCAGCTGCAGGATCAGCTCCTGGGCTGTCCCTGACCAGCCGCCTTCTGCACTCAGCGCCAGACCCGGCCTCTGCACCGACATCCTGGTCTCCTCGTCTGCCTCCGGGCATCCCCAGAGCACTTGGGAACCCTCCAAGGTAAGAAAATCCCCGTTTGCCCTCAAAGCACTAGCACAAGGGCAGGAGGCTCCAGCTGCCTCTCCCACCAAGCACGACACACAGGCTGCGTGCTCACTTTCCCCAGACGAGCTTCCACGTGAAAGCAGGGTGCAGCTTCTGAAGGAATTGTGTTGCCTCCAGGGGAAACACAGACCTTTCCATAGAGGACCTAGAGAGGTGTCCCAGTGCAGTTGCAGATCCTCGTCCACGCATCACCTGATTAAACGTTCTTGGCACCCATTTCAGTCCTCAAACTATCTTGTGCTGACCCCAAAACAAATTGTTCCTGGCTGAGCAGGTCAGGGCTTCAGTGTCAACAAATCCCCTTATGCCCTGACTCTGCTCACACCCGCTCCAAAGCTTCAAACACCACAATGATGGCACTTCTCCTCTGGCATCCCTGTCGTTCAGGGCATGGAAGCATTTGACTGGGCTTCTCTGCAAACACAGGCTTTCAACTTCAAAAACCATCTGGGATCAGCAATTCTTATCTACTTACGTATTTACATCGCCTATAGATCCATTCTATTTTAAGATCTTTAGAGATTCTTTTTTCAGTGCACGTAGGGCTGGTTCTACCTCATGCTCAGGGGCGGCCGTCAAATGCCATCTCCTCAAGAGCACAATCACAGTAGCACAGAATTTTCTGGCTTGGAAGGGATTCTGAAAGATCACTGAGCCCAACTGCAGGGCCTGCCCGGGGCAGCCTCAACAATCACAGCCTGTGCCCAAGAGCAGTGTCCAAACACTTTTGGAGCTCAGTCAGCCTTGGTGCTGTGCCCCCTTCCCTGGGGAGGCTGTTGCAGTGCCCAAGCAGCCTCTGACTGAAGAAGCTTTTCCTTCGATCCAACCTAAGCCTGCACTGGCACATCTCCCCTGCCATTCTCTTGGCTCTTCTCCGTGGCCCCGGGAGTGAAGAGAGTAGTGCATGGCCTTCTGCTTGCCCTCCTGAGGAAGCTGCTGACTGCTGGAGGGTCCTGCCTAGGACATTCCATGTCAAAAAGGCAGCAATGACAGCAAAGAGAAAGGAGCTGGGACACGGGAGCTCGGGCTTTGCAATGATGAGGATGAGAAGGAAGGCTACTGACACATCCTTGGCAGAAGGATTTTGAACTGGAGCATTGCTTTGATCTCTTTCAGGTGGAAAGGAGAGGCACAATGAAAAGGAAAGCAAGAGCCCAGATTCAGCCGTGAGTTTTGGCCTAGGGTTAAAGGACAGCAAACTGGAGGAATGGCGAGGAGGAGAACTGCTCTTTCACAGTCAGGCTGGGATTGGTTCAAGCCTGTGGGTGCACAGCAAGGCTCTCTTGACCACTTGCCTTTCTCACCTCCACCTCCTTCTTCCTTTAGACACATCAATGTTGGCAGCGACTTTCAGGCTGAGCTCCCAGAGCTGCAGAACAGAGCAGCAAGTGAGGATGAAGAGCCTGCAACCCTGGTCTGGAAGCCCTGGGGAGAGGATGACTCTGACATGGAAAAACCTGACAGAGGTAGCTTTGCTTCAAGCTTTGCTTCCAGCCCTGAGCTACTTGGGTCTTGAAAAGGCTCCTTATGCCTAAAAAGGCAGCGTTTTGCAGGCTCTGCTTCTCTCCTTGTCTCGCCCATCTTCCCATGTAGAAGTGTTAGAGGCAAGGAGAAAGAGCAAGCACCTTGCTCTCCAAACTGGTCAGGGCCGTTTGCCACTGGAAGAGGGGAGATTGGCCCCCACTTCTTCTTACAGAAGCTGCTTTGGAGGGAGAGCCAGCACTGCGTGGGCCCTTGCTTCAGCTGGCTCTGTCTTTGCTCTCCTTTTCATGCTCTCTCTCCAAGCTGCTGTCTTTAGCTGCCGGCCTTTCCTTCTGCCTTGCATGGCAACCTTTGCCCTTTGCTGGCCTCCAGGCTGACTTTCGGTGGGTTTTTTCTTGTGCTTGCAGTAAGAGAACTGTTGGACATGGCCAGCTCCCGTGGCATTCCCGGGGCAGCAGCTAACCTGGAGCGCGCCCTGCACTGCCTGCACCAGGCACGCGGCAGCGTTCCGGTAAGAAGCGGCTGTTTGGGCGCAGAGGAGAGGGCACAGGGAATGCAGAAGGCCTGGGCACTGGGACAGCCTTTCCTGGCTGCTCTTGGAAGAAGGGTCTTAACAGGGAGCAGAGCACTTGCTGCCTGCTGGGTCTCCTCCAGCTGCGTCAGGGCTGAGCCCAAAGGGCTCCAGCAGGGAGAATCTCCCTCCTGGAGGCGGCGGCGGCGGAAGGTCCTGCTGCCTTGTAAATGGCCTGGAGATTTGGCTTCTCTAAGACATTTGGAGGGGAAATTCCCAGAAGCCTCAGTCAGCTGAGGCCATTCTGGCTGCAGGAGCAGCAAAATCCTCAGCTTGGTGAGCAAAAGGCCACTCTTGGGGACCAGGATCAAAGGGTTGGGCAGCAAAAACTAGGGACTGGGAGCAAATCCCAGTGTTTCACCCACATGGGATACAGTCGCTTGAATGTCTGGAGAGGCAAAGGAGCTGAAAGGCAGCACCTGTGATTTTTTGGCTCATTTTTAATGTGCTGGGGCGGCTAAAGCCTTTTCCCTCTTGATCTTGCAGGAGGCTCTGGAGATGCTGCTCTCAGAGGGGCCTGCAACACCTCAAGGCCATCCCATGGCTGATTATCATTACGCAGGTAGGCAAAGCAGAGCTTCTTGCGTCCCTGACAGATGCTGCCGTCCCCTTCATTGTTGTGGCAAGCGTTTCTGCTTCAAGAAATTGTGCTTAACACCAGCACAAGGTCTTGTCTCCTCTGTGGGTGGGCAAAGCACCAGCATCTAGTCCTTCAGCTTTACTTGTTTTCCAATCCTTCTCTCCGGGCAATGCCTGCTCTTGTCTTCACGACCTTCTGAGGGAGCAGACACGTACACCCACGTGAATGACGGCCTGCGACCGTTTTCTTTTGGCAGCCAGAGGAATCTACTTGGTGTGGATCAAGGGATCTGTTTACTAGCCGCTGCTTTTTATTGCCAGGCTCTGATAGATGGACACCTGAGGAGAAGGAGTCCTTCCAAAAGGCTTTCCACACCTACGGCAAGGATTTTCATCTCATCCAGAAGCAGGTAAAGCCACGGGACATTCTTTACCCGAGCAGATCAGCAGCAGGAAAGCTTGCTTATTTCTGGGAACAAGCACTGGGCTTCAGTCTCTCTCTTCTCAAGGAGCAAGTATCTTCAAGTAGTAACAAAAGGGGACATCAAAAGCCTGTGTCAAAAGGATGATCCTGCCTCTCCAGCCCTTTTCTCCAAGCTCTTTTGGAAGATGAAGCTTTATTCTGTCAGACTTGTGGCACAGGTCTGCTGCTGCTTCCACAAGACGCTGTGCTGGCATAACTGGAGTGAAGCGGGGAAAGAAGAACTGTGCTAGGTGGATTTGTTGTTGATCTGTGCATTGCGTGTATTAGCACCTAGCATCATACAGGGTTTAAGACATTGCATGATGCCTCTCTTTCTCCATGTTGATTTCATTTTACACCCTACTCCATTTACTTCATGCTTTTACTTCCTAGTTCACTCCATAGTCTACTTTTTCCCCAGTGCACCCGACACCATTTTCGATTCCTTCTTTTTCTCTTCACAACAGATCCAGACTAAGACCGTGGCCCAGTGTGTGGAGTACTACTACTCCTGGAAAAAGGAGCATAAACTTGCCAGCACTCTTGCTCAGGTGAGGGGCAAGAAAATGGAGAGGTGCCAGGAAGGTCGAGAAACTGGGAGAAGGGGAGAAAAGCTGCTGGCGAGCCATGCCAGATGCCCCTTTGCCAGGATCACATCGTCCCATGTGCTGGGAAAGGCACAGCAGATGCTGCCCGGGCCTTCCTTGTGCTGCTGCCCTGAAGTATGCAATTCTGGAGCCTAACTTTGACCCAAGAAAGCAGCACCGCCACCAAAATGGGCTTTGACTCTCTACAGATGGGCTTCTCAAGGGCTGGCACCCTCGCTGACTCCAATCAGACCCCAAATTCCCCACTGCTTGCTGACATCAGCAGTCCAGGCTGCCTTTGTGGATATGCTGCAGATTTTCAGGGAGTTTTTCTAGCATGCCAGCATAGTCCCCAAGAAGGAGCTGCTGGTGCTGTGGCTCCCCTAAATCTTTCCTTAGCGGCAAAGAGCAATTTGCTTCCCATCATGTGAGAGAGAGAGAGAGAGAGAGAGAGAGATAGGGAGGGAGATTATTTTGGGGACTAGAAAATGGCTAAGCATGTGTCTACCCTAATTGGACTGAATTGAAATGCCATTGCCTAGACATTTGTGGAGGAAAAGCAGAGAGAAATAGATGTTAGGCAGAAAGGTAGAAATAAGAAATGTAGAGCTCTAAATAGCCAGGTCTTTCTCCCACCCCTTTGGCCTGTAGAAAAGAGGAGTATTTTCCTCCAAGCTCTGGCTTGGCAGCCCGCCGCAGCCCATTGGCAAAGGCAGCCGTTTTCTCAGCTCTTGAGGCTTTGGAAGGATTTGCTTAGGCCGATCGATTTTTCTGCTGGATGCTCTGATTTCCAGCTTTGTGAGAGGAAGGAAGCATTGATAAGGACTCTTTGATTTCCAGAGCGTGGGCAAAGCAAAGAGGAGCAAAAGCCCTCCCAGAAAGGAGAACGGGGAGCCAGGGAAGAGAAGCCGCAAGAGGGCTCGCAGCGCCCAGTGTCCCTGCTGCCAACCGCGCCAGCCGCCCCCTTCGGCGGGAGGCCCCTTTCCCTGCGGGCAGTGCAAACGGTGCGCAAGTTCCTCCTCTTTCTGCTCAAAGCTGCGCCTTTGGACTAAAAGGGGCTGACCCTTTTCAAAGGCACCGCAGGGGAAGCTGGGGGCACTTGCAGCATCGCCCCCGGCAGCCGTGCTCAAGCTTAACACCCACCTCAAACCCAAAGAGCTTAGGTAAAACCCAGCCTTCACAATGAAACCTTGCCGTGCCCCAACAAGACCCAGTTGATACAAGTAGGAATAGATCCATCAAAGCTTGGTTTGATGCTGCTGATCAAATTCAAAAGAGGATGCAGCAAAAGGAGGAAGACATTTCAAGGCATTGAAAGTAGAACCATCAGACTCATGGTGCTGATCCATTGACAAATGTGCCACTGCCCGAAAAGACAGAAATTCATACTCAAACGGAGATCTTGGCACTTGGTTTCATGGTGTGTACTAGCGTGAGCAATGGATGGTTTGCTTCCTATCTTGCAGGGTGTTTGAAAGCATGAAGGAAAGGAACAAACACAGCAGAAGACATCGGCCTCGGAAGACAGCAGAGCCTCTCCCCAAGAAGAAAAGACCAAATTAGACAACCCTGCAGGTTGTCCAGGGCTAGCAAGAGTTAGGCAGATTAGTTAGATAGGAATACAACTGTTAGATATTAGTTAGATAGGAATAGGACTGTTTTTTAAGCTTTTTGGGTTGTTTAATCTTCTACTTAGTTAGTTTACATGATAGTAACCTCCTCAATTTAGTAGTTAAGGTACATTAGTATTATTCAGGACTCATTAGTATTATTAGATTTATCAGTAAATGTCAGAGGTTGGGTGTTTTGTATGCTCTGCCATATGCTCTTTGTCATTTTGCCTTTGTTGAGACCTAATCTGTCTTTATCATTAAACCAATGTTTGTTCTATTTTGTCTGTTTGTCTGTATGAAAGCACTCCAGCAATGTTTGTTCCATTTGCCTGGTGTTGCAAAGACGGCACTTGCCCTGAGAGAAGAAGCTGGGCAGGCGCCACCTCCCCCAGGCCCAGCCCCTTGCTCAGCTGGCAGGACTTCCTGAGGTGTGTCTCCTTTACTGCCAGTGAAATACCGCTGGGGCTTCAGCCTTTGATTCCTCAACATCTCAGCTGGGAGTGGAAAGGGAGGCTTTGTTTAATTCACTGAATTGCATCTAGATGAGTGGTCTGGTCTCACCATATTTTCTGGCATAAAAGCAGCGGGTTGAGTCCTTTTTGGAGCCCAGACAGAAAAATTTCTTTCATTTTGGGGGACTGATGGAGCTGACCAGCTTGGAGGACGTTTCTAAGCCCTCCGATTCTATCCAATTCCTATCGGCATGCACCACAAAGGCATGGCTAGTTCAGTTGCAGTTTCTCCTGAAAGGACCAGTGTCCCGCTCTGGGCCTCCAGCAATCTCCTTAGCTAAAGCCGAGCGGGTGTGATCATTATCCTCTGACTTGTCACAGCTGGGGCACTTGCGCCAAAGAAGAATCCAAGTCACTCTTTTATGGAGGCCAGCAAATGGCCCTGCCTAGCGAGGCTTTGGTGGCAGGGGCTGTGGAGGGTGGATGGAGAGGGGGCGAGGGAGGGGGCAATTGGCAGGCTGCTTCTGGGAAGCCGAGGCAAGCTTGCCCTTGTCTGATGGAGCCGGTGCAGGTGGGCTTTGGAGGCTACAAAGTATCTGCCTTGCAGTGGGACTTGTTCCAGCTGCCCCCTCAGTTTGCTGGCCAGTGGGTAACATGCAGGCTGGGAAGGAAGCAAGATTGGGACTGAAGCAAGATTTGCT
Source organism: Agelaius phoeniceus (assembly GCF_051311805.1). Classification (NCBI taxonomy): domain Eukaryota; kingdom Metazoa; phylum Chordata; class Aves; order Passeriformes; family Icteridae; genus Agelaius; species Agelaius phoeniceus. Next base: position 38,826,286 of record NC_135303.1, on the reverse strand, counting down.
TTTCCTTAAGGACAGGCAGGAAAGCAGCAAAGCTGCCTGGCTTTTTCTCATATCTGGGATCTAGGCGTTAAAAGCAATGTGAAGGCCAGCAGTGTGGAAAGGCAATTCTGTAAGTGTTGCTTCCTTAGAGGAATGCCAGAGTCTTTTGGGACAACCACCGAGCTTCTCCAAGGGAGCTGGAAGAGGGATCTAGAAATTCTGCCTGAATGTTTGCTAGAGAAATGCCCGTGTGCTGTCCCTGGGTGTGTGTGTGTGTCCCCATCAGTTGGCCTGAAAAAGATCCTGTTTCTCCAAGTTTCAAGGGAGGAGTGATGAGGTGAGAGACCAGCTCAGAGGCCCAAAGGAGGGAAACCATGCAGTGACATTATTGGGCAGCAAAAGGAGAATTGAGAAAGGGGGCAGGATGAATGCCTCCACTTTGAGAGGAAGCTTTGGAGTTGGCTCTGCGCTAGGCAACTTGCAAATTCCAGCTCCTCTCAGAGCTGGAGGAGAGCCAGTGGGAGGAGCCCTTCTGGTTCTCCAGGGCAGGAGATGAGGTCTGGGCCCTTGCACAGAGGCAGGCTCCTGTGCACCTTCAGCTGGAGGCACCTTGCAGAGAAGCACCGGGAAGAGCCAGGGCTGTCCCTGCACTGCTTTTGCCCGTCTCATCAGACGACTGAGGAGAAAAGGCCCAATGGGAAGCTTCTCAGAGCAAACTTGCAGCAGAAGAAGTACAAGGGGCAGAGGCGGCCCATGCCCCTTTCTGTCCCATGGCTCCCCCAGGGGTTCCAGATGGAATGTTGGGCTGTGCCCATAGCAACTGTCGTTGTCTCCTGCTCCTGCGGCCCTTGCTGGAACACTGCTGGAGCAGCGCTGGAGCAGCAGCTGCAGGATCAGCTCCTGGGCTGTCCCTGACCAGCCGCCTTCTGCACTCAGCGCCAGACCCGGCCTCTGCACCGACATCCTGGTCTCCTCGTCTGCCTCCGGGCATCCCCAGAGCACTTGGGAACCCTCCAAGGTAAGAAAATCCCCGTTTGCCCTCAAAGCACTAGCACAAGGGCAGGAGGCTCCAGCTGCCTCTCCCACCAAGCACGACACACAGGCTGCGTGCTCACTTTCCCCAGACGAGCTTCCACGTGAAAGCAGGGTGCAGCTTCTGAAGGAATTGTGTTGCCTCCAGGGGAAACACAGACCTTTCCATAGAGGACCTAGAGAGGTGTCCCAGTGCAGTTGCAGATCCTCGTCCACGCATCACCTGATTAAACGTTCTTGGCACCCATTTCAGTCCTCAAACTATCTTGTGCTGACCCCAAAACAAATTGTTCCTGGCTGAGCAGGTCAGGGCTTCAGTGTCAACAAATCCCCTTATGCCCTGACTCTGCTCACACCCGCTCCAAAGCTTCAAACACCACAATGATGGCACTTCTCCTCTGGCATCCCTGTCGTTCAGGGCATGGAAGCATTTGACTGGGCTTCTCTGCAAACACAGGCTTTCAACTTCAAAAACCATCTGGGATCAGCAATTCTTATCTACTTACGTATTTACATCGCCTATAGATCCATTCTATTTTAAGATCTTTAGAGATTCTTTTTTCAGTGCACGTAGGGCTGGTTCTACCTCATGCTCAGGGGCGGCCGTCAAATGCCATCTCCTCAAGAGCACAATCACAGTAGCACAGAATTTTCTGGCTTGGAAGGGATTCTGAAAGATCACTGAGCCCAACTGCAGGGCCTGCCCGGGGCAGCCTCAACAATCACAGCCTGTGCCCAAGAGCAGTGTCCAAACACTTTTGGAGCTCAGTCAGCCTTGGTGCTGTGCCCCCTTCCCTGGGGAGGCTGTTGCAGTGCCCAAGCAGCCTCTGACTGAAGAAGCTTTTCCTTCGATCCAACCTAAGCCTGCACTGGCACATCTCCCCTGCCATTCTCTTGGCTCTTCTCCGTGGCCCCGGGAGTGAAGAGAGTAGTGCATGGCCTTCTGCTTGCCCTCCTGAGGAAGCTGCTGACTGCTGGAGGGTCCTGCCTAGGACATTCCATGTCAAAAAGGCAGCAATGAGAGCAAAGAGAAAGGAGCTGGGACACGGGAGCTCGGGCTTTGCAATGATGAGGATGAGAAGGAAGGCTACTGACACATCCTTGGCAGAAGGATTTTGAACTGGAGCATTGCTTTGATCTCTTTCAGGTGGAAAGGAGAGGCACAATGAAAAGGAAAGCAAGAGCCCAGATTCAGCCGTGAGTTTTGGCCTAGGGTTAAAGGACAGCAAACTGGAGGAATGGCGAGGAGGAGAACTGCTCTTTCACAGTCAGGCTGGGATTGGTTCAAGCCTGTGGGTGCACAGCAAGGCTCTCTTGACCACTTGCCTTTCTCACCTCCACCTCCTTCTTCCTTTAGACACATCAATGTTGGCAGCGACTTTCAGGCTGAGCTCCCAGAGCTGCAGAACAGAGCAGCAAGTGAGGATGAAGAGCCTGCAACCCTGGTCTGGAAGCCCTGGGGAGAGGATGACTCTGACATGGAAAAACCTGACAGAGGTAGCTTTGCTTCAAGCTTTGCTTCCAGCCCTGAGCTACTTGGGTCTTGAAAAGGCTCCTTATGCCTAAAAAGGCAGCCTTTTGCAGGCTCTGCTTCTCTCCTTGTCTCGCCCATCTTCCCATGTAGAAGTGTTAGAGGCAAGGAGAAAGAGCAAGCACCTTGCTCTCCAAACTGGTCAGGGCCGTTTGCCACTGGAAGAGGGGAGATTGGCCCCCACTTCTTCTTACAGAAGCTGCTTTGGAGGGAGAGCCAGCACTGCGTGGGCCCTTGCTTCAGCTGGCTCTGTCTTTGCTCTCCTTTTCATGCTCTCTCTCCAAGCTGCTGTCTTTAGCTGCCGGCCTTTCCTTCTGCCTTGCATGGCAACCTTTGCCCTTTGCTGGCCTCCAGGCTGACTTTCGGTGGGTTTTTTCTTGTGCTTGCAGTAAGAGAACTGTTGGACATGGCCAGCTCCCGTGGCATTCCCGGGGCAGCAGCTAACCTGGAGCGCGCCCTGCACTGCCTGCACCAGGCACGCGGCAGCGTTCCGGTAAGAAGCGGCTGTTTGGGCGCAGAGGAGAGGGCACAGGGAATGCAGAAGGCCTGGGCACTGGGACAGCCTTTCCTGGCTGCTCTTGGAAGAAGGGTCTTAACAGGGAGCAGAGCACTTGCTGCCTGCTGGGTCTCCTCCAGCTGCGTCAGGGCTGAGCCCAAAGGGCTCCAGCAGGGAGAATCTCCCTCCTGGAGGCGGCGGCGGCGGAAGGTCCTGCTGCCTTGTAAATGGCCTGGAGATTTGGCTTCTCTAAGACATTTGGAGGGGAAATTCCCAGAAGCCTCACTCAGCTGAGGCCATTCTGGCTGCAGGAGCAGCAAAATCCTCAGCTTGGTGAGCAAAAGGCCACTCTTGGGGACCAGGATCAAAGGGTTGGGCAGCAAAAACTAGGGACTGGGAGCAAATCCCAGTGTTTCACCCACATGGGATACAGTCGCTTGAATGTCTGGAGAGGCAAAGGAGCTGAAAGGCAGCACCTGTGATTTTTTGGCTCATTTTTAATGTGCTGGGGCGGCTAAAGCCTTTTCCCTCTTGATCTTGCAGGAGGCTCTGGAGATGCTGCTCTCAGAGGGGCCTGCAACACCTCAAGGCCATCCCATGGCTGATTATCATTACGCAGGTAGGCAAAGCAGAGCTTCTTGCGTCCCTGACAGATGCTGCCGTCCCCTTCATTGTTGTGGCAAGCGTTTCTGCTTCAAGAAATTGTGCTTAACACCAGCACAAGGTCTTGTCTCCTCTGTGGGTGGGCAAAGCACCAGCATCTAGTCCTTCAGCTTTACTTGTTTTCCAATCCTTCTCTCCGGGCAATGCCTGCTCTTGTCTTCACGACCTTCTGAGGGAGCAGACACGTACACCCACGTGAATGACGGCCTGCGACCGTTTTCTTTTGGCAGCCAGAGGAATCTACTTGGTGTGGATCAAGGGATCTGTTTACTAGCCGCTGCTTTTTATTGCCAGGCTCTGATAGATGGACACCTGAGGAGAAGGAGTCCTTCCAAAAGGCTTTCCACACCTACGGCAAGGATTTTCATCTCATCCAGAAGCAGGTAAAGCCACGGGACATTCTTTACCCGAGCAGATCAGCAGCAGGAAAGCTTGCTTATTTCTGGGAACAAGCACTGGGCTTCAGTCTCTCTCTTCTCAAGGAGCAAGTATCTTCAAGTAGTAACAAAAGGGGACATCAAAAGCCTGTGTCAAAAGGATGATCCTGCCTCTCCAGCCCTTTTCTCCAAGCTCTTTTGGAAGATGAAGCTTTATTCTGTCAGACTTGTGGCACAGGTCTGCTGCTGCTTCCACAAGACGCTGTGCTGGCATAACTGGAGTGAAGCGGGGAAAGAAGAACTGTGCTAGGTGGATTTGTTGTTGATCTGTGCATTGCGTGTATTAGCACCTAGCATCATACAGGGTTTAAGACATTGCATGATGCCTCTCTTTCTCCATGTTGATTTCATTTTACACCCTACTCCATTTACTTCATGCTTTTACTTCCTAGTTCACTCCATAGTCTACTTTTTCCCCAGTGCACCCGACACCATTTTCGATTCCTTCTTTTTCTCTTCACAACAGATCCAGACTAAGACCGTGGCCCAGTGTGTGGAGTACTACTACTCCTGGAAAAAGGAGCATAAACTTGCCAGCACTCTTGCTCAGGTGAGGGGCAAGAAAATGGAGAGGTGCCAGGAAGGTCGAGAAACTGGGAGAAGGGGAGAAAAGCTGCTGGCGAGCCATGCCAGATGCCCCTTTGCCAGGATCACATCGTCCCATGTGCTGGGAAAGGCACAGCAGATGCTGCCCGGGCCTTCCTTGTGCTGCTGCCCTGAAGTATGCAATTCTGGAGCCTAACTTTGACCCAAGAAAGCAGCACCGCCACCAAAATGGGCTTTGACTCTCTACAGATGGGCTTCTCAAGGGCTGGCACCCTCGCTGACTCCAATCAGACCCCAAATTCCCCACTGCTTGCTGACATCAGCAGTCCAGGCTGCCTTTGTGGATATGCTGCAGATTTTCAGGGAGTTTTTCTAGCATGCCAGCATAGTCCCCAAGAAGGAGCTGCTGGTGCTGTGGCTCCCCTAAATCTTTCCTTAGCGGCAAAGAGCAATTTGCTTCCCATCATGTGAGAGAGAGAGAGAGAGAGAGAGAGAGATAGGGAGGGAGATTATTTTGGGGACTAGAAAATGGCTAAGCATGTGTCTACCCTAATTGGACTGAATTGAAATGCCATTGCCTAGACATTTGTGGAGGAAAAGCAGAGAGAAATAGATGTTAGGCAGAAAGGTAGAAATAAGAAATGTAGAGCTCTAAATAGCCAGGTCTTTCTCCCACCCCTTTGGCCTGTAGAAAAGAGGAGTATTTTCCTCCAAGCTCTGGCTTGGCAGCCCGCCGCAGCCCATTGGCAAAGGCAGCCGTTTTCTCAGCTCTTGAGGCTTTGGAAGGATTTGCTTAGGCCGATAGATTTTTGTGCTGGATGCTCTGATTTCCAGCTTTGTGAGAGGAAGGAAGCATTGATAAGGACTCTTTGATTTCCAGAGCGTGGGCAAAGCAAAGAGGAGCAAAAGCCCTCCCAGAAAGGAGAACGGGGAGCCAGGGAAGAGAAGCCGCAAGAGGGCTCGCAGCGCCCAGTGTCCCTGCTGCCAACCGCGCCAGCCGCCCCCTTCGGCGGGAGGCCCCTTTCCCTGCGGGCAGTGCAAACGGTGCGCAAGTTCCTCCTCTTTCTGCTCAAAGCTGCGCCTTTGGACTAAAAGGGGCTGACCCTTTTCAAAGGCACCGCAGGGGAAGCTGGGGGCACTTGCAGCATCGCCCCCGGCAGCCGTGCTCAAGCTTAACACCCACCTCAAACCCAAAGAGCTTAGGTAAAACCCAGCCTTCACAATGAAACCTTGCCGTGCCCCAACAAGACACAGTTGATACAAGTAGGAATAGATCCATCAAAGCTTGGTTTGATGCTGCTGATCAAATTCAAAAGAGGATGCAGCAAAAGGAGGAAGACATTTCAAGGCATTGAAAGTAGAACCATCAGACTCATGGTGCTGATCCATTGACAAATGTGCCACTGCCCGAAAAGACAGAAATTCATACTCAAACGGAGATCTTGGCACTTGGTTTCATGGTGTGTACTAGCGTCAGCAATGGATGGTTTGCTTCCTATCTTGCAGGGTGTTTGAAAGCATGAAGGAAAGGAACAAACACAGCAGAAGACATCGGCCTCGGAAGACAGCAGAGCCTCTCCCCAAGAAGAAAAGACCAAATTAGACAACCCTGCAGGTTGTCCAGGGCTAGCAAGAGTTAGGCAGATTAGTTAGATAGGAATACAACTGTTAGATATTAGTTAGATAGGAATAGGACTGTTTTTTAAGCTTTTTGGGTTGTTTAATCTTCTACTTAGTTAGTTTACATGATAGTAACCTCCTCAATTTAGTAGTTAAGGTACATTAGTATTATTCAGGACTCATTAGTATTATTAGATTTATCAGTAAATGTCAGAGGTTGGGTGTTTTGTATGCTCTGCCATATGCTCTTTGTCATTTTGCCTTTGTTGAGACCTAATCTGTCTTTATCATTAAACCAATGTTTGTTCTATTTTGTCTGTTTGTCTGTATGAAAGCACTCCAGCAATGTTTGTTCCATTTGCCTGGTGTTGCAAAGACGGCACTTGCCCTGAGAGAAGAAGCTGGGCAGGCACCACCTCCCCCAGGCCCAGCCCCTTGCTCAGCTGGCAGGACTTCCTGAGGTGTGTCTCCTTTACTGCCAGTGAAATACCGCTGGGGCTTCAGCCTTTGATTCCTCAACATCTCAGCTGGGAGTGGAAAGGGAGGCTTTGTTTAATTCACTGAATTGCATCTAGATGAGTGGTCTGGTCTCACCATATTTTCTGGCATAAAAGCAGCGGGTTGAGTCCTTTTTGGAGCCCAGACAGAAAAATTTCTTTCATTTTGGGGGACTGATGGAGCTGACCAGCTTGGAGGACGTTTCTAAGCCCTCCGATTCTATCCAATTCCTATCGGCATGCACCACAAAGGCATGGCTAGTTCAGTTGCAGTTTCTCCTGAAAGGACCAGTGTCCCGCTCTGGGCCTCCAGCAATCTCCTTAGCTAAAGCCGAGCGGGTGTGATCATTATCCTCTGACTTGTCACAGCTGGGGCACTTGCGCCAAAGAAGAATCCAAGTCACTCTTTTATGGAGGCCAGCAAATGGCCCTGCCTAGCAAGGCTTTGGTGGCAGGGGCTGTGGAGGGTGGATGGAGAGGGGGCGAGGGAGGGGGCAATTGGCAGGCTGCTTCTGGGAAGCCGAGGCAAGCTTGCCCTTGTCTGATGGAGCCGGTGCAGGTGGGCTTTGGAGGCTACAAAGTATCTGCCTTGCAGTGGGACTTGTTCCAGCTGCCCCCTCAGTTTGCTGGCCAGTGGGTAACATGCAGGCTGGGAAGGAAGCAAGATTGGGACTGAAGCAAGATTTGCTTTTCCTTAAGGACAGGCAGGAAAGCAGCAAAGCTGCCTGGCTTTTTCTCATATCTGGGATCTAGGCGTTAAAAGCAATGTGAAGGCCAGCAGTGTGGAAAGGCAATTCTGTAAGTGTTGCTTCCTTAGAGGAATGCCAGAGTCTTTTGGGACAACCACCGAGCTTCTCCAAGGGAGCTGGAAGAGGGATCTAGAAATTCTGCCTGAATGTTTGCTAGAGAAATGCCCGTGTGCTGTCCCTGGGTGTGTGTGTGTGTGTCCCCATCAGTTGGCCTGAAAAAGATCCTGTTTCTCCAAGTTTCAAGGGAGGAGTGATGAGGTGAGAGACCAGCTCAGAGGCCCAAAGGAGGGAAACCATGCAGTGACATTATTGGGCAGCAAAAGGAGAATTGAGAAAGGGGGCAGGATGAATGCCTCCACTTTGAGAGGAAGCTTTGGAGTTGGCTCTGCGCTAGGCAACTTGCAAATTCCAGCTCCTCTCAGAGCTGGAGGAGAGCCAGTGGGAGGAGCCCTTCTGGTTCTCCAGGGCAGGAGATGAGGTCTGGGCCCTTGCACAGAGGCAGGCTCCTGTGCACCTTCAGCTGGAGGAACCTTGCAGAGAAGCACCGGGAAGAGCCAGGGCTGTCCCTGCACTGCTTTTGCCCGTCTCATCAGACGACTGAGGAGAAAAGGCCCAATGGGAAGCTTCTCAGAGCAAACTTGCAGCAGAAGAAGTACAAGGGGCAGAGGCGGCCCATGCCCCTTTCTGTCCCATGGCTCCCCCGGGGGTTCTAGATGGAATGTTGGGCTGTGCCCATAGCAACTGTCGTTGTCTCCTGCTCCTGCGGCCCTTGCTGGAACACTGCTGGAGCAGCGCTGGAGCAGCAGCTGCAGGATCAGCTCCTGGGCTGTCCCTGACCAGCCGCCTTCTGCACTCAGCGCCAGACCCGGCCTCTGCACCGACATCCTGGTCTCCTCGTCTGCCTCCGGGCATCCCCAGAGCACTTGGGAACCCTCCAAGGTAAGAAAATCCCCGTTTGCCCTCAAAGCACTAGCACAAGGGCAGGAGGCTCCAGCTGCCTCTCCCACCAAGCACGACACACAGGCTGCGTGCTCACTTTCCCCAGAGGAGCTTCCACGTGAAAGCAGGGTGCAGCTTCTGAAGGAATTGTGTTGCCTCCAGGGGAAACACAGACCTTTCCATAGAGGACCTAGAGAGGTGTCCCAGTGCAGTTGCAGATCCTCGTCCACGCATCACCTGATTAAACGTTCTTGGCACCCATTTCAGTCCTCAAACTATCTTGTGCTGACCCCAAAACAAATTGTTCCTGGCTGAGCAGGTCAGGGCTTCAGTGTCAACAAATCCCCTTATGCCCTGACTCTGCTCACACCCGCTCCAAAGCTTCAAACACCACAATGATGGCACTTCTCCTCTGGCATCCCTGTCGTTCAGGGCATGGAAGCATTTGACTGGGCTTCTCTGCAAACACAGGCTTTCAACTTCAAAAACCATCTGGGATCAGCAATTCTTATCTACTTACGTATTTACATCGCCTATAGATCCATTCTATTTTAAGATCTTTAGAGATTCTTTTTTCAGTGCACGTAGGGCTGGTTCTACCTCATGCTCAGGGGCGGCCGTCAAATGCCATCTCCTCAAGAGCACAATCACAGTAGCACAGAATTTTCTGCCTTGGAAGGGATTCTGAAAGATCACTGAGCCCAACTGCAGGGCCTGCCCGGGGCAGCCTCAACAATCACAGCCTGTGCCCAAGAGCAGTGTCCAAACACTTTTGGAGCTCAGTCAGCCTTGGTGCTGTGCCCCCTTCCCTGGGGAGGCTGTTGCAGTGCCCAAGCAGCCTGTGGCTGAAGAAGCTTTTCCTTCGATCCAACCTAAGCCTGCACTGGCACATCTCCCCTGCCATTCTCTTGGCTCTTCTCTGTGGCCCCGGGAGTGAAGAGAGTAGTGCATGGCCTTCTGCTTGCCCTCCTGAGGAAGCTGCTGACTGCTGGAGGGTCCTGCCTAGGACATTCCATGTCAAAAAGGCAGCAATGACAGCAAAGAGAAAGGAGCTGGGACACGGGAGCTCGGGCTTTGCAATGATGAGGATGAGAAGGAAGGCTACTGACACATCCTTGGCAGAAGGATTTTGAACTGGAGCATTGCTTTGATCTCTTTCAGGTGGAAAGGAGAGGCACAATGAAAAGGAAAGCAAGAGCCCAGATTCAGCCGTGAGTTTTGGCCTAGGGTTAAAGCACAGCAAACTGGAGGAATGGCGAGGAGGAGAACTGCTCTTTCACAGTCAGGCTGGGATTGGTTCAAGCCTGTGGGTGCACAGCAAGGCTCTCTTGACCACTTGCCTTTCTCACCTCCACCTCCTTCTTCCTTTAGACACATCAATGTTGGCAGCGACTTTCAGGCTGAGCTCCCAGAGCTGCAGAACAGAGCACCAAGTGAGGATGAAGAGCCTGCAACCCTGGTCTGGAAGCCCTGGGGAGAGGATGACTCTGACATGGAAAAACCTGACAGAGGTAGCTTTGCTTCAAGCTTTGCTTCCAGCCCTGAGCTACTTGGGTCTTGAAAAGGCTCCTTATGCCTAAAAAGGCAGCCTTTTGCAGGCTCTGCTTCTCTCCTTGTCTCGCCCATCTTCCCATGTAGAAGTGTTAGAGGCAAGGAGAAAGAGCAAGCACCTTGCTCTCCAAACTGGTCAGGGCCGTTTGCCACTGGAAGAGGGGAGATTGGCCCCCACTTCTTCTTACAGAAGCTGCTTTGGAGGGAGAGCCAGCACTGCGTGGGCCCTTGCTTCAGCTGGCTCTGTCTTTGCTCTCCTTTTCATGCTCTCTCTCCAAGCTGCTGTCTTTAGCTGCCGGCCTTTCCTTCTGCCTTGCATGGCAACCTTTGCCCTTTGCTGGCCTCCAGGCTGACTTTCGGTGGGTTTTTTCTTGTGCTTGCAGTAAGAGAACTGTTGGACATGGCCAGCTCCCGTGGCATTCCCGGGGCAGCAGCTAACCTGGAGCGCGCCTGCACTGCCTGCACCAGGCACGCGGCAGCGTTCCGGTAAGAAGCGGCTGTTTGGGCGCAGAGGAGAGGGCACAGGGAATGCAGAAGGCCTGGGCACTGGGACAGCCTTTCCTGGCTGCTCTTGGAAGAAGGGTCTTAACAGGGAGCAGAGCACTTGCTGCCTGCTGGGTCTCCTCCAGCTGCGTCAGGGCTGAGCCCAAAGGGCTCCAGCAGGGAGAATCTCCCTCCTGGAGGCGGCGGCGGCGGAAGGTCCTGCTGCCTTGTAAATGGCCTGGAGATCTGGGTTCTCTAAGACCTTTGGAGGGGAAATTCCCAGAAGCCTCAGTCAGCTGAGGCCATTCTGGCTGCAGGAGCAGCAAAATCCTCAGCTTGGTGAGCAAAAGGCCACTCTTGGGGACCAGGATCAAAGGGTTGGGCAGCAAAAACTAGGGACTGGGAGCAAATGACAGTGTTTCACCCACATGGGATACAGTCGCTTGAATGTCTGGAGAGGCAAAGGAGCTGAAAGGCAGCACCTGTGATTTTTTGGCTCATTTTTAATGTGCTGGGGTGGCTAAAGCCTTTTCCCTCTTGATCTTGCAGGAGGCTCTGGAGATGCTGCTCTCAGAGGGGCCTGCAACACCTCAAGGCCATCCCATGGCTGATTATCATTACGCAGGTAAGCAAAGCAGAGCTTCTTGCGTCCCTGACAGATGCTGCCGTCCCCTTCATTGTTGTGGCAAGCGTTTCTGCTTCAAGAAATTGTGCTTAACACCAGCACAAGGTCTTGTCTCCTCTGTGGGTGGGCAAAGCACCAGCATCTAGTCCTTCAGCTTTACTTGTTTTCCAATCCTTCTCCCCGGGCAATGCCTGCTCTTGTCTTCACGCCCTTCTGAGGGAGCAGACACGTACACCCACGTGAATGACGGCCTGCGACCGTTTTCTTTCGGCAGCCAGAGGAATCTACTTGGTGTGGATCAAGGGATCTGTTTACTAGCCGCTGCTTTTTATTGCCAGGCTCTGATAGATGGACACCTGAGGAGAAGGAGTCCTTCCAAAAGGCTTTCCACACCTACGGCAAGGATTTTCATCTCATCCAGAAGCAGGTAAAGCCACGGGACATTCTTTACCCGAGCAGATCAGCAGCAGGAAAGCTTGCTTATTTCTGGGAACAAGCACTGGGCTTCAGTCTCTCTCTTCTCAAGGAGCAAGTATCTTCAAGTAGTAACAAAAGGGGACATCAAAAGCCTGTGTCAAAAGGATGATCCTGCCTCTCCAGCCCTTTTCTCCAAGCTCTTTTGGAAGATGAAGCTTTATTCTGTCAGACTTGTGGCACAGGTCTGCTGCTGCTTCCACAAGACGCTGTGCTGGCATAACTGGAGTGAAGTGGGGAAAGAAGAACTGTGCTAGGTGGATTTGTTGTTGATCTGTGCATTGCGTGTATTAGCACCTAGCATCATACAGGGTTTAAGACATTGCATGATGCCTCTCTTTCTCCATGTTGATTTCATTTTACACCCTACTCCATTTACTTCATGCTTTTACTTCCTAGTTGACTCCATAGTCTACTTTTTCCCCAGTGCACCCGACACCATTTTCGATTCCTTCTTTTTCTCTTCACAACAGATCCAGACTAAGACCGTGGCCCAGTGTGTGGAGTACTACTACTCCTGGAAAAAGGAGCATAAACTTGCCAGCACTCTTGCTCAGGTGAGGGGCAAGAAAATGGAGAGGTGCCAGGAAGGTCGAGAAACTGGGAGAAGGGGAGAAAAGCTGCTGGCGAGCCATGCCAGATGCCCCTTTGCCAGGATCACATCGTCCCATGTGCTGGGAAAGGCACAGCAGATGCTGCCCGGGCCTTCCTTGTGCTGCTGCCCTGAAGTATGCAATTCTGGAGCCTAACTTTGACCCAAGAAAGCAGCACCGCCACCAAAATGGGCTTTGACTCTCTACAGATGGGCTTCTCAAGGGCTGGCACCCTCGCTGACTCCAATCAGACCCCAAATTCCCCACTGCTTGCTGACATCAGCAGTCCAGGCTGCCTTTGTGGATATGCTGCAGATTTTCAGGGAGTTTTTCTAGCATGCCAGCATAGTCCCCAAGAAGGAGCTGCTGGTGCTGTGGCTCCCCTAAATCTTTCCTTAGCGGCAAAGAGCAATTTGCTTCCCATCATGTGAGAGAGAGAGAGAGAGAGAGAGAGAGATAGGGAGGGAGATTATTTTGGGGACTAGAAAATGGCTAAGCATGTGTCTACCCTAATTGGACTGAATTGAAATGCCATTGCCTAGACATTTGTGGAGGAAAAGCAGAGAGAAATAGATGTTAGGCAGAAAGGTAGAAATAAGAAATGTAGAGCTCTAAATAGCCAGGTCTTTCTCCCACCCCTTTGGCCTGTAGAAAAGAGGAGTATTTTCCTCCAAGCTCTGGCTTGGCAGCCCGCCGCAGCCCATTGGCAAAGGCAGCCGTTTTCTCAGCTCTTGAGGCTTTGGAAGGATTTGCTTAGGCCGATAGATTTTTGTGCTGGATGCTCTGATTTCCAGCTTTGTGAGAGGAAGGAAGCATTGATAAGGACTCTTTGATTTCCAGAGCGTGGGCAAAGCAAAGAGGAGCAAAAGCCCTCCCAGAAAGGAGAACGGGGAGCCAGGGAAGAGAAGCCGCAAGAGGGCTCGCAGCGCCCAGTGTCCCTGCTGCCAACCGCGCCAGCCGCCCCCTTCGGCGGGAGGCCCCTTTCCCTGCGGGCAGTGCAAACGGTGCGCAAGTTCCTCCTCTTTCTGCTCAAAGCTGCGCCTTTGGACTAAAAGGGGCTGACCCTTTTCAAAGGCACCGCAGGGGAAGCTGGGGGCACTTGCAGCATCGCCCCCGGCAGCCGTGCTCAAGCTTAACACCCACCTCAAACCCAAAGAGCTTAGGTAAAACCCAGCCTTCACAATGAAACCTTGCCGTGCCCCAACAAGACACAGTTGATACAAGTAGGAATAGATCCATCAAAGCTTGGTTTGATGCTGCTGATCAAATTCAAAAGAGGATGCAGCAAAAGGAGGAAGACATTTCAAGGCATTGAAAGTAGAACCATCAGACTCATGGTGCTGATCCATTGACAAATGTGCCACTGCCCGAAAAGACAGAAATTCATACTCAAACGGAGATCTTGGCACTTGGTTTCATGGTGTGTACTAGCGTGAGCAATGGATGGTTTGCTTCCTATCTTGCAGGGTGTTTGAAAGCATGAAGGAAAGGAACAAACACAGCAGAAGACATCGGCCTCGGAAGACAGCAGAGCCTCTCCCCAAGAAGAAAAGACCAAATTAGACAACCCTGCAGGTTGTCCAGGGCTAGCAAGAGTTAGGCAGATTAGTTAGATAGGAATACAACTGTTAGATATTAGTTAGATAGGAATAGGACTGTTTTTTAAGCTTTTTGGGTTGTTTAATCTTCTACTTAGTTAGTTTACATGATAGTAACCTCCTCAATTTAGTAGTTAAGGTACATTAGTATTATTCAGGACTCATTAGTATTATTAGATTTATCAGTAAATGTCAGAGGTTGGGTGTTTTGTATGCTCTGCCATATGCTCTTTGTCATTTTGCCTTTGTTGAGACCTAATCTGTCTTTATCATTAAACCAATGTTTGTTCCATTTTGTCTGTTTGTCTGTATGAAAGCACTCCAGCAATGTTTGTTCCATTTGCCTGGTGTTGCAAAGACGGCACTTGCCCTGAGAGAAGAAGCTGGGCAGGCGCCACCTCCCCCAGGCCCAGCCCCTTGCTCAGCTGGCAGGACTTCCTGAGGTGTGTCTCCTTTACTGCCAGTGAAATACCGCTGGGGCTTCAGCCTTTGATTCCTCAACATCTCAGCTGGGAGTGGAAAGGGAGGCTTTGTTTAATTCACTGAATTGCATCTAGATGAGTGGTCTGGTCTCACCATATTTTCTGGCATAAAAGCAGCGGGTTGAGTCCTTTTTGGAGCCCAGACAGAAAAATTTCTTTCATTTTGGGGGACTGATGGAGCTGACCAGCTTGGAGGACGTTTCTAAGCCCTCCGATTCTATCCAATTCCTATCGGCATGCACCACAAAGGCATGGCTAGTTCAGTTGCAGTTTCTCCGGAAAGGACCAGTGTCCCGCTCTGGGCCTCCAGCAATCTCCTTAGCTAAAGCCGAGCGGGTGTGATCATTATCCTCTGACTTGTCACAGCTGGGGCACTTGCGCCAAAGAAGAATCCAAGTCACTCTTTTATGGAGGCCAGCAAATGGCCCTGCCTAGCAAGGCTTTGGTGGCAGGGGCTGTGGAGGGTGGATGGAGAGGGGGCGAGGGAGGGGGCAATTGGCAGGCTGCTTCTGGGAAGCCGAGGCAAGCTTGCCCTTGTCTGATGGAGCCGGTGCAGGTGGGCTTTGGAGGCTACAAAGTATCTGCCTTGCAGTGGGACTTGTTCCAGCTGCCCCCTCAGTTTGCTGGCCAGTGGGTAACATGCAGGCTGGGAAGGAAGCAAGATTGGGACTGAAGCAAGATTTGCTTTTCCTTAAGGACAGGCAGGAAAGCAGCAAAGCTGCCTGGCTTTTTCTCATATCTGGGATCTAGGCGTTAAAAGCAATGTGAAGGCCAGCAGTGTGGAAAGGCAATTCTGTAAGTGTTGCTTCCTTAGAGGAATGCCAGAGTCTTTTGGGACAACCACCGAGCTTCTCCAAGGGAGCTGGAAGAGGGATCTAGAAATTCTGCCTGAATGTTTGCTAGAGAAATGCCCGTGTGCTGTCCCTGGGTGTGTGTGTGTGTGTCCCCATCAGTTGGCCTGAAAAACATCCTGTTTCTCCAAGTTTCAAGGGAGGAGTGATGAGGTGAGAGACCAGCTCAGAGGCCCAAAGGAGGGAAACCATGCAGTGACATTATTGGGCAGCAAAAGGAGAATTGAGAAAGGGGGCAGGATGAATGCCTCCACTTTGAGAGGAAGCTTTGGAGTTGGCTCTGCGCTAGGCAACTTGCAAATTCCAGCTCCTCTCAGAGCTGGAGGAGAGCCAGTGGGAGGAGCCCTTCCGGCTCTCCAGGGCAGGAGATGAGGTCTGGGCCCTTGCACAGAGGCAGGCTCCTGTGCACCTTCAGCTGGAGGAACCTTGCAGAGAAGCACCGGGAAGAGCCAGGGCTGTCCCTGCACTGCTTTTGCCCGTCTCATCAGACGACTGAGGAGAAAAGGCCCAATGGGAAGCTTCTCAGAGCAAACTTGCAGCAGAAGAAGTACAAGGGGCAGAGGCGGCCCATGCCCCTTTCTGTCCCATGGCTCCCCCAGGGGTTCCAGATGGAATGTTGGGCTGTGCCCATAGCAACTGTCGTTGTCTCCTGCTCCTGCGGCCCTTGCTGGAACACTGGTGGAGCAGCGCTGGAGCAGCAGCTGCAGGATCAGCTCCTGGGCTGTCCCTGACCAGCCGCCTTCTGCACTCAGCGCCAGACCCGGCCTCTGCACCGACATCCTGGTCTCCTCGTCTGCCTCCGGGCATCCCCAGAGCACTTGGGAACCCTCCAAGGTAAGAAAATCCCCGTTTGCCCTCAAAGCACTAGCACAAGGGCAGGAGGCTCCAGCTGCCTCTCCCACCAAGCACGACACACAGGCTGCGTGCTCACTTTCCCCAGACGAGCTTCCACGTGAAAGCAGGGTGCAGCTTCTGAAGGAATTGTGTTGCCTCCAGGGGAAACACAGACCTTTCCATAGAGGACCTAGAGAGGTGTCCCAGTGCAGTTGCAGATCCTCGTCCACGCATCACCTGATTAAACGTTCTTGGCACCCATTTCAGTCCTCAAACTATCTTGTGCTGACCCCAAAACAAATTGTTCCTGGCTGAGCAGGTCAGGGCTTCAGTGTCAACAAATCCCCTTATGCCCTGACTCTGCTCACACCCGCTCCAAAGCTTCAAACACCACAATGATGGCACTTCTCCTCTGGCATCCCTGTCGTTCAGGGCATGGAAGCATTTGACTGGGCTTCTCTGCAAACACAGGCTTTCAACTTCAAAAACCATCTGGGATCAGCAATTCTTATCTACTTACGTATTTACATCGCCTATAGATCCATTCTATTTTAAGATCTTTAGAGATTCTTTTTTCAGTGCACGTAGGGCTGGTTCTACCTCATGCTCAGGGGCGGCCGTCAAATGCCATCTCCTCAAGAGCACAATCACAGTAGCACAGAATTTTCTGCCTTGGAAGGGATTCTGAAAGATCACTGAGCCCAACTGCAGGGCCTGCCCGGGGCAGCCTCAACAATCACAGCCTGTGCCCAAGAGCAGTGTCCAAACACTTTTGGAGCTCAGTCAGCCTTGGTGCTGTGCCCCCTTCCCTGGGGAGGCTGTTGCAGTGCCCAAGCAGCCTCTGGCTGAAGAAGCTTTTCCTTCGATCCAACCTAAGCCTGCACTGGCACATCTCCCCTGCCATTCTCTTGGCTCTTCTCCGTGGCCCCGGGAGTGAAGAGAGTAGTGCATGGCCTTCTGCTTGCCCTCCTGAGGAAGCTGCTGACTGCTGGAGGGTCCTGCCTAGGACATTCCATGTCAAAAAGGCAGCAATGAGAGCAAAGAGAAAGGAGCTGGGACACGGGAGCTCGGGCTTTGCAATGATGAGGATGAGAAGGAAGGCTACTGACACATCCTTGGCAGAAGGATTTTGACCTGGAGCATTGCTTTGATCTCTTTCAGGTGGAAAGGAGAGGCACAATGAAAAGGAAAGCAAGAGCCCAGATTCAGCCGTGAGTTTTGGCCTAGGGTTAAAGCACAGCAAACTGGAGGAATGGCGAGGAGGAGAACTGCTCTTTCACAGTCAGGCTGGGATTGGTTCAAGCCTGTGGGTGCACAGCAAGGCTCTCTTGACCACTTGCCTTTCTCACCTCCACCTCCTTCTTCCTTTAGACACATCAATGTTGGCAGCGACTTTCAGGCTGAGCTCCCAGAGCTGCAGAGCAGAGCACCAAGTGAGGATGAAGAGCCTGCAACCCTGGTCTGGAAGCCCTGGGGAGAGGATGACTCTGACATGGAAAAACCTGACAGAGGTAGCTTTGCTTCAAGCTTTGCTTCCAGCCCTGAGCTACTTGGGTCTTGAAAAGGCTCCTTATGCCTAAAAAGGCAGCGTTTTGCAGGCTCTGCTTCTCTCCTTGTCTCGCCCATCTTCCCATGTAGAAGTGTTAGAGGCAAGGAGAAAGAGCAAGCACCTTGCTCTCCAAACTGGTCAGGGCCGTTTGCCACTGGAAGAGGGGAGATTGGCCCCCACTTCTTCTTACAGAAGCTGCTTTGGAGGGAGAGCCAGCACTGCGTGGGCCCTTGCTTCAGCTGGCTCTGTCTTTGCTCTCCTTTTCATGCTCTCTCTCCAAGCTGCTGTCTTTAGCTGCCGGCCTTTCCTTCTGCCTTGCATGGCAACCTTTGCCCTTTGCTGGCCTCCAGGCTGACTTTCGGTGGGTTTTTTCTTGTGCTTGCAGTAAGAGAACTGTTGGACATGGCCAGCTCCCGTGGCATTCCCGGGGCAGCAGCTAACCTGGAGCGCGCCCTGCACTGCCTGCACCAGGCACGCGGCAGCGTTCCGGTAAGAAGCGGCTGTTTGGGCGCAGAGGAGAGGGCACAGGGAATGCAGAAGGCCTGGGCACTGGGACAGCCTTTCCTGGCTGCTCTTGGAAGAAGGGTCTTAACAGGGAGCAGAGCACTTGCTGCCTGCTGGGTCTCCTCCAGCTGCGTCAGGGCTGAGCCCAAAGGGCTCCAGCAGGGAGAATCTCCCTCCTGGAGGCGGCGGCGGCGGAAGGTCCTGCTGCCTTGTAAATGGCCTGGAGATTTGGCTTCTCTAAGACATTTGGAGGGGAAATTCCCAGAAGCCTCAGTCAGCTGAGGCCATTCTGGCTGCAGGAGCAGCAAAATCCTCAGCTTGGTGAGCAAAAGGCCACTCTTGGGGACCAGGATCAAAGGGTTGGGCAGCAAAAACTAGGGACTGGGAGCAAATGACAGTGTTTCACCCACATGGGATACAGTTGCTTGAATGTCTGGAGAGGCAAAGGAGCTGAAAGGCAGCACCTGTGATTTTTTGGCTCATTTTTAATGTGCTGGGGCGGCTAAAGCCTTTTCCCTCTTGATCTTGCAGGAGGCTCTGGAGATGCTGCTCTCAGAGGGGCCTGCAACACCTCAAGGCCATCCCATGGCTGATTATCATTACGCAGGTAAGCAAAGCAGAGCTTCTTGCGTCCCTGACAGATGCTGCCGTCCCCTTCATTGTTGTGGCAAGCGTTTCTGCTTCAAGAAATTGTGCTTAACACCAGCACAAGGTCTTGTCTCCTCTGTGGGTGGGCAAAGCACCAGCATCTAGTCCTTCAGCTTTACTTGTTTTCCAATCCTTCTCCCCGGGCAATGCCTGCTCTTGTCTTCACGCCCTTCTGAGGGAGCAGACACGTACACCCACGTGAATGACGGCCTGCGACCGTTTTCTTTCGGCAGCCAGAGGAATCTACTTGGTGTGGATCAAGGGATCTGTTTACTAGCCGCTGCTTTTTATTGCCAGGCTCTGATAGATGGACACCTGAGGAGAAGGAGTCCTTCCAAAAGGCTTTCCACACCTACGGCAAGGATTTTCATCTCATCCAGAAGCAGGTAAAGCCACGGGACATTCTTTACCCGAGCAGATCAGCAGCAGGAAAGCTTGCTTATTTCTGGGAACAAGCACTGGGCTTCAGTCTCTCTCTTCTCAAGGAGCAAGTATCTTCAAGTAGTAAGAAAAGGGGACATCAAAAGCCTGTGTCAAAAGGATGATCCTGCCTCTCCAGCCCTTTTCTCCAAGCTCTTTTGGAAGATGAAGCTTTATTCTGTCAGACTTGTGGCACAGGTCTGCTGCTGCTTCCACAAGACGCTGTGCTGGCATAACTGGAGTGAAGCGGGGAAAGAAGAACTGTGCTAGGTGGATTTGTTGTTGATCTGTGCATTGCGTGTATTAGCACCTAGCATCATACAGGGTTTAAGACATTGCATGATGCCTCTCTTTCTCCATGTTGATTTCATTTTACACCCTACTCCATTTACTTCATGCTTTTACTTCCTAGTTCACTCCATAGTCTACTTTTTCCCCAGTGCACCCGACACCATTTTCGATTCCTTCTTTTTCTCTTCACAACAGATCCAGACTAAGACCGTGGCCCAGTGTGTGGAGTACTACTACTCCTGGAAAAAGGAGCATAAACTTGCCAGCACTCTTGCTCAGGTGAGGGGCAAGAAAATGGAGAGGTGCCAGGAAGGTCGAGAAACTGGGAGAAGGGGAGAAAAGCTGCTGGCGAGCCATGCCAGATGCCCCTTTGCCAGGATCACATCGTCCCATGTGCTGGGAAAGGCACAGCAGATGCTGCCCGGGCCTTCCTTGTGCTGCTGCCCTGAAGTATGCAATTCTGGAGCCTAACTTTGACCCAAGAAAGCAGCACCGCCACCAAAATGGGCTTTGACTCTCTACAGATGGGCTTCTCAAGGGCTGGCACCCTCGCTGACTCCAATCAGACCCCAAATTCCCCACTGCTTGCTGACATCAGCAGTCCAGGCTGCCTTTGTGGATATGCTGCAGATTTTCAGGGAGTTTTTCTAGCATGCCAGCATACTCCCCAAGAAGGAGCTGCTGGTGCTGTGGCTCCCCTAAATCTTTCCTTAGCGGCAAAGAGCAATTTGCTTCCCATCATGTGAGAGAGAGAGAGAGAGAGAGAGAGAGAGACAGGGAGGGAGATTATTTTGGGGACTAGAAAATGGCTAAGCATGTGTCTACCCTAATTGGACTGAATTGAAATGCCATTGCCTAGACATTTGTGGAGGAAAAGCAGAGAGAAATAGATGTTAGGCAGAAAGGTAGAAATAAGAAATGTAGAGCTCTAAATAGCCAGGTCTTTCTCCCACCCCTTTGGCCTGTAGAAAAGAGGAGTATTTTCCTCCAAGCTCTGGCTTGGCAACCTGCCGCAGCCCATTGGCAAAGGCAGCCGTTTTCTCAGCTCTTGAGGCTTTGGAAGGATTTGCTTAGGCCGATAGATTTTTGTGCTGGATGCTCTGATTTCCAGCTTTGTGAGAGGAAGGAAGCATTGATAAGGACTCTTTGATTTCCAGAGTGTGGGCAAAGCAAAGAGGAGCAAAAGCCCTCCCAGAAAGGAGAACGGGGAGCCAGGGAAGAGAAGCCGCAAGAGGGCTCGCAGCGCCCAGTGTCCCTGCTGCCAACCGCGCCAGCCGCCCCCTTCGGCGGGAGGCCCCTTTCCCTGCGGGCAGTGCAAACGGTGCGCAAGTTCCTCCTCTTTCTGCTCAAAGCTGCGCCTTTGGACTAAAAGGGGCTGACCCTTTTCAAAGGCACCGCAGGGGAAGCTGGGGGCACTTGCAGCATCGCCCCCGGCAGCCGTGCTCAAGCTTAACACCCACCTCAAACCCAAAGAGCTTAGGTAAAACCCAGCCTTCACAATGAAACCTTGCCGTGCCCCAACAAGACCCAGTTGATACAAGTAGGAATAGATCCATCAAAGCTTGGTTTGATGCTGCTGATCAAATTCAAAAGAGGATGCAGCAAAAGGAGGAAGACATTTCAAGGCATTGAAAGTAGAACCATCAGACTCATGGTGCTGATCCATTGACAAATGTGCCACTGCCCGAAAAGACAGAAATTCATACTCAAACGGAGATCTTGGCACTTGGTTTCATGGTGTGTACTAGCGTGAGCAATGGATGGTTTGCTTCCTATCTTGCAGGGTGTTTGAAAGCATGAAGGAAAGGAACAAACACAGCAGAAGACATCGGCCTCGGAAGACAGCAGAGCCTCTCCCCAAGAAGAAAAGACCAAATTAGACAACCCTGCAGGTTGTCCAGGGCTAGCAAGAGTTAGGCAGATTAGTTAGATAGGAATACAACTGTTAGATATTAGTTAGATAGGAATAGGACTGTTTTTTAAGCTTTTTGGGTTGTTTAATCTTCTACTTAGTTAGTTTACATGATAGTAACCTCCTCAATTTAGTAGTTAAGGTACATTAGTATTATTCAGGACTCATTAGTATTATTAGATTTATCAGTAAATGTCAGAGGTTGGGTGTTTTGTATGCTCTGCCATATGCTCTTTGTCATTTTGCCTTTGTTGAGACCTAATCTGTCTTTATCATTAAACCAATGTTTGTTCCATTTTGTCTGTTTGTCTGTATGAAAGCACTCCAGCAATGTTTGTTCCATTTGCCTGGTGTTGCAAAGACGGCACTTGCCCTGAGAGAAGAAGCTGGGCAGGCGCCACCTCCCCCAGGCCCAGCCCCTTGCTAAGCTGGCAGGACTTCCTGACGTGTGTCTCCTTTACTGCCAGTGAAATACCGCTGGGGCTTCAGCCTTTGATTCCTCAACATCTCAGCTGGGAGTGGAAAGGGAGGCTTTGTTTAATTCACTGAATTGCATCTAGATGAGTGGTCTGGTCTCACCATATTTTCTGGCATAAAAGCAGCGGGTTGAGTCCTTTTTGGAGCCCAGACAGAAAAATTTCTTTCATTTTGGGGGACTGATGGAGCTGACCAGCTTGGAGGACGTTTCTAAGCCCTCCGATTCTATCCAATTCCTATCGGCATGCACCACAAAGGCATGGCTAGTTCAGTTGCAGTTTCTCCTGAAAGGACCAGTGTCGCGCTCTGGGCCTCCAGCAATCTCCTTAGCTAAAGCCGAGCGGGTGTGATCATTATCCTCTGACTTGTCACAGCTGGGGCACTTGCGCCAAAGAAGAATCCAAGTCACTCTTTTATGGAGGCCAGCAAATGGCCCTGCCTAGCAAGGCTTTGGTGGCAGGGGCTGTGGAGGGTGGATGGAGAGGGGGCGAGGGAGGGGGCAATTGGCAGGCTGCTTCTGGGAAGCCGAGGCAAGCTTGCCCTTGTCTGATGGAGCCGGTGCAGGTGGGCTTTGGAGGCTACAAAGTATCTGCCTTGCAGTGGGACTTGTTCCAGCTGCCCCCTCAGTTTGCTGGCCAGTGGGTAACATGCAGGCTGGGAAGGAAGCAAGATTGGGACTGAAGCAAGATTTGCTTTTCCTTAAGGACAGGCAGGAAAGCAGCAAAGCTGCCTGGCTTTTTCTCATATCTGGGATCTAGGCGTTAAAAGCAATGTGAAGGCCAGCAGTGTGGAAAGGCAATTCTGTAAGTGTTGCTTCCTTAGAGGAATGCCAGAGTCTTTTGGGACAACCACCGAGCTTCTCCAAGGGAGCTGGAAGAGGGATCTAGAAATTCTGCCTGAATGTTTGCTAGAGAAATGCCCGTGTGCTGTCCCTGTGCGTGTGTGTGTGTGTCCCCATCAGTTGGCCTGAAAAAGATCCTGTTTCTCCAAGTTTCAAGGGAGGAGTGATGAGGTGAGAGACCAGCTCAGAGGCCCAAAGGAGGGAAACCATGCAGTGACATTATTGGGCAGCAAAAGGAGAATTGAGAAAGGGGGCAGGATGAATGCCTCCACTTTGAGAGGAAGCTTTGGAGTTGGCTCTGCGCTAGGCAACTTGCAAATTCCAGCTCCTCTCAGAGCTGGAGGAGAGCCAGTGGGAGGAGCCCTTCTGGTTCTCCAGGGCAGGAGATGAGGTCTGGGCCCTTGCACAGAGGCAGGCTCCTGTGCACCTTCAGCTGGAGGAACCTTGCAGAGAAGCACCGGGAAGAGCCAGGGCTGTCCCTGCACTGCTTTTGCCCGTCTCATCAGACGACTGAGGAGAAAAGGCCCAATGGGAAGCTTCTCAGAGCAAACTTGCAGCAGAAGAAGTACAAGGGGCAGAGGCGGCCCATGCCCCTTTCTGTCCCATGGCTCCCCCGGGGGTTCTAGATGGAATGTTGGGCTGTGCCCATAGCAACTGTCGTTGTCTCCTGCTCCTGCGGCCCTTGCTGGAACACTGCTGGAGCAGCGCTGGAGCAGCAGCTGCAGGATCAGCTCCTGGGCTGTCCCTGACCAGCCGCCTTCTGCACTCAGCGCCAGACCCGGCCTCTGCACCGACATCCTGGTCTCCTCGTCTGCCTCCGGGCATCCCCAGAGCACTTGGGAACCCTCCAAGGTAAGAAAATCCCCGTTTGCCCTCAAAGCACTAGCACAAGGGCAGGAGGCTCCAGCTGCCTCTCCCACCAAGCACGACACACAGGCTGCGTGCTCACTTTCCCCAGAGGAGCTTCCACGTGAAAGCAGGGTGCAGCTTCTGAAGGAATTGTGTTGCCTCCAGGGGAAACACAGACCTTTCCATAGAGGACCTAGAGAGGTGTCCCAGTGCAGTTGCAGATCCTCGTCCACGCATCACCTGATTAAACGTTCTTGGCACCCATTTCAGTCCTCAAACTATCTTGTGCTGACCCCAAAACAAATTGTTCCTGGCTGAGCAGGTCAGGGCTTCAGTGTCAACAAATCCCCTTATGCCCTGACTCTGCTCACACCCGCTCCAAAGCTTCAAACACCACAATGATGGCACTTCTCCTCTGGCATCCCTGTCGTTCAGGGCATGGAAGCATTTGACTGGGCTTCTCTGCAAACACAGGCTTTCAACTTCAAAAACCATCTGGGATCAGCAATTCTTATCTACTTACGTATTTACATCGCCTATAGATCCCTTCTATTTTAATATCTTTAGAGATTCTTTTTTCAGTGCACGTAGGGCTGGTTCTACCTCATGCTCAGGGGTGGCCGTCAAATGCCATCTCCTCAAGAGCACAATCACAGTAGCACAGAATTTTCTGCCTTGGAAGGGATTCTGAAAGATCACTGAGCCCAACTGCAGGGCCTGCCCGGGGCAGCCTCAACAATCACAGCCTGTGCCCAAGAGCAGTGTCCAAACACTTTTGGAGCTCAGTCAGCCTTGGTGCTGTGCCCCCTTCCCTGGGGAGGCTGTTGCAGTGCCCAAGCAGCCTCTGGCTGAAGAAGCTTTTCCTTCGATCCAACCTAAGCCTGCACTGGCACATCTCCCCTGCCATTCTCTTGGCTCTTCTCCGTGGCCCCGGGAGTGAAGAGAGTAGTGCATGGCCTTCTGCTTGCCCTCCTGAGGAAGCTGCTGACTGCTGGAGGGTCCTGCCTAGGACATTCCATGTCAAAAAGGCAGCAATGACAGCAAAGAGAAAGGAGCTGGGACACGGGAGCTCGGGCTTTGCAATGATGAGGATGAGAAGGAAGGCTACTGACACATCCTTGGCAGAAGGATTTTGAACTGGAGCATTGCTTTGATCTCTTTCAGGTGGAAAGGAGAGGCACAATGAAAAGGAAAGCAAGAGCCCAGATTCAGCCGTGAGTTTTGGCCTAGGGTTAAAGCACAGCAAACTGGAGGAATGGCGAGGAGGAGAACTGCTCTTTCACAGTCAGGCTGGGATTGGTTCAAGCCTGTGGGTGCACAGCAAGGCTCTCTTGACCACTTGCCTTTCTCACCTCCACCTCCTTCTTCCTTTAGACACATCAATGTTGGCAGCGACTTTCAGGCTGAGCTCCCAGAGCTGCAGAACAGAGCACCAAGTGAGGATGAAGAGCCTGCAACCCTGGTCTGGAAGCCCTGGGGAGAGGATGACTCTGACATGGAAAAACCTGACAGAGGTAGCTTTGCTTCAAGCTTTGCTTCCAGCCCTGAGCTACTTGGGTCTTGAAAAGGCTCCTTATGCCTAAAAAGGCAGCGTTTTGCAGGCTCTGCTTCTCTCCTTGTCTCGCCCATCTTCCCATGTAGAAGTGTTAGAGGCAAGGAGAAAGAGCAAGCACCTTGCTCTCCAAACTGGTCAGGGCCGTTTGCCACTGGAAGAGGGGAGATTGGCCCCCACTTCTTCTTACAGAAGCTGCTTTGGAGGGAGAGCCAGCACTGCGTGGGCCCTTGCTTCAGCTGGCTCTGTCTTTGCTCTCCTTTTCATGCTCTCTCTCCAAGCTGCTGTCTTTAGCTGCCGGCCTTTCCTTCTGCCTTGCATGGCAACCTTTGCCCTTTGCTGGCCTCCAGGCTGACTTTCGGTGGGTTTTTTCTTGTGCTTGCAGTAAGAGAACTGTTGGACATGGCCAGCTCCCGTGGCATTCCCGGGGCAGCAGCTAACCTGGAGCGCGCCCTGCACTGCCTGCACCAGGCACGCGGCAGCGTTCCGGTAAGAAGCGGCTGTTTGGGCGCAGAGGAGAGGGCACAGGGAATGCAGAAGGCCTGGGCACTGGGACAGCCTTTCCTGGCTGCTCTTGGAAGAAGGGTCTTAACAGGGAGCAGAGCACTTGCTGCCTGCTGGGTCTCCTCCAGCTGCGTCAGGGCTGAGCCCAAAGGGCTCCAGCAGGGAGAATCTCCCTCCTGGAGGCGGCGGCGGCGGAAGGTCCTGCTGCCTTGTAAATGGCCTGGAGATTTGGCTTCTCTAAGACATTTGGAGGGGAAATTCCCAGAAGCCTCAGTCAGCTGAGGCCATTCTGGCTGCAGGAGCAGCAAAATCCTCAGCTTGGTGAGCAAAAGGCCACTCTTGGGGACCAGGATCAAAGGGTTGGGCAGCAAAAACTAGGGACTGGGAGCAAATGACAGTGTTTCACCCACATGGGATACAGTTGCTTGAATGTCTGGAGAGGCAAAGGAGCTGAAAGGCAGCACCTGTGATTTTTTGGCTCATTTTTAATGTGCTGGGGCGGCTAAAGCCTTTTCCCTCTTGATCTTGCAGGAGGCTCTGGAGATGCTGCTCTCAGAGGGGCCTGCAACACCTCAAGGCCATCCCATGGCTGATTATCATTACGCAGGTAAGCAAAGCAGAGCTTCTTGCGTCCCTGACAGATGCTGCCGTCCCCTTCATTGTTGTGGCAAGCGTTTCTGCTTCAAGAAATTGTGCTTAACACCAGCACAAGGTCTTGTCTCCTCTGTGGGTGGGCAAAGCACCAGCATCTAGTCCTTCAGCTTTACTTGTTTTCCAATCCTTCTCCCCGGGCAATGCCTGCTCTTGTCTTCACGACCTTCTGAGGGAGCAGACACGTACACCCACGTGAATGACGGCCTGCGACCGTTTTCTTTCGGCAGCCAGAGGAATCTACTTGGTGTGGATCAAGGGATCTGTTTACTAGCCGCTGCTTTTTATTGCCAGGCTCTGATAGATGGACACCTGAGGAGAAGGAGTCCTTCCAAAAGGCTTTCCACACCTACGGCAAGGATTTTCATCTCATCCAGAAGCAGGTAAAGCCACGGGACATTCTTTACCCGAGCAGATCAGCAGCAGGAAAGCTTGCTTATTTCTGGGAACAAGCACTGGGCTTCAGTCTCTCTCTTCTCAAGGAGCAAGTATCTTCAAGTAGTAACAAAAGGGGACATCAAAAGCCTGTGTCAAAAGGATGATCCTGCCTCTCCAGCCCTTTTCTCCAAGCTCTTTTGGAAGATGAAGCTTTATTCTGTCAGACTTGTGGCACAGGTCTGCTGCTGCTTCCACAAGACGCTGTGCTGGCATAACTGGAGTGAAGCGGGGAAAGAAGAACTGTGCTAGGTGGATTTGTTGTTGATCTGTGCATTGCGTGTATTAGCACCTAGCATCATACAGGGTTTAAGACATTGCATGATGCCTCTCTTTCTCCATGTTGATTTCATTTTACACCCTACTCCATTTACTTCATGCTTTTACTTCCTAGTTCACTCCATAGTCTACTTTTTCCCCAGTGCACCCGACACCATTTTCGATTCCTTCTTTTTCTCTTCACAACAGATCCAGACTAAGACCGTGGCCCAGTGTGTGGAGTACTACTACTCCTGGAAAAAGGAGCATAAACTTGCCAGCACTCTTGCTCAGGTGAGGGGCAAGAAAATGGAGAGGTGCCAGGAAGGTCGAGAAACTGGGAGAAGGGGAGAAAAGCTGCTGGCGAGCCATGCCAGATGCCCCTTTGCCAGGATCACATCGTCCCATGTGCTGGGAAAGGCACAGCAGATGCTGCCCGGGCCTTCCTTGTGCTGCTGCCCTGAAGTATGCAATTCTGGAGCCTAACTTTGACCCAAGAAAGCAGCACCGCCACCAAAATGGGCTTTGACTCTCTACAGATGGGCTTCTCAAGGGCTGGCACCCTCGCTGACTCCAATCAGACCCCAAATTCCCCACTGCTTGCTGACATCAGCAGTCCAGGCTGCCTTTGTGGATATGCTGCAGATTTTCAGGGAGTTTTTCTAGCATGCCAGCATACTCCCCAAGAAGGAGCTGCTGGTGCTGTGGCTCCCCTAAATCTTTCCTTAGCGGCAAAGAGCAATTTGCTTCCCATCATGTGAGAGAGAGAGAGAGAGAGAGAGAGAGAGACAGGGAGGGAGATTATTTTGGGGACTAGAAAATGGCTAAGCATGTGTCTACCCTAATTGGACTGAATTGAAATGCCATTGCCTAGACATTTGTGGAGGAAAAGCAGAGAGAAATAGATGTTAGGCAGAAAGGTAGAAATAAGAAATGTAGAGCTCTAAATAGCCAGGTCTTTCTCCCACCCCTTTGGCCTGTAGAAAAGAGGAGTATTTTCCTCCAAGCTCTGGCTTGGCAACCTGCCGCAGCCCATTGGCAAAGGCAGCCGTTTTCTCAGCTCTTGAGGCTTTGGAAGGATTTGCTTAGGCCGATAGATTTTTGTGCTGGATGCTCTGATTTCCAGCTTTGTGAGAGGAAGGAAGCATTGATAAGGACTCTTTGATTTCCAGAGTGTGGGCAAAGCAAAGAGGAGCAAAAGCCCTCCCAGAAAGGAGAACGGGGAGCCAGGGAAGAGAAGCCGCAAGAGGGCTCGCAGCGCCCAGTGTCCCTGCTGCCAACCGCGCCAGCCGCCCCCTTCGGCGGGAGGCCCCTTTCCCTGCGGGCAGTGCAAACGGTGCGCAAGTTCCTCCTCTTTCTGCTCAAAGCTGCGCCTTTGGACTAAAAGGGGCTGACCCTTTTCAAAGGCACCGCAGGGGAAGCTGGGGGCACTTGCAGCATCGCCCCCGGCAGCCGTGCTCAAGCTTAACACCCACCTCAAACCCAAAGAGCTTAGGTAAAACCCAGCCTTCACAATGAAACCTTGCCGTGCCCCAACAAGACCCAGTTGATACAAGTAGGAATAGATCCATCAAAGCTTGGTTTGATGCTGCTGATCAAATTCAAAAGAGGATGCAGCAAAAGGAGGAAGACATTTCAAGGCATTGAAAGTAGAACCATCAGACTCATGGTGCTGATCCATTGACAAATGTGCCACTGCCCGAAAAGACAGAAATTCATACTCAAACGGAGATCTTGGCACTTGGTTTCATGGTGTGTACTAGCGTGAGCAATGGATGGTTTGCTTCCTATCTTGCAGGGTGTTTGAAAGCATGAAGGAAAGGAACAAACACAGCAGAAGACATCGGCCTCGGAAGACAGCAGAGCCTCTCCCCAAGAAGAAAAGACCAAATTAGACAACCCTGCAGGTTGTCCAGGGCTAGCAAGAGTTAGGCAGATTAGTTAGATAGGAATACAACTGTTAGATATTAGTTAGATAGGAATAGGACTGTTTTTTAAGCTTTTTGGGTTGTTTAATCTTCTACTTAGTTAGTTTACATGATAGTAACCTCCTCAATTTAGTAGTTAAGGTACATTAGTATTATTCAGGACTCATTAGTATTATTAGATTTATCAGTAAATGTCAGAGGTTGGGTGTTTTGTATGCTCTGCCATATGCTCTTTGTCATTTTGCCTTTGTTGAGACCTAATCTGTCTTTATCATTAAACCAATGTTTGTTCCATTTTGTCTGTTTGTCTGTATGAAAGCACTCCAGCAATGTTTGTTCCATTTGCCTGGTGTTGCAAAGACGGCACTTGCCCTGAGAGAAGAAGCTGGGCAGGCGCCACCTCCCCCAGGCCCAGCCCCTTGCTAAGCTGGCAGGACTTCCTGACGTGTGTCTCCTTTACTGCCAGTGAAATACCGCTGGGGCTTCAGCCTTTGATTCCTCAACATCTCAGCTGGGAGTGGAAAGGGAGGCTTTGTTTAATTCACTGAATTGCATCTAGATGAGTGGTCTGGTCTCACCATATTTTCTGGCATAAAAGCAGCGGGTTGAGTCCTTTTTGGAGCCCAGACAGAAAAATTTCTTTCATTTTGGGGGACTGATGGAGCTGACCAGCTTGGAGGACGTTTCTAAGCCCTCCGATTCTATCCAATTCCTATCGGCATGCACCACAAAGGCATGGCTAGTTCAGTTGCAGTTTCTCCTGAAAGGACCAGTGTCCCGCTCTGGGCCTCCAGCAATCTCCTTAGCTAAAGCCGAGCGGGTGTGATCATTATCCTCTGACTTGTCACAGCTGGGGCACTTGCGCCAAAGAAGAATCCAAGTCACTCTTTTATGGAGGCCAGCAAATGGCCCTGCCTAGCAAGGCTTTGGTGGCAGGGGCTGTGGAGGGTGGATGGAGAGGGGGCGAGGGAGGGGGCAATTGGCAGGCTGCTTCTGGGAAGCCGAGGCAAGCTTGCCCTTGTCTGATGGAGCCGGTGCAGGTGGGCTTTGGAGGCTACAAAGTATCTGCCTTGCAGTGGGACTTGTTCCAGCTGCCCCCTCAGTTTGCTGGCCAGTGGGTAACATGCAGGCTGGGAAGGAA
Source organism: Agelaius phoeniceus (assembly GCF_051311805.1). Taxonomy (NCBI): domain Eukaryota; kingdom Metazoa; phylum Chordata; class Aves; order Passeriformes; family Icteridae; genus Agelaius; species Agelaius phoeniceus. Next base: position 38,796,346 of record NC_135303.1, on the reverse strand, counting down.
GCAAGATTGGGACTGAAGCAAGATTTGCTTTTCCTTAAGGACAGGCAGGAAAGCAGCAAAGCTGCCTGGCTTTTTCTCATATCTGGGATCTAGGCGTTAAAAGCAATGTGAAGGCCAGCAGTGTGGAAAGGCAATTCTGTAAGTGTTGCTTCCTTAGAGGAATGCCAGAGTCTTTTGGGACAACCACCGAGCTTCTCCAAGGGAGCTGGAAGAGGGATCTAGAAATTCTGCCTGAATGTTTGCTAGAGAAATGCCCGTGTGCTGTCCCTGTGCGTGTGTGTGTGTGTCCCCATCAGTTGGCCTGAAAAAGATCCTGTTTCTCCAAGTTTCAAGGGAGGAGTGATGAGGTGAGAGACCAGCTCAGAGGCCCAAAGGAGGGAAACCATGCAGTGACATTATTGGGCAGCAAAAGGAGAATTGAGAAAGGGGGCAGGATGAATGCCTCCACTTTGAGAGGAAGCTTTGGAGTTGGCTCTGCGCTAGGCAACTTGCAAATTCCAGCTCCTCTCAGAGCTGGAGGAGAGCCAGTGGGAGGAGCCCTTCTGGTTCTCCAGGGCAGGAGATGAGGTCTGGGCCCTTGCACAGAGGCAGGCTCCTGTGCACCTTCAGCTGGAGGAACCTTGCAGAGAAGCACCGGGAAGAGCCAGGGCTGTCCCTGCACTGCTTTTGCCCGTCTCATCAGACGACTGAGGAGAAAAGGCCCAATGGGAAGCTTCTCAGAGCAAACTTGCAGCAGAAGAAGTACAAGGGGCAGAGGCGGCCCATGCCCCTTTCTGTCCCATGGCTCCCCCGGGGGTTCTAGATGGAATGTTGGGCTGTGCCCATAGCAACTGTCGTTGTCTCCTGCTCCTGCGGCCCTTGCTGGAACACTGCTGGAGCAGCGCTGGAGCAGCAGCTGCAGGATCAGCTCCTGGGCTGTCCCTGACCAGCCGCCTTCTGCACTCAGCGCCAGACCCGGCCTCTGCACCGACATCCTGGTCTCCTCGTCTGCCTCCGGGCATCCCCAGAGCACTTGGGAACCCTCCAAGGTAAGAAAATCCCCGTTTGCCCTCAAAGCACTAGCACAAGGGCAGGAGGCTCCAGCTGCCTCTCCCACCAAGCACGACACACAGGCTGCGTGCTCACTTTCCCCAGACGAGCTTCCACGTGAAAGCAGGGTGCAGCTTCTGAAGGAATTGTGTTGCCTCCAGGGGAAACACAGACCTTTCCATAGAGGACCTAGAGAGGTGTCCCAGTGCAGTTGCAGATCCTCGTCCACGCATCACCTGATTAAACGTTCTTGGCACCCATTTCAGTCCTCAAACTATCTTGTGCTGACCCCAAAACAAATTGTTCCTGGCTGAGCAGGTCAGGGCTTCAGTGTCAACAAATCCCCTTATGCCCTGACTCTGCTCACACCCGCTCCAAAGCTTCAAACACCACAATGATGGCACTTCTCCTCTGGCATCCCTGTCGTTCAGGGCATGGAAGCATTTGACTGGGCTTCTCTGCAAACACAGGCTTTCAACTTCAAAAACCATCTGGGATCAGCAATTCTTATCTACTTACGTATTTACATCGCCTATAGATCCCTTCTATTTTAAGATCTTTAGAGATTCTTTTTTCAGTGCACGTAGGGCTGGTTCTACCTCATGCTCAGGGGTGGCCGTCAAATGCCATCTCCTCAAGAGCACAATCACAGTAGCACAGAATTTTCTGCCTTGGAAGGGATTCTGAAAGATCACTGAGCCCAACTGCAGGGCCTGCCCGGGGCAGCCTCAACAATCACAGCCTGTGCCCAAGAGCAGTGTCCAAACACTTTTGGAGCTCAGTCAGCCTTGGTGCTGTGCCCCCTTCCCTGGGGAGGCTGTTGCAGTGCCCAAGCAGCCTCTGGCTGAAGAAGCTTTTCCTTCGATCCAACCTAAGCCTGCACTGGCACATCTCCCCTGCCATTCTCTTGGCTCTTCTCCGTGGCCCCGGGAGTGAAGAGAGTAGTGCATGGCCTTCTGCTTGCCCTCCTGAGGAAGCTGCTGACTGCTGGAGGGTCCTGCCTAGGACATTCCATGTCAAAAAGGCAGCAATGACAGCAAAGAGAAAGGAGCTGGGACACGGGAGCTCGGGCTTTGCAATGATGAGGATGAGAAGGAAGGCTACTGACACATCCTTGGCAGAAGGATTTTGAACTGGAGCATTGCTTTGATCTCTTTCAGGTGGAAAGGAGAGGCACAATGAAAAGGAAAGCAAGAGCCCAGATTCAGCCGTGAGTTTTGGCCTAGGGTTAAAGCACAGCAAACTGGAGGAATGGCGAGGAGGAGAACTGCTCTTTCACAGTCAGGCTGGGATTGGTTCAAGCCTGTGGGTGCACAGCAAGGCTCTCTTGACCACTTGCCTTTCTCACCTCCACCTCCTTCTTCCTTTAGACACATCAATGTTGGCAGCGACTTTCAGGCTGAGCTCCCAGAGCTGCAGAACAGAGCACCAAGTGAGGATGAAGAGCCTGCAACCCTGGTCTGGAAGCCCTGGGGAGAGGATGACTCTGACATGGAAAAACCTGACAGAGGTAGCTTTGCTTCAAGCTTTGCTTCCAGCCCTGAGCTACTTGGGTCTTGAAAAGGCTCCTTATGCCTAAAAAGGCAGCCTTTTGCAGGCTCTGCTTCTCTCCTTGTCTCGCCCATCTTCCCATGTAGAAGTGTTAGAGGCAAGGAGAAAGAGCAAGCACCTTGCTCTCCAAACTGGTCAGGGCCGTTTGCCACTGGAAGAGGGGAGATTGGCCCCCACTTCTTCTTACAGAAGCTGCTTTGGAGGGAGAGCCAGCACTGCGTGGGCCCTTGCTTCAGCTGGCTCTGTCTTTGCTCTCCTTTTCATGCTCTCTCTCCAAGCTGCTGTCTTTAGCTGCCGGCCTTTCCTTCTGCCTTGCATGGCAACCTTTGCCCTTTGCTGGCCTCCAGGCTGACTTTCGGTGGGTTTTTTCTTGTGCTTGCAGTAAGAGAACTGTTGGACATGGCCAGCTCCCGTGGCATTCCCGGGGCAGCAGCTAACCTGGAGCGCGCCCTGCACTGCCTGCACCAGGCACGCGGCAGCGTTCCGGTAAGAAGCGGCTGTTTGGGCGCAGAGGAGAGGGCACAGGGAATGCAGAAGGCCTGGGCACTGGGACAGCCTTTCCTGGCTGCTCTTGGAAGAAGGGTCTTAACAGGGAGCAGAGCACTTGCTGCCTGCTGGGTCTCCTCCAGCTGCGTCAGGGCTGAGCCCAAAGGGCTCCAGCAGGGAGAATCTCCCTCCTGGAGGCGGCGGCGGCGGAAGGTCCTGCTGCCTTGTAAATGGCCTGGAGATTTGGCTTCTCTAAGACATTTGGAGGGGAAATTCCCAGAAGCCTCAGTCAGCTGAGGCCATTCTGGCTGCAGGAGCAGCAAAATCCTCAGCTTGGTGAGCAAAAGGCCACTCTTGGGGACCAGGATCAAAGGGTTGGGCAGCAAAAACTAGGGACTGGGAGCAAATGACAGTGTTTCACCCACATGGGATACAGTTGCTTGAATGTCTGGAGAGGCAAAGGAGCTGAAAGGCAGCACCTGTGATTTTTTGGCTCATTTTTAATGTGCTGGGGCGGCTAAAGCCTTTTCCCTCTTGATCTTGCAGGAGGCTCTGGAGATGCTGCTCTCAGAGGGGCCTGCAACACCTCAAGGCCATCCCATGGCTGATTATCATTACGCAGGTAAGCAAAGCAGAGCTTCTTGCGTCCCTGACAGATGCTGCCGTCCCCTTCATTGTTGTGGCAAGCGTTTCTGCTTCAAGAAATTGTGCTTAACACCAGCACAAGGTCTTGTCTCCTCTGTGGGTGGGCAAAGCACCAGCATCTAGTCCTTCAGCTTTACTTGTTTTCCAATCCTTCTCCCCGGGCAATGCCTGCTCTTGTCTTCACGCCCTTCTGAGGGAGCAGACACGTACACCCACGTGAATGACGGCCTGCGACCGTTTTCTTTCGGCAGCCAGAGGAATCTACTTGGTGTGGATCAAGGGATCTGTTTACTAGCCGCTGCTTTTTATTGCCAGGCTCTGATAGATGGACACCTGAGGAGAAGGAGTCCTTCCAAAAGGCTTTCCACACCTACGGCAAGGATTTTCATCTCATCCAGAAGCAGGTAAAGCCACGGGACATTCTTTACCCGAGCAGATCAGCAGCAGGAAAGCTTGCTTATTTCTGGGAACAAGCACTGGGCTTCAGTCTCTCTCTTCTCAAGGAGCAAGTATCTTCAAGTAGTAAGAAAAGGGGACATCAAAAGCCTGTGTCAAAAGGATGATCCTGCCTCTCCAGCCCTTTTCTCCAAGCTCTTTTGGAAGATGAAGCTTTATTCTGTCAGACTTGTGGCACAGGTCTGCTGCTGCTTCCACAAGACGCTGTGCTGGCATAACTGGAGTGAAGCGGGGAAAGAAGAACTGTGCTAGGTGGATTTGTTGTTGATCTGTGCATTGCGTGTATTAGCACCTAGCATCATACAGGGTTTAAGACATTGCATGATGCCTCTCTTTCTCCATGTTGATTTCATTTTACACCCTACTCCATTTACTTCATGCTTTTACTTCCTAGTTCACTCCATAGTCTACTTTTTCCCCAGTGCACCCGACACCATTTTCGATTCCTTCTTTTTCTCTTCACAACAGATCCAGACTAAGACCGTGGCCCAGTGTGTGGAGTACTACTACTCCTGGAAAAAGGAGCATAAACTTGCCAGCACTCTTGCTCAGGTGAGGGGCAAGAAAATGGAGAGGTGCCAGGAAGGTCGAGAAACTGGGAGAAGGGGAGAAAAGCTGCTGGCGAGCCATGCCAGATGCCCCTTTGCCAGGATCACATCGTCCCATGTGCTGGGAAAGGCACAGCAGATGCTGCCCGGGCCTTCCTTGTGCTGCTGCCCTGAAGTATGCAATTCTGGAGCCTAACTTTGACCCAAGAAAGCAGCACCGCCACCAAAATGGGCTTTGACTCTCTACAGATGGGCTTCTCAAGGGCTGGCACCCTCGCTGACTCCAATCAGACCCCAAATTCCCCACTGCTTGCTGACATCAGCAGTCCAGGCTGCCTTTGTGGATATGCTGCAGATTTTCAGGGAGTTTTTCTAGCATGCCAGCATAGTCCCCAAGAAGGAGCTGCTGGTGCTGTGGCTCCCCTAAATCTTTCCTTAGCGGCAAAGAGCAATTTGCTTCCCATCATGTGAGAGAGAGAGAGAGAGAGAGAGAGAGAGACAGGGAGGGAGATTATTTTGGGGACTAGAAAATGGCTAAGCATGTGTCTACCCTAATTGGACTGAATTGAAATGCCATTGCCTAGACATTTGTGGAGGAAAAGCAGAGAGAAATAGATGTTAGGCAGAAAGGTAGAAATAAGAAATGTAGAGCTCTAAATAGCCAGGTCTTTCTCCCACCCCTTTGGCCTGTAGAAAAGAGGAGTATTTTCCTCCAAGCTCTGGCTTGGCAGCCTGCCGCAGCCCATTGGCAAAGGCAGCCGTTTTCTCAGCTCTTGAGGCTTTGGAAGGATTTGCTTAGGCCGATAGATTTTTGTGCTGGATGCTCTGATTTCCAGCTTTGTGAGAGGAAGGAAGCATTGATAAGGACTCTTTGATTTCCAGAGTGTGGGCAAAGCAAAGAGGAGCAAAAGCCCTCCCAGAAAGGAGAACGGGGAGCCAGGGAAGAGAAGCCGCAAGAGGGCTCGCAGCGCCCAGTGTCCCTGCTGCCAACCGCGCCAGCCGCCCCCTTCGGGGGGAGGCCCCTTTCCCTGCGGGCAGTGCAAACGGTGCGCAAGTTCCTCCTCTTTCTGCTCAAAGCTGCGCCTTTGGACTAAAAGGGGCTGACCCTTTTCAAAGGCACCGCAGGGGAAGCTGGGGGCACTTGCAGCATCGCCCCCGGCAGCCGTGCTCAAGCTTAACACCCACCTCAAACCCAAAGAGCTTAGGTAAAACCCAGCCTTCACAATGAAACCTTGCCGTGCCCCAACAAGACCCAGTTGATACAAGTAGGAATAGATCCATCAAAGCTTGGTTTGATGCTGCTGATCAAATTCAAAAGAGGATGCAGCAAAAGGAGGAAGACATTTCAAGGCATTGAAAGTAGAACCATCAGACTCATGGTGCTGATCCATTGACAAATGTGCCACTGCCCGAAAAGACAGAAATTCATACTCAAACGGAGATCTTGGCACTTGGTTTCATGGTGTGTACTAGCGTGAGCAATGGATGGTTTGCTTCCTATCTTGCAGGGTGTTTGAAAGCATGAAGGAAAGGAACAAACACAGCAGAAGACATCGGCCTCGGAAGACAGCAGAGCCTCTCCCCAAGAAGAAAAGACCAAATTAGACAACCCTGCAGGTTGTCCAGGGCTAGCAAGAGTTAGGCAGATTAGTTAGATAGGAATACAACTGTTAGATATTAGTTAGATAGGAATAGGACTGTTTTTTAAGCTTTTTGGGTTGTTTAATCTTCTACTTAGTTAGTTTACATGATAGTAACCTCCTCAATTTAGTAGTTAAGGTACATTAGTATTATTCAGGACTCATTAGTATTATTAGATTTATCAGTAAATGTCAGAGGTTGGGTGTTTTGTATGCTCTGCCATATGCTCTTTGTCATTTTGCCTTTGTTGAGACCTAATCTGTCTTTATCATTAAACCAATGTTTGTTCCATTTTGTCTGTTTGTCTGTATGAAAGCACTCCAGCAATGTTTGTTCCATTTGCCTGGTGTTGCAAAGACGGCACTTGCCCTGAGAGAAGAAGCTGGGCAGGCGCCACCTCCCCCAGGCCCAGCCCCTTGCTAAGCTGGCAGGACTTCCTGACGTGTGTCTCCTTTACTGCCAGTGAAATACCGCTGGGGCTTCAGCCTTTGATTCCTCAACATCTCAGCTGGGAGTGGAAAGGGAGGCTTTGTTTAATTCACTGAATTGCATCTAGATGAGTGGTCTGGTCTCACCATATTTTCTGGCATAAAAGCAGCGGGTTGAGTCCTTTTTGGAGCCCAGACAGAAAAATTTCTTTCATTTTGGGGGACTGATGGAGCTGACCAGCTTGGAGGACGTTTCTAAGCCCTCCGATTCTATCCAATTCCTATCGGCATGCACCACAAAGGCATGGCTAGTTCAGTTGCAGTTTCTCCTGAAAGGACCAGTGTCCCGCTCTGGGCCTCCAGCAATCTCCTTAGCTAAAGCCGAGCGGGTGTGATCATTATCCTCTGACTTGTCACAGCTGGGGCACTTGCGCCAAAGAAGAATCCAAGTCACTCTTTTATGGAGGCCAGCAAATGGCCCTGCCTAGCAAGGCTTTGGTGGCAGGGGCTGTGGAGGGTGGATGGAGAGGGGGCGAGGGAGGGGGCAATTGGCAGGCTGCTTCTGGGAAGCCGAGGCAAGCTTGCCCTTGTCTGATGGAGCCGGTGCAGGTGGGCTTTGGAGGCTACAAAGTATCTGCCTTGCAGTGGGACTTGTTCCAGCTGGCCAGTGGGTAACATGCAGGCTGGGAAGGAAGCAAGATTGGGACTGAAGCAAGATTTGCTTTTCCTTAAGGACAGGCAGGAAAGCAGCAAAGCTGCCTGGCTTTTTCTCATATCTGGGATCTAGGCGTTAAAAGCAATGTGAAGGCCAGCAGTGTGGAAAGGCAATTCTGTAAGTGTTGCTTCCTTAGAGGAATGCCAGAGTCTTTTGGGACAACCACCGAGCTTCTCCAAGGGAGCTGGAAGAGGGATCTAGAAATTCTGCCTGAATGTTTGCTAGAGAAATGCCCGTGTGCTGTCCCTGTGCGTGTGTGTGTGTGTCCCCATCAGTTGGCCTGAAAAAGATCCTGTTTCTCCAAGTTTCAAGGGAGGAGTGATGAGGTGAGAGACCAGCTCAGAGGCCCAAAGGAGGGAAACCATGCAGTGACATTATTGGGCAGCAAAAGGAGAATTGAGAAAGGGGGCAGGATGAATGCCTCCACTTTGAGAGGAAGCTTTGGAGTTGGCTCTGCGCTAGGCAACTTGCAAATTCCAGCTCCTCTCAGAGCTGGAGGAGAGCCAGTGGGAGGAGCCCTTCTGGTTCTCCAGGGCAGGAGATGAGGTCTGGGCCCTTGCACAGAGGCAGGCTCCTGTGCACCTTCAGCTGGAGGAACCTTGCAGAGAAGCACCGGGAAGAGCCAGGGCTGTCCCTGCACTGCTTTTGCCCGTCTCATCAGACGACTGAGGAGAAAAGGCCCAATGGGAAGCTTCTCAGAGCAAACTTGCAGCAGAAGAAGTACAAGGGGCAGAGGCGGCCCATGCCCCTTTCTGTCCCATGGCTCCCCCGGGGGTTCTAGATGGAATGTTGGGCTGTGCCCATAGCAACTGTCGTTGTCTCCTGCTCCTGCGGCCCTTGCTGGAACACTGCTGGAGCAGCGCTGGAGCAGCAGCTGCAGGATCAGCTCCTGGGCTGTCCCTGACCAGCCGCCTTCTGCACTCAGCGCCAGACCCGGCCTCTGCACCGACATCCTGGTCTCCTCGTCTGCCTCCGGGCATCCCCAGAGCACTTGGGAACCCTCCAAGGTAAGAAAATCCCCGTTTGCCCTCAAAGCACTAGCACAAGGGCAGGAGGCTCCAGCTGCCTCTCCCACCAAGCACGACACACAGGCTGCGTGCTCACTTTCCCCAGACGAGCTTCCACGTGAAAGCAGGGTGCAGCTTCTGAAGGAATTGTGTTGCCTCCAGGGGAAACACAGACCTTTCCATAGAGGACCTAGAGAGGTGTCCCAGTGCAGTTGCAGATCCTCGTCCACGCATCACCTGATTAAACGTTCTTGGCACCCATTTCAGTCCTCAAACTATCTTGTGCTGACCCCAAAACAAATTGTTCCTGGCTGAGCAGGTCAGGGCTTCAGTGTCAACAAATCCCCTTATGCCCTGACTCTGCTCACACCCGCTCCAAAGCTTCAAACACCACAATGATGGCACTTCTCCTCTGGCATCCCTGTCGTTCAGGGCATGGAAGCATTTGACTGGGCTTCTCTGCAAACACAGGCTTTCAACTTCAAAAACCATCTGGGATCAGCAATTCTTATCTACTTACGTATTTACATCGCCTATAGATCCCTTCTATTTTAATATCTTTAGAGATTCTTTTTTCAGTGCACGTAGGGCTGGTTCTACCTCATGCTCAGGGGTGGCCGTCAAATGCCATCTCCTCAAGAGCACAATCACAGTAGCACAGAATTTTCTGCCTTGGAAGGGATTCTGAAAGATCACTGAGCCCAACTGCAGGGCCTGCCCGGGGCAGCCTCAACAATCACAGCCTGTGCCCAAGAGCAGTGTCCAAACACTTTTGGAACTCAGTCAGCCTTGGTGCTGTGCCCCCTTCCCTGGGGAGGCTGTTGCAGTGCCCAAGCAGCCTGTGGCTGAAGAAGCTTTTCCTTCGATCCAACCTAAGCCTGCACTGGCACATCTCCCCTGCCATTCTCTTGGCTCTTCTCCGTGGCCCCGGGAGTGAAGAGAGTAGTGCATGGCCTTCTGCTTGCCCTCCTGAGGAAGCTGCTGACTGCTGGAGGGTCCTGCCTAGGACATTCCATGTCAAAAAGGCAGCAATGAGAGCAAAGAGAAAGGAGCTGGGACACGGGAGCTCGGGCTTTGCAATGATGAGGATGAGAAGGAAGGCTACTGACACATCCTTGGCAGAAGGATTTTGAACTGGAGCATTGCTTTGATCTCTTTCAGGTGGAAAGGAGAGGCACAATGAAAAGGAAAGCAAGAGCCCAGATTCAGCCGTGAGTTTTGGCCTAGGGTTAAAGCACAGCAAACTGGAGGAATGGCGAGGAGGAGAACTGCTCTTTCACAGTCAGGCTGGGATTGGTTCAAGCCTGTGGGTGCACAGCAAGGCTCTCTTGACCACTTGCCTTTCTCACCTCCACCTCCTTCTTCCTTTAGACACATCAATGTTGGCAGCGACTTTCAGGCTGAGCTCCCAGAGCTGCAGAACAGAGCACCAAGTGAGGATGAAGAGCCTGCAACCCTGGTCTGGAAGCCCTGGGGAGAGGATGACTCTGACATGGAAAAACCTGACAGAGGTAGCTTTGCTTCAAGCTTTGCTTCCAGCCCTGAGCTACTTGGGTCTTGAAAAGGCTCCTTATGCCTAAAAAGGCAGCCTTTTGCAGGCTCTGCTTCTCTCCTTGTCTCGCCCATCTTCCCATGTAGAAGTGTTAGAGGCAAGGAGAAAGAGCAAGCACCTTGCTCTCCAAACTGGTCAGGGCCGTTTGCCACTGGAAGAGGGGAGATTGGCCCCCACTTCTTCTTACAGAAGCTGCTTTGGAGGGAGAGCCAGCACTGCGTGGGCCCTTGCTTCAGCTGGCTCTGTCTTTGCTCTCCTTTTCATGCTCTCTCTCCAAGCTGCTGTCTTTAGCTGCCGGCCTTTCCTTCTGCCTTGCATGGCAACCTTTGCCCTTTGCTGGCCTCCAGGCTGACTTTCGGTGGGTTTTTTCTTGTGCTTGCAGTAAGAGAACTGTTGGACATGGCCAGCTCCCGTGGCATTCCCGGGGCAGCAGCTAACCTGGAGCGCGCCCTGCACTGCCTGCACCAGGCACGCGGCAGCGTTCCGGTAAGAAGCGGCTGTTTGGGCGCAGAGGAGAGGGCACAGGGAATGCAGAAGGCCTGGGCACTGGGACAGCCTTTCCTGGCTGCTCTTGGAAGAAGGGTCTTAACAGGGAGCAGAGCACTTGCTGCCTGCTGGGTCTCCTCCAGCTGCGTCAGGGCTGAGCCCAAAGGGCTCCAGCAGGGAGAATCTCCCTCCTGGAGGCGGCGGCGGCGGAAGGTCCTGCTGCCTTGTAAATGGCCTGGAGATCTGGGTTCTCTAAGACATTTGGAGGGGAAATTCCCAGAAGCCTCAGTCAGCTGAGGCCATTCTGGCTGCAGGAGCAGCAAAATCCTCAGCTTGGTGAGCAAAAGGCCACTCTTGGGGACCAGGATCAAAGGGTTGGGCAGCAAAAACTAGGGACTGGGAGCAAATGACAGTGTTTCACCCACATGGGATACAGTTGCTTGAATGTCTGGAGAGGCAAAGGAGCTGAAAGGCAGCACCTGTGATTTTTTGGCTCATTTTTAATGTGCTGGGGCGGCTAAAGCCTTTTCCCTCTTGATCTTGCAGGAGGCTCTGGAGATGCTGCTCTCAGAGGGGCCTGCAACACCTCAAGGCCATCCCATGGCTGATTATCATTACGCAGGTAAGCAAAGCAGAGCTTCTTGCGTCCCTGACAGATGCTGCCGTCCCCTTCATTCTTGTGGCAAGCGTTTCTGCTTCAAGAAATTGTGCTTAACACCAGCACAAGGTCTTGTCTCCTCTGTGGGTGGGCAAAGCACCAGCATCTAGTCCTTCAGCTTTACTTGTTTTCCAATCCTTCTCTCCGGGCAATGCCTGCTCTTGTCTTCACGACCTTCTGAGGGAGCAGACACGTACACCCACGTGAATGACGGCCTGCGACCGTTTTCTTTTGGCAGCCAGAGGAATCTACTTGGTGTGGATCAAGGGATCTGTTTACTAGCCGCTGCTTTTTATTGCCAGGCTCTGATAGATGGACACCTGAGGAGAAGGAGTCCTTCCAAAAGGCTTTCCACACCTACGGCAAGGATTTTCATCTCATCCAGAAGCAGGTAAAGCCACGGGACATTCTTTACCCGAGCAGATCAGCAGCAGGAAAGCTTGCTTATTTCTGGGAACAAGCACTGGGCTTCAGTCTCTCTCTTCTCAAGGAGCAAGTATCTTCAAGTAGTAAGAAAAGGGGACATCAAAAGCCTGTGTCAAAAGGATGATCCTGCCTCTCCAGCCCTTTTCTCCAAGCTCTTTTGGAAGATGAAGCTTTATTCTGTCAGACTTGTGGCACAGGTCTGCTGCTGCTTCCACAAGACGCTGTGCTGGCATAACTGGAGTGAAGCGGGGAAAGAAGAACTGTGCTAGGTGGATTTGTTGTTGATCTGTGCATTGCGTGTATTAGCACCTAGCATCATACAGGGTTTAAGACATTGCATGATGCCTCTCTTTCTCCATGTTGATTTCATTTTACACCCTACTCCATTTACTTCATGCTTTTACTTCCTAGTTCACTCCATAGTCTACTTTTTCCCCAGTGCACCCGACACCATTTTCGATTCCTTCTTTTTCTCTTCACAACAGATCCAGACTAAGACCGTGGCCCAGTGTGTGGAGTACTACTACTCCTGGAAAAAGGAGCATAAACTTGCCAGCACTCTTGCTCAGGTGAGGGGCAAGAAAATGGAGAGGTGCCAGGAAGGTCGAGAAACTGGGAGAAGGGGAGAAAAGCTGCTGGCGAGCCATGCCAGATGCCCCTTTGCCAGGATCACATCGTCCCATGTGCTGGGAAAGGCACAGCAGATGCTGCCCGGGCCTTCCTTGTGCTGCTGCCCTGAAGTATGCAATTCTGGAGCCTAACTTTGACCCAAGAAAGCAGCACCGCCACCAAAATGGGCTTTGACTCTCTACAGATGGGCTTCTCAAGGGCTGGCACCCTCGCTGACTCCAATCAGACCCCAAATTCCCCACTGCTTGCTGACATCAGCAGTCCAGGCTGCCTTTGTGGATATGCTGCAGATTTTCAGGGAGTTTTTCTAGCATGCCAGCATACTCCCCAAGAAGGAGCTGCTGGTGCTGTGGCTCCCCTAAATCTTTCCTTAGCGGCAAAGAGCAATTTGCTTCCCATCATGTGAGAGAGAGAGAGAGAGAGAGAGAGAGAGACAGGGAGGGAGATTATTTTGGGGACTAGAAAATGGCTAAGCATGTGTCTACCCTAATTGGACGTAATTGAAATGCCATTGCCTAGACATTTGTGGAGGAAAAGCAGAGAGAAATAGATGTTAGGCAGAAAGGTAGAAATAAGAAATGTAGAGCTCTAAATAGCCAGGTCTTTCTCCCACCCCTTTGGCCTGTAGAAAAGAGGAGTATTTTCCTCCAAGCTCTGGCTTGGCAGCCTGCCGCAGCCCATTGGCAAAGGCAGCCGTTTTCTCAGCTCTTGAGGCTTTGGAAGGATTTGCTTAGGCCGATAGATTTTTGTGCTGGATGCTCTGATTTCCAGCTTTGTGAGAGGAAGGAAGCATTGATAAGGACTCTTTGATTTCCAGAGTGTGGGCAAAGCAAAGAGGAGCAAAAGCCCTCCCAGAAAGGAGAACGGGGAGCCAGGGAAGAGAAGCCGCAAGAGGGCTCGCAGCGCCCAGTGTCCCTGCTGCCAACCGCGCCAGCCGCCCCCTTCGGGGGGAGGCCCCTTTCCCTGCGGGCAGTGCAAACGGTGCGCAAGTTCCTCCTCTTTCTGCTCAAAGCTGCGCCTTTGGACTAAAAGGGGCTGACCCTTTTCAAAGGCACCGCAGGGGAAGCTGGGGGCACTTGCAGCATCGCCCCCGGCAGCCGTGCTCAAGCTTAACACCCACCTCAAACCCAAAGAGCTTAGGTAAAACCCAGCCTTCACAATGAAACCTTGCCGTGCCCCAACAAGACACAGTTGATACAAGTAGGAATAGATCCATCAAAGCTTGGTTTGATGCTGCTGATCAAATTCAAAAGAGGATGCAGCAAAAGGAGGAAGACATTTCAAGGCATTGAAAGTAGAACCATCAGACTCATGGTGCTGATCCATTGACAAATGTGCCACTGCCCGAAAAGACAGAAATTCATACTCAAACGGAGATCTTGGCACTTGGTTTCATGGTGTGTACTAGCGTGAGCAATGGATGGTTTGCTTCCTATCTTGCAGGGTGTTTGAAAGCATGAAGGAAAGGAACAAACACAGCAGAAGACATCGGCCTCGGAAGACAGCAGAGCCTCTCCCCAAGAAGAAAAGACCAAATTAGACAACCCTGCAGGTTGTCCAGGGCTAGCAAGAGTTAGGCAGATTAGTTAGATAGGAATACAACTGTTAGATATTAGTTAGATAGGAATAGGACTGTTTTTTAAGCTTTTTGGGTTGTTTAATCTTCTACTTAGTTAGTTTACATGATAGTAACCTCCTCAATTTAGTAGTTAAGGTACATTAGTATTATTCAGGACTCATTAGTATTATTAGATTTATCAGTAAATGTCAGAGGTTGGGTGTTTTGTATGCTCTGCCATATGCTCTTTGTCATTTTGCCTTTGTTGAGACCTAATCTGTCTTTATCATTAAACCAATGTTTGTTCCATTTTGTCTGTTTGTCTGTATGAAAGCACTCCAGCAATGTTTGTTCCATTTGCCTGGTGTTGCAAAGACGGCACTTGCCCTGAGAGAAGAAGCTGGGCAGGCGCCACCTCCCCCAGGCCCAGCCCCTTGCTAAGCTGGCAGGACTTCCTGAGGTGTGTCTCCTTTACTGCCAGTGAAATACCGCTGGGGCTTCAGCCTTTGATTCCTCAACATCTCAGCTGGGAGTGGAAAGGGAGGCTTTGTTTAATTCACTGAATTGCATCTAGATGAGTGGTCTGGTCTCACCATATTTTCTGGCATAAAAGCAGCGGGTTGAGTCCTTTTTGGAGCCCAGACAGAAAAATTTCTTTCATTTTGGGGGACTGATGGAGCTGACCAGCTTGGAGGACGTTTCTAAGCCCTCCGATTCTATCCAATTCCTATCGGCATGCACCACAAAGGCATGGCTAGTTCAGTTGCAGTTTCTCCTGAAAGGACCAGTGTCCCGCTCTGGGCCTCCAGCAATCTCCTTAGCTAAAGCCGAGCGGGTGTGATCATTATCCTCTGACTTGTCACAGCTGGGGCACTTGCGCCAAAGAAGAATCCAAGTCACTCTTTTATGGAGGCCAGCAAATGGCCCTGCCTAGCAAGGCTTTGGTGGCAGGGGCTGTGGAGGGTGGATGGAGAGGGGGCGAGGGAGGGGGCAATTGGCAGGCTGCTTCTGGGAAGCCGAGGCAAGCTTGCCCTTGTCTGATGGAGCCGGTGCAGGTGGGCTTTGGAGGCTACAAAGTATCTGCCTTGCAGTGGGACTTGTTCCAGCTGCCCCCTCAGTTTGCTGGCCAGTGGGTAACATGCAGGCTGGGAAGGAAGCAAGATTGGGACTGAAGCAAGATTTGCTTTTCCTTAAGGACAGGCAGGGAAGCAGCAAAGCTGCCTGGCTTTTGTCATATCGGCCATCTAGGCATTAAAAGCAATGTGAAGGCCAGCAGTGGGGAAAGGTAATTCTGTTAGTGTTGCTTCCTTAGAGGAATGCCAGAGTCTTTTGGGACAACCACCGAGCTTCTCCAAGGGAGCTGGAAGAGGGATCTAGAAATTCTGCCTGAATGTTTGCTAGAGAAATGCCCGTGTGCTGTCCCTGTGCGTGTGTGTGTGTGTCCCCATCAGTTGGCCTGAAAAAGATCCTGTTTCTCCAAGTTTCAAGGGAGGAGTGATGAGGTGAGAGACCAGCTCAGAGGCCCAAAGGAGGGAAACCATGCAGTGACATTATTGGGCAGCAAAAGGAGAATTGAGAAAGGGGGCAGGATGAATGCCTCCACTTTGAGAGGAAGCTTTGGAGTTGGCTCTGCGCTAGGCAACTTGCAAATTCCAGCTCCTCTCAGAGCTGGAGGAGAGCCAGTGGGAGGAGCCCTTCTGGTTCTCCAGGGCAGGAGATGAGGTCTGGGCCCTTGCACAGAGGCAGGCTCCTGTGCACCTTCAGCTGGAGGAACCTTGCAGAGAAGCACCGGGAAGAGCCAGGGCTGTCCCTGCACTGCTTTTGCCCGTCTCATCAGACGACTGAGGAGAAAAGGCCCAATGGGAAGCTTCTCAGAGCAAACTTGCAGCAGAAGAAGTACAAGGGGCAGAGGCGGCCCATGCCCCTTTCTGTCCCATGGCTCCCCCGGGGGTTCTAGATGGAATGTTGGGCTGTGCCCATAGCAACTGTCGTTGTCTCCTGCTCCTGCGGCCCTTGCTGGAACACTGCTGGAGCAGCGCTGGAGCAGCAGCTGCAGGATCAGCTCCTGGGCTGTCCCTGAGCAGCCGCCTTCTGCACTCAGCGCCAGACCCGGCCTCTGCACCGACATCCTGGTCTCCTCGTCTGCCTCCGGGCATCCCCAGAGCACTTGGGAACCCTCCAAGGTAAGAAAATCCCCGTTTGCCCTCAAAGCACTAGCACAAGGGCAGGAGGCTCCAGCTGCCTCTCCCACCAAGCACGACACACAGGCTGCGTGCTCACTTTCCCCAGACGAGCTTCCACGTGAAAGCAGGGTGCAGCTTCTGAAGGAATTGTGTTGCCTCCAGGGGAAACACAGACCTTTCCATAGAGGACCTAGAGAGGTGTCGCAGTGCAGTTGCAGATCCTCGTCCACGCATCACCTGATTAAACGTTCTTGGCACCCATTTCAGTCCTCAAACTATCTTGTGCTGACCCCAAAACAAATTGTTCCTGGCTGAGCAGGTCAGGGCTTCAGTGTCAACAAATCCCCTTATGCCCTGACTCTGCTCACACCCGCTCCAAAGCTTCAAACACCACAATGATGGCACTTCTCCTCTGGCATCCCTGTCGTTCAGGGCATGGAAGCATTTGACTGGGCTTCTCCTCAAACACAGGCTTTCAACTTCAAAAACCATCTGGGATCAGCAATTCTTATCTACTTACGTATTTACATCGCCTATAGATCCCTTCTATTTTAATATCTTTAGAGATTCTTTTTTCAGTGCACGTAGGGCTGGTTCTACCTCATGCTCAGGGGTGGCCGTCAAATGCCATCTCCTCAAGAGCACAATCACAGTAGCACAGAATTTTCTGCCTTGGAAGGGATTCTGAAAGATCACTGAGCCCAACTGCAGGGCCTGCCCGGGGCAGCCTCAACAATCACAGCCTGTGCCCAAGAGCAGTGTCCAAACACTTTTGGAGCTCAGTCAGCCTTGGTGCTGTGCCCCCTTCCCTGGGGAGGCTGTTGCAGTGCCCAAGCAGCCTCTGGCTGAAGAAGCTTTTCCTTCGATCCAACCTAAGCCTGCACTGGCACATCTCCCCTGCCATTCTCTTGGCTCTTCTCCGTGGCCCCGGGAGTGAAGAGAGTAGTGCATGGCCTTCTGCTTGCCCTCCTGAGGAAGCTGCTGACTGCTGGAGGGTCCTGCCTAGGACATTCCATGTCAAAAAGGCAGCAATGACAGCAAAGAGAAAGGAGCTGGGACACGGGAGCTCGGGCTTTGCAATGATGAGGATGAGAAGGAAGGCTACTGACACATCCTTGGCAGAAGGATTTTGACCTGGAGCATTGCTTTGATCTCTTTCAGGTGGAAAGGAGAGGCACAATGAAAAGGAAAGCAAGAGCCCAGATTCAGCCGTGAGTTTTGGCCTAGGGTTAAAGGACAGCAAACTGGAGGAATGGCGAGGAGGAGAACTGCTCTTTCACAGTCAGGCTGGGATTGGTTCAAGCCTGTGGGTGCACAGCAAGGCTCTCTTGACCACTTGCCTTTCTCACCTCCACCTCCTTCTTCCTTTAGACACATCAATGTTGGCAGCGACTTTCAGGCTGAGCTCCCAGAGCTGCAGAACAGAGCACCAAGTGAGGATGAAGAGCCTGCAACCCTGGTCTGGAAGCCCTGGGGAGAGGATGACTCTGACATGGAAAAACCTGACAGAGGTAGCTTTGCTTCAAGCTTTGCTTCCAGCCCTGAGCTACTTGGGTCTTGAAAAGGCTCCTTATGCCTAAAAAGGCAGCCTTTTGCAGGCTCTGCTTCTCTCCTTGTCTCGCCCATCTTCCCATGTAGAAGTGTTAGAGGCAAGGAGAAAGAGCAAGCACCTTGCTCTCCAAACTGGTCAGGGCCGTTTGCCACTGGAAGAGGGGAGATTGGCCCCCACTTCTTCTTACAGAAGCTGCTTTGGAGGGAGAGCCAGCACTGCGTGGGCCCTTGCTTCAGCTGGCTCTGTCTTTGCTCTCCTTTTCATGCTCTCTCTCCAAGCTGCTGTCTTTAGCTGCCGGCCTTTCCTTCTGCCTTGCATGGCAACCTTTGCCCTTTGCTGGCCTCCAGGCTGACTTTCGGTGGGTTTTTTCTTGTGCTTGCAGTAAGAGAACTGTTGGACATGGCCAGCTCCCGTGGCATTCCCGGGGCAGCAGCTAACCTGGAGCGCGCCCTGCACTGCCTGCACCAGGCACGCGGCTGCGTTCCGGTAAGAAGCGGCTGTTTGGGCGCAGAGGAGAGGGCACAGGGAATGCAGAAGGCCTGGGCACTGGGACAGCCTTTCCTGGCTGCTCTTGGAAGAAGGGTCTTAACAGGGAGCAGAGCACTTGCTGCCTGCTGGGTCTCCTCCAGCTGCGTCAGGGCTGAGCCCAAAGGGCTCCAGCAGGGAGAATCTCCCTCCTGGAGGCGGCGGCGGCGGAAGGTCCTGCTGCCTTGTAAATGGCCTGGAGATTTGGCTTCTCTAAGACATTTGGAGGGGAAATTCCCAGAAGCCTCAGTCAGCTGAGGCCATTCTGGCTGCAGGAGCAGCAAAATCCTCAGCTTGGTGAGCAAAAGGCCACTCTTGGGGACCAGGATCAAAGGGTTGGGCAGCAAAAACTAGGGACTGGGAGCAAATGACAGTGTTTCACCCACATGGGATACAGTTGCTTGAATGTCTGGAGAGGCAAAGGAGCTGAAAGGCAGCACCTGTGATTTTTTGGCTCATTTTTAATGTGCTGGGGCGGCTAAAGCCTTTTCCCTCTTGATCTTGCAGGAGGCTCTGGAGATGCTGCTCTCAGAGGGGCCTGCAACACCTCAAGGCCATCCCATGGCTGATTATCATTACGCAGGTAAGCAAAGCAGAGCTTCTTGCGTCCCTGACAGATGCTGCCGTCCCCTTCATTGTTGTGGCAAGCGTTTCTGCTTCAAGAAATTGTGCTTAACACCAGCACAAGGTCTTGTCTCCTCTGTGGGTGGGCAAAGCACCAGCATCTAGTCCTTCAGCTTTACTTGTTTTCCAATCCTTCTCCCCGGGCAATGCCTGCTCTTGTCTTCACGCCCTTCTGAGGGAGCAGACACGTACACCCACGTGAATGACGGCCTGCGACCGTTTTCTTTCGGCAGCCAGAGGAATCTACTTGGTGTGGATCAAGGGATCTGTTTACTAGCCGCTGCTTTTTATTGCCAGGCTCTGATAGATGGACACCTGAGGAGAAGGAGTCCTTCCAAAAGGCTTTCCACACCTACGGCAAGGATTTTCATCTCATCCAGAAGCAGGTAAAGCCACGGGACATTCTTTACCCGAGCAGATCAGCAGCAGGAAAGCTTGCTTATTTCTGGGAACAAGCACTGGGCTTCAGTCTCTCTCTTCTCAAGGAGCAAGTATCTTCAAGTAGTAACAAAAGGGGACATCAAAAGCCTGTGTCAAAAGGATGATCCTGCCTCTCCAGCCCTTTTCTCCAAGCTCTTTTGGAAGATGAAGCTTTATTCTGTCAGACTTGTGGCACAGGTCTGCTGCTGCTTCCACAAGACGCTGTGCTGGCATAACTGGAGTGAAGCGGGGAAAGAAGAACTGTGCTAGGTGGATTTGTTGTTGATCTGTGCATTGCGTGTATTAGCACCTAGCATCATACAGGGTTTAAGACATTGCATGATGCCTCTCTTTCTCCATGTTGATTTCATTTTACACCCTACTCCATTTCATTCATGCTTTTACTTCCTAGTTCACTCCATAGTCTACTTTTTCCCCAGTGCACCCGACACCATTTGCGATTCCTTCTTTTTCTCTTCACAACAGATCCAGACTAAGACCGTGGCCCAGTGTGTGGAGTACTACTACTCCTGGAAAAAGGAGCATAAACTTGCCAGCACTCTTGCTCAGGTGAGGGGCAAGAAAATGGAGAGGTGCCAGGAAGGTCGAGAAACTGGGAGAAGGGGAGAAAAGCTGCTGGCGAGCCATGCCAGATGCCCCTTTGCCAGGATCACATCGTCCCATGTGCTGGGAAAGGCACAGCAGATGCTGCCCGGGCCTTCCTTGTGCTGCTGCCCTGAAGTATGCAATTCTGGAGCCTAACTTTGACCCAAGAAAGCAGCACCGCCACCAAAATGGGCTTTGACTCTCTACAGATGGGCTTCTCAAGGGCTGGCACCCTCGCTGACTCCAATCAGACCCCAAATTCCCCACTGCTTGCTGACATCAGCAGTCCAGGCTGCCTTTGTGGATATGCTGCAGATTTTCAGGGAGTTTTTCTAGCATGCCAGCATAGTCCCCAAGAAGGAGCTGCTGGTGCTGTGGCTCCCCTAAATCTTTCCTTAGCGGCAAAGAGCAATTTGCTTCCCATCATGTGAGAGAGAGAGAGAGAGAGAGAGAGAGAGACAGGGAGGGAGATTATTTTGGGGACTAGAAAATGGCTAAGCATGTGTCTACCCTAATTGGACGTAATTGAAATGCCATTGCCTAGACATTTGTGGAGGAAAAGCAGAGAGAAATAGATGTTAGGCAGAAAGGTAGAAATAAGAAATGTAGAGCTCTAAATAGCCAGGTCTTTCTCCCACCCCTTTGGCCTGTAGAAAAGAGGAGTATTTTCCTCCAAGCTCTGGCTTGGCAGCCCGCCGCAGCCCATTGGCAAAGGCAGCCGTTTTCTCAGCTCTTGAGGCTTTGGAAGGATTTGCTTAGGCCGATAGATTTTTGTGCTGGATGCTCTGATTTCCAGCTTTGTGAGAGGAAGGAAGCATTGATAAGGACTCTTTGATTTCCAGAGCGTGGGCAAAGCAAAGAGGAGCAAAAGCCCTCCCAGAAAGGAGAACGGGGAGCCAGGGAAGAGAAGCCGCAAGAGGGCTCGCAGCGCCCAGTGTCCCTGCTGCCAACCGCGCCAGCCGCCCCCTTCGGCGGGAGGCCCCTTTCCCTGCGGGCAGTGCAAACGGTGCGCAAGTTCCTCCTCTTTCTGCTCAAAGCTGCGCCTTTGGACTAAAAGGGGCTGACCCTTTTCAAAGGCACCGCAGGGGAAGCTGGGGGCACTTGCAGCATCGCCCCCGGCAGCCGTGCTCAAGCTTAACACCCACCTCAAACCCAAAGAGCTTAGGTAAAACCCAGCCTTCACAATGAAACCTTGCCGTGCCCCAACAAGACACAGTTGATACAAGTAGGAATAGATCCATCAAAGCTTGGTTTGATGCTGCTGATCAAATTCAAAAGAGGATGCAGCAAAAGGAGGAAGACATTTCAAGGCATTGAAAGTAGAACCATCAGACTCATGGTGCTGATCCATTGACAAATGTGCCACTGCCCGAAAAGACAGAAATTCATACTCAAACGGAGATCTTGGCACTTGGTTTCATGGTGTGTACTAGCGTCAGCAATGGATGGTTTGCTTCCTATCTTGCAGGGTGTTTGAAAGCATGAAGGAAAGGAACAAACACAGCAGAAGACATCGGCCTCGGAAGACAGCAGAGCCTCTCCCCAAGAAGAAAAGACCAAATTAGACAACCCTGCAGGTTGTCCAGGGCTAGCAAGAGTTAGGCAGATTAGTTAGATAGGAATACAACTGTTAGATATTAGTTAGATAGGAATAGGACTGTTTTTTAAGCTTTTTGGGTTGTTTAATCTTCTACTTCGTTAGTTTACATGATAGTAACCTCCTCAATTTAGTAGTTAAGGTACATTAGTATTATTCAGGACTCATTAGTATTATTAGATTTATCAGTAAATGTCAGAGGTTGGGTGTTTTGTATGCTCTGCCATATGCTCTTTGTCATTTTGCCTTTGTTGAGACCTAATCTGTCTTTATCATTAAACCAATGTTTGTTCCATTTTGTCTGTTTGTCTGTATGAAAGCACTCCAGCAATGTTTGTTCCATTTGCCTGGTGTTGCAAAGACGGCACTTGCCCTGAGAGAAGAAGCTGGGCAGGCGCCACCTCCCCCAGGCCCAGCCCCTTGCTAAGCTGGCAGGACTTCCTGACGTGTGTCTCCTTTACTGCCAGTGAAATACCGCTGGGGCTTCAGCCTTTGATTCCTCAACATCTCAGCTGGGAGTGGAAAGGGAGGCTTTGTTTAATTCACTGAATTGCATCTAGATGAGTGGTCTGGTCTCACCATATTTTCTGGCATAAAAGCAGCGGGTTGAGTCCTTTTTGGAGCCCAGACAGAAAAATTTCTTTCATTTTGGGGGACTGATGGAGCTGACCAGCTTGGAGGACGTTTCTAAGCCCTCCGATTCTATCCAATTCCTATCGGCATGCACCACAAAGGCATGGCTAGTTCAGTTGCAGTTTCTCCTGAAAGGACCAGTGTCCCGCTCTGGGCCTCCAGCAATCTCCTTAGCTAAAGCTGAGCGGGTGTGATCATTATCCTCTGACTTGTCACAGCTGGGGCACTTGCGCCAAAGAAGAATCCAAGTCACTCTTTTATGGAGGCCAGCAAATGGCCCTGCCTAGCAAGGCTTTGGTGGCAGGGGCTGTGGAGGGTGGATGGAGAGGGGGCGAGGGAGGGGGCAATTGGCAGGCTGCTTCTGGGAAGCCGAGGCAAGCTTGCCCTTGTCTGATGGAGCCGGTGCAGGTGGGCTTTGGAGGCTACAAAGTATCTGCCTTGCAGTGGGACTTGCTCCAGCTGCCCCCTCAGTTTGCTGGCCAGTGGGTAACATGCAGGCTGGGAAGGAAGCAAGATTGGGACTGAAGCAAGATTTGCTTTTCCTTAAGGACAGGCAAGAAAGCAGCAAAGCTGCCTGGCTTTTTCTCATATCTGGGATCTAGGCGTTAAAAGCAATGTGAAGGCCAGCAGTGTGGAAAGGCAATTCTGTAAGTGTTGCTTCCTTAGAGGAATGCCAGAGTCTTTTGGGACAACCACCGAGCTTCTCCAAGGGAGCTGGAAGAGGGATCTAGAAATTCTGCCTGAATGTTTGCTAGAGAAATGCCCGTGTGCTGTCCCTGTGCGTGTGTGTGTGTGTCCCCATCAGTTGGCCTGAAAAAGATCCTGTTTCTCCAAGTTTCAAGGGAGGAGTGATGAGGTGAGAGACCAGCTCAGAGGCCCAAAGGAGGGAAACCATGCAGTGACATTATTGGGCAGCAAAAGGAGAATTGAGAAAGGGGGCAGGATGAATGCCTCCACTTTGAGAGGAAGCTTTGGAGTTGGCTCTGCGCTAGGCAACTTGCAAATTCCAGCTCCTCTCAGAGCTGGAGGAGAGCCAGTGGGAGGAGCCCTTCTGGTTCTCCAGGGCAGGAGATGAGGTCTGGGCCCTTGCACAGAGGCAGGCTCCTGTGCACCTTCAGCTGGAGGAACCTTGCAGAGAAGCACCGGGAAGAGCCAGGGCTGTCCCTGCACTGCTTTTGCCCGTCTCATCAGACGACTGAGGAGAAAAGGCCCAATGGGAAGCTTCTCAGAGCAAACTTGCAGCAGAAGAAGTACAAGGGGCAGAGGCGGCCCATGCCCCTTTCTGTCCCATGGCTCCCCCGGGGGTTCTAGATGGAATGTTGGGCTGTGCCCATAGCAACTGTCGTTGTCTCCTGCTCCTGCGGCCCTTGCTGGAACACTGCTGGAGCAGCGCTGGAGCAGCAGCTGCAGGATCAGCTCCTGGGCTGTCCCTGACCAGCCGCCTTCTGCACTCAGCGCCAGACCCGGCCTCTGCACCGACATCCTGGTCTCCTCGTCTGCCTCCGGGCATCCCCAGAGCACTTGGGAACCCTCCAAGGTAAGAAAATCCCCGTTTGCCCTCAAAGCACTAGCACAAGGGCAGGAGGCTCCAGCTGCCTCTCCCACCAAGCACGACACACAGGCTGCGTGCTCACTTTCCCCAGACGAGCTTCCACGTGAAAGCAGGGTGCAGCTTCTGAAGGAATTGTGTTGCCTCCAGGGGAAACACAGACCTTTCCAGAGAGGACCTAGAGAGGTGTCCCAGTGCAGTTGCAGATCCTCGTCCACGCATCACCTGATTAAACGTTCTTGGCACCCATTTCAGTCCTCAAACTATCTTGTGCTGACCCCAAAACAAATTGTTCCTGGCTGAGCAGGTCAGGGCTTCAGTGTCAACAAATCCCCTTATGCCCTGACTCTGCTCACACCCGCTCCAAAGCTTCAAACACCACAATGATGGCACTTCTCCTCTGGCATCCCTGTCGTTCAGGGCATGGAAGCATTTGACTGGGCTTCTCTGCAAACACAGGCTTTCAACTTCAAAAACCATCTGGGATCAGCAATTCTTATCTACTTACGTATTTACATCGCCTATAGATCCATTCTATTTTAAGATCTTTAGAGATTCTTTTTTCAGTGCACGTAGGGCTGGTTCTACCTCATGCTCAGGGGCGGCCGTCAAATGCCATCTCCTCAAGAGCACAATCACAGTAGCACAGAATTTTCTGCCTTGGAAGGGATTCTGAAAGATCACTGAGCCCAACTGCAGGGCCTGCCCGGGGCAGCCTCAACAATCACAGCCTGTGCCCAAGAGCAGTGTCCAAACACTTTTGGAGCTCAGTCAGCCTTGGTGCTGTGCCCCCTTCCCTGGGGAGGCTGTTGCAGTGCCCAAGCAGCCTCTGGCTGAAGAAGCTTTTCCTTCGATCCAACCTAAGCCTGCACTGGCACATCTCCCCTGCCATTCTCTTGGCTCTTCTCCGTGGCCCTGGGAGTGAAGAGAGTAGTGCATGGCCTTCTGCTTGCCCTCCTGAGGAAGCTGCTGACTGCTGGAGGGTCCTGCCTAGGACATTCCATGTCAAAAAGGCAGCAATGACAGCAAAGAGAAAGGAGCTGGGACACGGGAGCTCGGGCTTTGCAATGATGAGGATGAGAAGGAAGGCTACTGACACATCCTTGGCAGAAGGATTTTGACCTGGAGCATTGCTTTGATCTCTTTCAGGTGGAAAGGAGAGGCACAATGAAAAGGAAAGCAAGAGCCCAGATTCAGCCGTGAGTTTTGGCCTAGGGTTAAAGGACAGCAAACTGGAGGAATGGCGAGGAGGAGAACTGCTCTTTCACAGTCAGGCTGGGATTGGTTCAAGCCTGTGGGTGCACAGCAAGGCTCTCTTGACCACTTGCCTTTCTCACCTCCACCTCCTTCTTCCTTTAGACACATCAATGTTGGCAGCGACTTTCAGGCTGAGCTCCCAGAGCTGCAGAACAGAGCAGCAAGTGAGGATGAAGAGCCTGCAACCCTGGTCTGGAAGCCCTGGGGAGAGGATGACTCTGACATGGAAAAACCTGACAGAGGTAGCTTTGCTTCAAGCTTTGCTTCCAGCCCTGAGCTACTTGGGTCTTGAAAAGGCTCCTTATGCCTAAAAAGGCAGCCTTTTGCAGGCTCTGCTTCTCTCCTTGTCTCGCCCATCTTCCCATGTAGAAGTGTTAGAGGCAAGGAGAAAGAGCAAGCACCTTGCTCTCCAAACTGGTCAGGGCCTTTTGCCACTGGAAGAGGGGAGATTGGCCCCCACTTCTTCTTACAGAAGCTGCTTTGGAGGGAGAGCCAGCACTGCGTGGGCCCTTGCTTCAGCTGGCTCTGTCTTTGCTCTCCTTTTCATGCTCTCTCTCCAAGCTGCTGTCTTTAGCTGCCGGCCTTTCCTTCTGCCTTGCATGGCAACCTTTGCCCTTTGCTGGCCTCCAGGCTGACTTTCGGTGGGTTTTTTCTTGTGCTTGCAGTAAGAGAACTGTTGGACATGGCCAGCTCCCGTGGCATTCCCGGGGCAGCAGCTAACCTGGAGCGCGCCCTGCACTGCCTGCACCAGGCACGCGGCTGCGTTCCGGTAAGAAGCGGCTGTTTGGGCGCAGAGGAGAGGGCACAGGGAATGCAGAAGGCCTGGGCACTGGGACAGCCTTTCCTGGCTGCTCTTGGAAGAAGGGTCTTAACAGGGAGCAGAGCACTTGCTGCCTGCTGGGTCTCCTCCAGCTGCGTCAGGGCTGAGCCCAAAGGGCTCCAGCAGGGAGAATCTCCCTCCTGGAGGCGGCGGCGGCGGAAGGTCCTGCTGCCTTGTAAATGGCCTGGAGATTTGGCTTCTCTAAGACATTTGGAGGGGAAATTCCCAGAAGCCTCAGTCAGCTGAGGCCATTCTGGCTGCAGGAGCAGCAAAATCCTCAGCTTGGTGAGCAAAAGGCCACTCTTGGGGACCAGGATCAAAGGGTTGGGCAGCAAAAACTAGGGACTGGGAGCAAATGACAGTGTTTCACCCACATGGGATACAGTTGCTTGAATGTCTGGAGAGGCAAAGGAGCTGAAAGGCAGCACCTGTGATTTTTTGGCTCATTTTTAATGTGCTGGGGCGGCTAAAGCCTTTTCCCTCTTGATCTTGCAGGAGGCTCTGGAGATGCTGCTCTCAGAGGGGCCTGCAACACCTCAAGGCCATCCCATGGCTGATTATCATTACGCAGGTAAGCAAAGCAGAGCTTCTTGCGTCCCTGACAGATGCTGCCGTCCCCTTCATTGTTGTGGCAAGCGTTTCTGCTTCAAGAAATTGTGCTTAACACCAGCACAAGGTCTTGTCTCCTCTGTGGGTGGGCAAAGCACCAGCATCTAGTCCTTCAGCTTTACTTGTTTTCCAATCCTTCTCCCCGGGCAATGCCTGCTCTTGTCTTCACGCCCTTCTGAGGGAGCAGACACGTACACCCACGTGAATGACGGCCTGCGACCGTTTTCTTTCGGCAGCCAGAGGAATCTACTTGGTGTGGATCAAGGGATCTGTTTACTAGCCGCTGCTTTTTATTGCCAGGCTCTGATAGATGGACACCTGAGGAGAAGGAGTCCTTCCAAAAGGCTTTCCACACCTACGGCAAGGATTTTCATCTCATCCAGAAGCAGGTAAAGCCACGGGACATTCTTTACCCGAGCAGATCAGCAGCAGGAAAGCTTGCTTATTTCTGGGAACAAGCACTGGGCTTCAGTCTCTCTCTTCTCAAGGAGCAAGTATCTTCAAGTAGTAACAAAAGGGGACATCAAAAGCCTGTGTCAAAAGGATGATCCTGCCTCTCCAGCCCTTTTCTCCAAGCTCTTTTGGAAGATGAAGCTTTATTCTGTCAGACTTGTGGCACAGGTCTGCTGCTGCTTCCACAAGACGCTGTGCTGGCATAACTGGAGTGAAGCGGGGAAAGAAGAACTGTGCTAGGTGGATTTGTTGTTGATCTGTGCATTGCGTGTATTAGCACCTAGCATCATACAGGGTTTAAGACATTGCATGATGCCTCTCTTTCTCCATGTTGATTTCATTTTACACCCTACTCCATTTCATTCATGCTTTTACTTCCTAGTTCACTCCATAGTCTACTTTTTCCCCAGTGCACCCGACACCATTTTCGATTCCTTCTTTTTCTCTTCACAACAGATCCAGACTAAGACCGTGGCCCAGTGTGTGGAGTACTACTACTCCTGGAAAAAGGAGCATAAACTTGCCAGCACTCTTGCTCAGGTGAGGGGCAAGAAAATGGAGAGGTGCCAGGAAGGTCGAGAAACTGGGAGAAGGGGAGAAAAGCTGCTGGCGAGCCATGCCAGATGCCCCTTTGCCAGGATCACATCGTCCCATGTGCTGGGAAAGGCACAGCAGATGCTGCCCGGGCCTTCCTTGTGCTGCTGCCCTGAAGTATGCAATTCTGGAGCCTAACTTTGACCCAAGAAAGCAGCACCGCCACCAAAATGGGCTTTGACTCTCTACAGATGGGCTTCTCAAGGGCTGGCACCCTCGCTGACTCCAATCAGACCCCAAATTCCCCACTGCTTGCTGACATCAGCAGTCCAGGCTGCCTTTGTGGATATGCTGCAGATTTTCAGGGAGTTTTTCTAGCATGCCAGCATACTCCCCAAGAAGGAGCTGCTGGTGCTGTGGCTCCCCTAAATCTTTCCTTAGCGGCAAAGAGCAATTTGCTTCCCATCATGTGAGAGAGAGAGAGAGAGAGAGAGAGAGAGACAGGGAGGGAGATTATTTTGGGGACTAGAAAATGGCTAAGCATGTGTCTACCCTAATTGGACTGAATTGAAATGCCATTGCCTAGACATTTGTGGAGGAAAAGCAGAGAGAAATAGATGTTAGGCAGAAAGGTAGAAATAAGAAATGTAGAGCTCTAAATAGCCAGGTCTTTCTCCCACCCCTTTGGCCTGTAGAAAAGAGGAGTATTTTCCTCCAAGCTCTGGCTTGGCAGCCCGCCGCAGCCCATTGGCAAAGGCAGCCGTTTTCTCAGCTCTTGAGGCTTTGGAAGGATTTGCTTAGGCCGATAGATTTTTCTGCTGGATGCTCTGATTTCCAGCTTTGTGAGAGGAAGGAAGCATTGATAAGGACTCTTTGATTTCCAGAGCGTGGGCAAAGCAAAGAGGAGCAAAAGCCCTCCCAGAAAGGAGAACGGGGAGCCAGGGAAGAGAAGCCGCAAGAGGGCTCGCAGCGCCCAGTGTCCCTGCTGCCAACCGCGCCAGCCGCCCCCTTCGGCGGGAGGCCCCTTTCCCTGCGGGCAGTGCAAACGGTGCGCAAGTTCCTCCTCTTTCTGCTCAAAGCTGCGCCTTTGGACTAAAAGGGGCTGACCCTTTTCAAAGGCACCGCAGGGGAAGCTGGGGGCACTTGCAGCATCGCCCCCGGCAGCCGTGCTCAAGCTTAACACCCACCTCAAACCCAAAGAGCTTAGGTAAAACCCAGCCTTCACAATGAAACCTTGCCGTGCCCCAACAAGACACAGTTGATACAAGTAGGAATAGATCCATCAAAGCTTGGTTTGATGCTGCTGATCAAATTCAAAAGAGGATGCAGCAAAAGGAGGAAGACATTTCAAGGCATTGAAAGTAGAACCATCAGACTCATGGTGCTGATCCATTGACAAATGTGCCACTGCCCGAAAAGACAGAAATTCATACTCAAACGGAGATCTTGGCACTTGGTTTCATGGTGTGTACTAGCGTGAGCAATGGATGGTTTGCTTCCTATCTTGCAGGGTGTTTGAAAGCATGAAGGAAAGGAACAAACACAGCAGAAGACATCGGCCTCGGAAGACAGCAGAGCCTCTCCCCAAGAAGAAAAGACCAAATTAGACAACCCTGCAGGTTGTCCAGGGCTAGCAAGAGTTAGGCAGATTAGTTAGATAGGAATACAACTGTTAGATATTAGTTAGATAGGAATAGGACTGTTTTTTAAGCTTTTTGGGTTGTTTAATCTTCTACTTCGTTAGTTTACATGATAGTAACCTCCTCAATTTAGTAGTTAAGGTACATTAGTATTATTCAGGACTCATTAGTATTATTAGATTTATCAGTAAATGTCAGAGGTTGGGTGTTTTGTATGCTCTGCCATATGCTCTTTGTCATTTTGCCTTTGTTGAGACCTAATCTGTCTTTATCATTAAACCAATGTTTGTTCCATTTTGTCTGTTTGTCTGTATGAAAGCACTCCAGCAATGTTTGTTCCATTTGCCTGGTGTTGCAAAGACGGCACTTGCCCTGAGAGAAGAAGCTGGGCAGGCGCCACCTCCCCCAGGCCCAGCCCCTTGCTAAGCTGGCAGGACTTCCTGACGTGTGTCTCCTTTACTGCCAGTGAAATACCGCTGGGGCTTCAGCCTTTGATTCCTCAACATCTCAGCTGGGAGTGGAAAGGGAGGCTTTGTTTAATTCACTGAATTGCATCTAGATGAGTGGTCTGGTCTCACCATATTTTCTGGCATAAAAGCAGCGGGTTGAGTCCTTTTTGGAGCCCAGACAGAAAAATTTCTTTCATTTTGGGGGACTGATGGAGCTGACCAGCTTGGAGGACGTTTCTAAGCCCTCCGATTCTATCCAATTCCTATCGGCATGCACCACAAAGGCATGGCTAGTTCAGTTGCAGTTTCTCCTGAAAGGACCAGTGTCCCGCTCTGGGCCTCCAGCAATCTCCTTAGCTAAAGCTGAGCGGGTGTGATCATTATCCTCTGACTTGTCACAGCTGGGGCACTTGCGCCAAAGAAGAATCCAAGTCACTCTTTTATGGAGGCCAGCAAATGGCCCTGCCTAGCAAGGCTTTGGTGGCAGGGGCTGTGGAGGGTGGATGGAGAGGGGGCGAGGGAGGGGGCAATTGGCAGGCTGCTTCTGGGAAGCCGAGGCAAGCTTGCCCTTGTCTGATGGAGCCGGTGCAGGTGGGCTTTGGAGGCTACAAAGTATCTGCCTTGCAGTGGGACTTGTTCCAGCTGCCCCCTCAGTTTGCTGGCCAGTGGGTAACATGCAGGCTGGGAAGGAAGCAAGATTGGGACTGAAGCAAGATTTGCTTTTCCTTAAGGACAGGCAAGAAAGCAGCAAAGCTGCCTGGCTTTTTCTCATATCTGGGATCTAGGCGTTAAAAGCAATGTGAAGGCCAGCAGTGTGGAAAGGCAATTCTGTAAGTGTTGCTTCCTTAGAGGAATGCCAGAGTCTTTTGGGACAACCACCGAGCTTCTCCAAGGGAGCTGGAAGAGGGATCTAGAAATTCTGCCTGAATGTTTGCTAGAGAAATGCCCGTGTGCTGTCCCTGTGCGTGTGTGTGTGTGTCCCCATCAGTTGGCCTGAAAAAGATCCTGTTTCTCCAAGTTTCAAGGGAGGAGTGATGAGGTGAGAGACCAGCTCAGAGGCCCAAAGGAGGGAAACCATGCAGTGACATTATTGGGCAGCAAAAGGAGAATTGAGAAAGGGGGCAGGATGAATGCCTCCACTTTGAGAGGAAGCTTTGGAGTTGGCTCTGCGCTAGGCAACTTGCAAATTCCAGCTCCTCTCAGAGCTGGAGGAGAGCCAGTGGGAGGAGCCCTTCTGGTTCTCCAGGGCAGGAGATGAGGTCTGGGCCCTTGCACAGAGGCAGGCTCCTGTGCACCTTCAGCTGGAGGAACCTTGCAGAGAAGCACCGGGAAGAGCCAGGGCTGTCCCTGCACTGCTTTTGCCCGTCTCATCAGACGACTGAGGAGAAAAGGCCCAATGGGAAGCTTCTCAGAGCAAACTTGCAGCAGAAGAAGTACAAGGGGCAGAGGCGGCCCATGCCCCTTTCTGTCCCATGGCTCCCCCGGGGGTTCTAGATGGAATGTTGGGCTGTGCCCATAGCAACTGTCGTTGTCTCCTGCTCCTGCGGCCCTTGCTGGAACACTGCTGGAGCAGCGCTGGAGCAGCAGCTGCAGGATCAGCTCCTGGGCTGTCCCTGACCAGCCGCCTTCTGCACTCAGCGCCAGACCCGGCCTCTGCACCGACATCCTGGTCTCCTCGTCTGCCTCCGGGCATCCCCAGAGCACTTGGGAACCCTCCAAGGTAAGAAAATCCCCGTTTGCCCTCAAAGCACTAGCACAAGGGCAGGAGGCTCCAGCTGCCTCTCCCACCAAGCACGACACACAGGCTGCGTGCTCACTTTCCCCAGACGAGCTTCCACGTGAAAGCAGGGTGCAGCTTCTGAAGGAATTGTGTTGCCTCCAGGGGAAACACAGACCTTTCCATAGAGGACCTAGAGAGGTGTCCCAGTGCAGTTGCAGATCCTCGTCCACGCATCACCTGATTAAACGTTCTTGGCACCCATTTCAGTCCTCAAACTATCTTGTGCTGACCCCAAAACAAATTGTTCCTGGCTGAGCAGGTCAGGGCTTCAGTGTCAACAAATCCCCTTATGCCCTGACTCTGCTCACACCCGCTCCAAAGCTTCAAACACCACAATGATGGCACTTCTCCTCTGGCATCCCTGTCGTTCAGGGCATGGAAGCATTTGACTGGGCTTCTCTGCAAACACAGGCTTTCAACTTCAAAAACCATCTGGGATCAGCAATTCTTATCTACTTACGTATTTACATCGCCTATAGATCCCTTCTATTTTAAGATCTTTAGAGATTCTTTTTTCAGTGCACGTAGGGCTGGTTCTACCTCATGCTCAGGGGCGGCCGTCAAATGCCATCTCCTCAAGAGCACAATCACAGTAGCACAGAATTTTCTGCCTTGGAAGGGATTCTGAAAGATCACTGAGCCCAACTGCAGGGCCTGCCCGGGGCAGCCTCAACAATCACAGCCTGTGCCCAAGAGCAGTGTCCAAACACTTTTGGAGCTCAGTCAGCCTTGGTGCTGTGCCCCCTTCCCTGGGGAGGCTGTTGCAGTGCCCAAGCAGCCTGTGGCTGAAGAAGCTTTTCCTTCGATCCAACCTAAGCCTGCACTGGCACATCTCCCCTGCCATTCTCTTGGCTCTTCTCCGTGGCCCCGGGAGTGAAGAGAGTAGTGCATGGCCTTCTGCTTGCCCTCCTGAGGAAGCTGCTGACTGCTGGAGGGTCCTGCCTAGGACATTCCATGTCAAAAAGGCAGCAATGACAGCAAAGAGAAAGGAGCTGGGACACGGGAGCTCGGGCTTTGCAATGATGAGGATGAGAAGGAAGGCTACTGACACATCCTTGGCAGAAGGATTTTGACCTGGAGCATTGCTTTGATCTCTTTCAGGTGGAAAGGAGAGGCACAATGAAAAGGAAAGCAAGAGCCCAGATTCAGCCGTGAGTTTTGGCCTAGGGTTAAAGGACAGCAAACTGGAGGAATGGCGAGGAGGAGAACTGCTCTTTCACAGTCAGGCTGGGATTGGTTCAAGCCTGTGGGTGCACAGCAAGGCTCTCTTGACCACTTGCCTTTCTCACCTCCACCTCCTTCTTCCTTTAGACACATCAATGTTGGCAGCGACTTTCAGGCTGAGCTCCCAGAGCTGCAGAACAGAGCAGCAAGTGAGGATGAAGAGCCTGCAAGCCTGGTCTGGAAGCCCTGGGGAGAGGATGACTCTGACATGGAAAAACCTGACAGAGGTAGCTTTGCTTCAAGCTTTGCTTCCAGCCCTGAGCTACTTGGGTCTTGAAAAGGCTCCTTATGCCTAAAAAGGCAGCGTTTTGCAGGCTCTGCTTCTCTCCTTGTCTCGCCCATCTTCCCATGTAGAAGTGTTAGAGGCAAGGAGAAAGAGCAAGCACCTTGCTCTCCAAACTGGTCAGGGCCGTTTGCCACTGGAAGAGGGGAGATTGGCCCCCACTTCTTCTTACAGAAGCTGCTTTGGAGGGAGAGCCAGCACTGCGTGGGCCCTTGCTTCAGCTGGCTCTGTCTTTGCTCTCCTTTTCATGCTCTCTCTCCAAGCTGCTGTCTTTAGCTGCCGGCCTTTCCTTCTGCCTTGCATGGCAACCTTTGCCCTTTGCTGGCCTCCAGGCTGACTTTCGGTGGGTTTTTTCTTGTGCTTGCAGTAAGAGAACTGTTGGACATGGCCAGCTCCCGTGGCATTCCCGGGGCAGCAGCTAACCTGGAGCGCGCCCTGCACTGCCTGCACCAGGCACGCGGCTGCGTTCCGGTAAGAAGCGGCTGTTTGGGCGCAGAGGAGAGGGCACAGGGAATGCAGAAGGCCTGGGCACTGGGACAGCCTTTCCTGGCTGCTCTTGGAAGAAGGGTCTTAACAGGGAGCAGAGCACTTGCTGCCTGCTGGGTCTCCTCCAGCTGCGTCAGGGCTGAGCCCAAAGGGCTCCAGCAGGGAGAATCTCCCTCCTGGAGGCGGCGGCGGCGGAAGGTCCTGCTGCCTTGTAAATGGCCTGGAGATTTGGCTTCTCTAAGACATTTGGAGGGGAAATTCCCAGAAGCCTCAGTCAGCTGAGGCCATTCTGGCTGCAGGAGCAGCAAAATCCTCAGCTTGGTGAGCAAAAGGCCACTCTTGGGGACCAGGATCAAAGGGTTGGGCAGCAAAAACTAGGGACTGGGAGCAAATGACAGTGTTTCACCCACATGGGATACAGTTGCTTGAATGTCTGGAGAGGCAAAGGAGCTGAAAGGCAGCACCTGTGATTTTTTGGCTCATTTTTAATGTGCTGGGGCGGCTAAAGCCTTTTCCCTCTTGATCTTGCAGGAGGCTCTGGAGATGCTGCTCTCAGAGGGGCCTGCAACACCTCAAGGCCATCCCATGGCTGATTATCATTACGCAGGTAAGCAAAGCAGAGCTTCTTGCGTCCCTGACAGATGCTGCCGTCCCCTTCATTCTTGTGGCAAGCGTTTCTGCTTCAAGAAATTGTGCTTAACACCAGCACAAGGTCTTGTCTCCTCTGTGGGTGGGCAAAGCACCAGCATCTAGTCCTTCAGCTCTACTTGTTTTCC
The DNA here is from genome assembly GCF_051311805.1 of Agelaius phoeniceus. NCBI lineage: Eukaryota > Metazoa > Chordata > Aves > Passeriformes > Icteridae > Agelaius > Agelaius phoeniceus. The sequence goes on along the minus strand of NC_135303.1, from coordinate 38,762,530 downwards.
AATCCTTCTCCCCGGGCAATGCCTGCTCTTGTCTTCACGCCCTTCTGAGGGAGCAGACACGTACACCCACGTGAATGACGGCCTGCGACCGTTTTCTTTCGGCAGCCAGAGGAATCTACTTGGTGTGGATCAAGGGATCTGTTTACTAGCCGCTGCTTTTTATTGCCAGGCTCTGATAGATGGACACCTGAGGAGAAGGAGTCCTTCCAAAAGGCTTTCCACACCTACGGCAAGGATTTTCATCTCATCCAGAAGCAGGTAAAGCCACGGGACATTCTTTACCCGAGCAGATCAGCAGCAGGAAAGCTTGCTTATTTCTGGGAACAAGCACTGGGCTTCAGTCTCTCTCTTCTCAAGGAGCAAGTATCTTCAAGTAGTAAGAAAAGGGGACATCAAAAGCCTGTGTCAAAAGGATGATCCTGCCTCTCCAGCCCTTTTCTCCAAGCTCTTTTGGAAGATGAAGCTTTATTCTGTCAGACTTGTGGCACAGGTCTGCTGCTGCTTCCACAAGACGCTGTGCTGGCATAACTGGAGTGAAGCGGGGAAAGAAGAACTGTGCTAGGTGGATTTGTTGTTGATCTGTGCATTGCGTGTATTAGCACCTAGCATCATACAGGGTTTAAGACATTGCATGATGCCTCTCTTTCTCCATGTTGATTTCATTTTACACCCTACTCCATTTCATTCATGCTTTTACTTCCTAGTTCACTCCATAGTCTACTTTTTCCCCAGTGCACCCGACACCATTTTCGATTCCTTCTTTTTCTCTTCACAACAGATCCAGACTAAGACCGTGGCCCAGTGTGTGGAGTACTACTACTCCTGGAAAAAGGAGCATAAACTTGCCAGCACTCTTGCTCAGGTGAGGGGCAAGAAAATGGAGAGGTGCCAGGAAGGTCGAGAAACTGGGAGAAGGGGAGAAAAGCTGCTGGCGAGCCATGCCAGATGCCCCTTTGCCAGGATCACATCGTCCCATGTGCTGGGAAAGGCACAGCAGATGCTGCCCGGGCCTTCCTTGTGCTGCTGCCCTGAAGTATGCAATTCTGGAGCCTAACTTTGACCCAAGAAAGCAGCACCGCCACCAAAATGGGCTTTGACTCTCTACAGATGGGCTTCTCAAGGGCTGGCACCCTCGCTGACTCCAATCAGACCCCAAATTCCCCACTGCTTGCTGACATCAGCAGTCCAGGCTGCCTTTGTGGATATGCTGCAGATTTTCAGGGAGTTTTTCTAGCATGCCAGCATACTCCCCAAGAAGGAGCTGCTGGTGCTGTGGCTCCCCTAAATCTTTCCTTAGCGGCAAAGAGCAATTTGCTTCCCATCATGTGAGAGAGAGAGAGAGAGAGAGAGAGAGAGACAGGGAGGGAGATTATTTTGGGGACTAGAAAATGGCTAAGCATGTGTCTACCCTAATTGGACTGAATTGAAATGCCATTGCCTAGACATTTGTGGAGGAAAAGCAGAGAGAAATAGATGTTAGGCAGAAAGGTAGAAATAAGAAATGTAGAGCTCTAAATAGCCAGGTCTTTCTCCCACCCCTTTGGCCTGTAGAAAAGAGGAGTATTTTCCTCCAAGCTCTGGCTTGGCAGCCCGCCGCAGCCCATTGGCAAAGGCAGCCGTTTTCTCAGCTCTTGAGGCTTTGGAAGGATTTGCTTAGGCCGATAGATTTTTGTGCTGGATGCTCTGATTTCCAGCTTTGTGAGAGGAAGGAAGCATTGATAAGGACTCTTTGATTTCCAGAGCGTGGGCAAAGCAAAGAGGAGCAAAAGCCCTCCCAGAAAGGAGAACGGGGAGCCAGGGAAGAGAAGCCGCAAGAGGGCTCGCAGCGCCCAGTGTCCCTGCTGCCAACCGCGCCAGCCGCCCCCTTCGGCGGGAGGCCCCTTTCCCTGCGGGCAGTGCAAACGGTGCGCAAGTTCCTCCTCTTTCTGCTCAAAGCTGCGCCTTTGGACTAAAAGGGGCTGACCCTTTTCAAAGGCACCGCAGGGGAAGCTGGGGGCACTTGCAGCATCGCCCCCGGCAGCCGTGCTCAAGCTTAACACCCACCTCAAACCCAAAGAGCTTAGGTAAAACCCAGCCTTCACAATGAAACCTTGCCGTGCCCCAACAAGACCCAGTTGATACAAGTAGGAATAGATCCATCAAAGCTTGGTTTGATGCTGCTGATCAAATTCAAAAGAGGATGCAGCAAAAGGAGGAAGACATTTCAAGGCATTGAAAGTAGAACCATCAGACTCATGGTGCTGATCCATTGACAAATGTGCCACTGCCCGAAAAGACAGAAATTCATACTCAAACGGAGATCTTGGCACTTGGTTTCATGGTGTGTACTAGCGTGAGCAATGGATGGTTTGCTTCCTATCTTGCAGGGTGTTTGAAAGCATGAAGGAAAGGAACAAACACAGCAGAAGACATCGGCCTCGGAAGACAGCAGAGCCTCTCCCCAAGAAGAAAAGACCAAATTAGACAACCCTGCAGGTTGTCCAGGGCTAGCAAGAGTTAGGCAGATTAGTTAGATAGGAATACAACTGTTAGATATTAGTTAGATAGGAATAGGACTGTTTTTTAAGCTTTTTGGGTTGTTTAATCTTCTACTTCGTTAGTTTACATGATAGTAACCTCCTCAATTTAGTAGTTAAGGTACATTAGTATTATTCAGGACTCATTAGTATTATTAGATTTATCAGTAAATGTCAGAGGTTGGGTGTTTTGTATGCTCTGCCATATGCTCTTTGTCATTTTGCCTTTGTTGAGACCTAATCTGTCTTTATCATTAAACCAATGTTTGTTCCATTTTGTCTGTTTGTCTGTATGAAAGCACTCCAGCAATGTTTGTTCCATTTGCCTGGTGTTGCAAAGACGGCACTTGCCCTGAGAGAAGAAGCTGGGCAGGCGCCACCTCCCCCAGGCCCAGCCCCTTGCTAAGCTGGCAGGACTTCCTGACGTGTGTCTCCTTTACTGCCAGTGAAATACCGCTGGGGCTTCAGCCTTTGATTCCTCAACATCTCAGCTGGGAGTGGAAAGGGAGGCTTTGTTTAATTCACTGAATTGCATCTAGATGAGTGGTCTGGTCTCACCATATTTTCTGGCATAAAAGCAGCGGGTTGAGTCCTTTTTGGAGCCCAGACAGAAAAATTTCTTTCATTTTGGGGGACTGATGGAGCTGACCAGCTTGGAGGACGTTTCTAAGCCCTCCGATTCTATCCAATTCCTATCGGCATGCACCACAAAGGCATGGCTAGTTCAGTTGCAGTTTCTCCTGAAAGGACCAGTGTCCCGCTCTGGGCCTCCAGCAATCTCCTTAGCTAAAGCCGAGCGGGTGTGATCATTATCCTCTGACTTGTCACAGCTGGGGCACTTGCGCCAAAGAAGAATCCAAGTCACTCTTTTATGGAGGCCAGCAAATGGCCCTGCCTAGCAAGGCTTTGGTGGCAGGGGCTGTGGAGGGTGGATGGAGAGGGGGCGAGGGAGGGGGCAATTGGCAGGCTGCTTCTGGGAAGCCGAGGCAAGCTTGCCCTTGTCTGATGGAGCCGGTGCAGGTGGGCTTTGGAGGCTACAAAGTATCTGCCTTGCAGTGGGACTTGTTCCAGCTGCCCCCTCAGTTTGCTGGCCAGTGGGTAACATGCAGGCTGGGAAAAGATTGGGACTGAAGCAAGATTTGCTTTTCCTTAAGGACAGGCAGGAAAGCAGCAAAGCTGCCTGGCTTTTTCTCATATCTGGGATCTAGGCGTTAAAAGCAATGTGAAGGCCAGCAGTGTGGAAAGGCAATTCTGTAAGTGTTGCTTCCTTAGAGGAATGCCAGAGTCTTTTGGGACAACCACCGAGCTTCTCCAAGGGAGCTGGAAGAGGGATCTAGAAATTCTGCCTGAATGTTTGCTAGAGAAATGCCCGTGTGCTGTCCCTGTGCGTGTGTGTGTGTGTCCCCATCAGTTGGCCTGAAAAACATCCTGTTTCTCCAAGTTTCAAGGGAGGAGTGATGAGGTGAGAGACCAGCTCAGAGGCCCAAAGGAGGGAAACCATGCAGTGACATTATTGGGCAGCAAAAGGAGAATTGAGAAAGGGGGCAGGATGAATGCCTCCACTTTGAGAGGAAGCTTTGGAGTTGGCTCTGCGCTAGGCAACTTGCAAATTCCAGCTCCTCTCAGAGCTGGAGGAGAGCCAGTGGGAGGAGCCCTTCTGGTTCTCCAGGGCAGGAGATGAGGTCTGGGCCCTTGCACAGAGGCAGGCTCCTGTGCACCTTCAGCTGGAGGAACCTTGCAGAGAAGCACCGGGAAGAGCCAGGGCTGTCCCTGCACTGCTTTTGCCCGTCTCATCAGACGACTGAGGAGAAAAGGCCCAATGGGAAGCTTCTCAGAGCAAACTTGCAGCAGAAGAAGTACAAGGGGCAGAGGCGGCCCATGCCCCTTTCTGTCCCATGGCTCCCCCGGGGGTTCTAGATGGAATGTTGGGCTGTGCCCATAGCAACTGTCGTTGTCTCCTGCTCCTGCGGCCCTTGCTGGAACACTGCTGGAGCAGCGCTGGAGCAGCAGCTGCAGGATCAGCTCCTGGGCTGTCCCTGAGCAGCCGCCTTCTGCACTCAGCGCCAGACCCGGCCTCTGCACCGACATCCCGGTCTCCTCGTCTGCCTCCGGGCATCCCCAGAGCACTTGGGAACCCTCCAAGGTAAGAAAATCCCCGTTTGCCCTCAAAGCACTAGCACAAGGGCAGGAGGCTCCAGCTGCCTCTCCCACCAAGCACGACACACAGGCTGCGTGCTCACTTTCCCCAGACGAGCTTCCACGTGAAAGCAGGGTGCAGCTTCTGAAGGAATTGTGTTGCCTCCAGGGGAAACACAGACCTTTCCATAGAGGACCTAGAGAGGTGTCGCAGTGCAGTTGCAGATCCTCGTCCACGCATCACCTGATTAAACGTTCTTGGCACCCATTTCAGTCCTCAAACTATCTTGTGCTGACCCCAAAACAAATTGTTCCTGGCTGAGCAGGTCAGGGCTTCAGTGTCAACAAATCCCCTTATGCCCTGACTCTGCTCACACCCGCTCCAAAGCTTCAAACACCACAATGATGGCACTTCTCCTCTGGCATCCCTGTCGTTCAGGGCATGGAAGCATTTGACTGGGCTTCTCCTCAAACACAGGCTTTCAACTTCAAAAACCATCTGGGATCAGCAATTCTTATCTACTTACGTATTTACATCGCCTATAGATCCCTTCTATTTTAATATCTTTAGAGATTCTTTTTTCAGTGCACGTAGGGCTGGTTCTACCTCATGCTCAGGGGTGGCCGTCAAATGCCATCTCCTCAAGAGCACAATCACAGTAGCACAGAATTTTCTGCCTTGGAAGGGATTCTGAAAGATCACTGAGCCCAACTGCAGGGCCTGCCCGGGGCAGCCTCAACAATCACAGCCTGTGCCCAAGAGCAGTGTCCAAACACTTTTGGAGCTCAGTCAGCCTTGGTGCTGTGCCCCCTTCCCTGGGGAGGCTGTTGCAGTGCCCAAGCAGCCTCTGGCTGAAGAAGCTTTTCCTTCGATCCAACCTAAGCCTGCACTGGCACATCTCCCCTGCCATTCTCTTGGCTCTTCTCCGTGGCCCCGGGAGTGAAGAGAGTAGTGCATGGCCTTCTGCTTGCCCTCCTGAGGAAGCTGCTGACTGCTGGAGGGTCCTGCCTAGGACATTCCATGTCAAAAAGGCAGCAATGACAGCAAAGAGAAAGGAGCTGGGACACGGGAGCTCGGGCTTTGCAATGATGAGGATGAGAAGGAAGGCTACTGACACATCCTTGGCAGAAGGATTTTGACCTGGAGCATTGCTTTGATCTCTTTCAGGTGGAAAGGAGAGGCACAATGAAAAGGAAAGCAAGAGCCCAGATTCAGCCGTGAGTTTTGGCCTAGGGTTAAAGGACAGCAAACTGGAGGAATGGCGAGGAGGAGAACTGCTCTTTCACAGTCAGGCTGGGATTGGTTCAAGCCTGTGGGTGCACAGCAAGGCTCTCTTGACCACTTGCCTTTCTCACCTCCACCTCCTTCTTCCTTTAGACACATCAATGTTGGCAGCGACTTTCAGGCTGAGCTCCCAGAGCTGCAGAACAGAGCAGCAAGTGAGGATGAAGAGCCTGCAACCCTGGTCTGGAAGCCCTGGGGAGAGGATGACTCTGACATGGAAAAACCTGACAGAGGTAGCTTTGCTTCAAGCTTTGCTTCCAGCCCTGAGCTACTTGGGTCTTGAAAAGGCTCCTTATGCCTAAAAAGGCAGCGTTTTGCAGGCTCTGCTTCTCTCCTTGTCTCGCCCATCTTCCCATGTAGAAGTGTTAGAGGCAAGGAGAAAGAGCAAGCACCTTGCTCTCCAAACTGGTCAGGGCCGTTTGCCACTGGAAGAGGGGAGATTGGCCCCCACTTCTTCTTACAGAAGCTGCTTTGGAGGGAGAGCCAGCACTGCGTGGGCCCTTGCTTCAGCTGGCTCTGTCTTTGCTCTCCTTTTCATGCTCTCTCTCCAAGCTGCTGTCTTTAGCTGCCGGCCTTTCCTTCTGCCTTGCATGGCAACCTTTGCCCTTTGCTGGCCTCCAGGCTGACTTTCGGTGGGTTTTTTCTTGTGCTTGCAGTAAGAGAACTGTTGGACATGGCCAGCTCCCGTGGCATTCCCGGGGCAGCAGCTAACCTGGAGCGCGCCCTGCACTGCCTGCACCAGGCACGCGGCTGCGTTCCGGTAAGAAGCGGCTGTTTGGGCGCAGAGGAGAGGGCACAGGGAATGCAGAAGGCCTGGGCACTGGGACAGCCTTTCCTGGCTGCTCTTGGAAGAAGGGTCTTAACAGGGAGCAGAGCACTTGCTGCCTGCTGGGTCTCCTCCAGCTGCGTCAGGGCTGAGCCCAAAGGGCTCCAGCAGGGAGAATCTCCCTCCTGGAGGCGGCGGCGGCGGAAGGTCCTGCTGCCTTGTAAATGGCCTGGAGATTTGGCTTCTCTAAGACATTTGGAGGGGAAATTCCCAGAAGCCTCAGTCAGCTGAGGCCATTCTGGCTGCAGGAGCAGCAAAATCCTCAGCTTGGTGAGCAAAAGGCCACTCTTGGGGACCAGGATCAAAGGGTTGGGCAGCAAAAACTAGGGACTGGGAGCAAATGACAGTGTTTCACCCACATGGGATACAGTTGCTTGAATGTCTGGAGAGGCAAAGGAGCTGAAAGGCAGCACCTGTGATTTTTTGGCTCATTTTTAATGTGCTGGGGCGGCTAAAGCCTTTTCCCTCTTGATCTTGCAGGAGGCTCTGGAGATGCTGCTCTCAGAGGGGCCTGCAACACCTCAAGGCCATCCCATGGCTGATTATCATTACGCAGGTAAGCAAAGCAGAGCTTCTTGCGTCCCTGACAGATGCTGCCGTCCCCTTCATTGTTGTGGCAAGCGTTTCTGCTTCAAGAAATTGTGCTTAACACCAGCACAAGGTCTTGTCTCCTCTGTGGGTGGGCAAAGCACCAGCATCTAGTCCTTCAGCTTTACTTGTTTTCCAATCCTTCTCCCCGGGCAATGCCTGCTCTTGTCTTCACGCCCTTCTGAGGGAGCAGACACGTACACCCACGTGAATGACGGCCTGCGACCGTTTTCTTTCGGCAGCCAGAGGAATCTACTTGGTGTGGATCAAGGGATCTGTTTACTAGCCGCTGCTTTTTATTGCCAGGCTCTGATAGATGGACACCTGAGGAGAAGGAGTCCTTCCAAAAGGCTTTCCACACCTACGGCAAGGATTTTCATCTCATCCAGAAGCAGGTAAAGCCACGGGACATTCTTTACCCGAGCAGATCAGCAGCAGGAAAGCTTGCTTATTTCTGGGAACAAGCACTGGGCTTCAGTCTCTCTCTTCTCAAGGAGCAAGTATCTTCAAGTAGTAACAAAAGGGGACATCAAAAGCCTGTGTCAAAAGGATGATCCTGCCTCTCCAGCCCTTTTCTCCAAGCTCTTTTGGAAGATGAAGCTTTATTCTGTCAGACTTGTGGCACAGGTCTGCTGCTGCTTCCACAAGACGCTGTGCTGGCATAACTGGAGTGAAGCGGGGAAAGAAGAACTGTGCTAGGTGGATTTGTTGTTGATCTGTGCATTGCGTGTATTAGCACCTAGCATCATACAGGGTTTAAGACATTGCATGATGCCTCTCTTTCTCCATGTTGATTTCATTTTACACCCTACTCCATTTCATTCATGCTTTTACTTCCTAGTTCACTCCATAGTCTACTTTTTCCCCAGTGCACCCGACACCATTTTCGATTCCTTCTTTTTCTCTTCACAACAGATCCAGACTAAGACCGTGGCCCAGTGTGTGGAGTACTACTACTCCTGGAAAAAGGAGCATAAACTTGCCAGCACTCTTGCTCAGGTGAGGGGCAAGAAAATGGAGAGGTGCCAGGAAGGTCGAGAAACTGGGAGAAGGGGAGAAAAGCTGCTGGCGAGCCATGCCAGATGCCCCTTTGCCAGGATCACATCGTCCCATGTGCTGGGAAAGGCACAGCAGATGCTGCCCGGGCCTTCCTTGTGCTGCTGCCCTGAAGTATGCAATTCTGGAGCCTAACTTTGACCCAAGAAAGCAGCACCGCCACCAAAATGGGCTTTGACTCTCTACAGATGGGCTTCTCAAGGGCTGGCACCCTCGCTGACTCCAATCAGACCCCAAATTCCCCACTGCTTGCTGACATCAGCAGTCCAGGCTGCCTTTGTGGATATGCTGCAGATTTTCAGGGAGTTTTTCTAGCATGCCAGCATACTCCCCAAGAAGGAGCTGCTGGTGCTGTGGCTCCCCTAAATCTTTCCTTAGCGGCAAAGAGCAATTTGCTTCCCATCATGTGAGAGAGAGAGAGAGAGAGAGAGAGAGAGACAGGGAGGGAGATTATTTTGGGGACTAGAAAATGGCTAAGCATGTGTCTACCCTAATTGGACTGAATTGAAATGCCATTGCCTAGACATTTGTGGAGGAAAAGCAGAGAGAAATAGATGTTAGGCAGAAAGGTAGAAATAAGAAATGTAGAGCTCTAAATAGCCAGGTCTTTCTCCCACCCCTTTGGCCTGTAGAAAAGAGGAGTATTTTCCTCCAAGCTCTGGCTTGGCAGCCCGCCGCAGCCCATTGGCAAAGGCAGCCGTTTTCTCAGCTCTTGAGGCTTTGGAAGGATTTGCTTAGGCCGATAGATTTTTGTGCTGGATGCTCTGATTTCCAGCTTTGTGAGAGGAAGGAAGCATTGATAAGGACTCTTTGATTTCCAGAGCGTGGGCAAAGCAAAGAGGAGCAAAAGCCCTCCCAGAAAGGAGAACGGGGAGCCAGGGAAGAGAAGCCGCAAGAGGGCTCGCAGCGCCCAGTGTCCCTGCTGCCAACCGCGCCAGCCGCCCCCTTCGGCGGGAGGCCCCTTTCCCTGCGGGCAGTGCAAACGGTGCGCAAGTTCCTCCTCTTTCTGCTCAAAGCTGCGCCTTTGGACTAAAAGGGGCTGACCCTTTTCAAAGGCACCGCAGGGGAAGCTGGGGGCACTTGCAGCATCGCCCCCGGCAGCCGTGCTCAAGCTTAACACCCACCTCAAACCCAAAGAGCTTAGGTAAAACCCAGCCTTCACAATGAAACCTTGCCGTGCCCCAACAAGACACAGTTGATACAAGTAGGAATAGATCCATCAAAGCTTGGTTTGATGCTGCTGATCAAATTCAAAAGAGGATGCAGCAAAAGGAGGAAGACATTTCAAGGCATTGAAAGTAGAACCATCAGACTCATGGTGCTGATCCATTGACAAATGTGCCACTGCCCGAAAAGACAGAAATTCATACTCAAACGGAGATCTTGGCACTTGGTTTCATGGTGTGTACTAGCGTGAGCAATGGATGGTTTGCTTCCTATCTTGCAGGGTGTTTGAAAGCATGAAGGAAAGGAACAAACACAGCAGAAGACATCGGCCTCGGAAGACAGCAGAGCCTCTCCCCAAGAAGAAAAGACCAAATTAGACAACCCTGCAGGTTGTCCAGGGCTAGCAAGAGTTAGGCAGATTAGTTAGATAGGAATACAACTGTTAGATATTAGTTAGATAGGAATAGGACTGGTTTTTAAGCTTTTTGGGTTGTTTAATCTTCTACTTCGTTAGTTTACATGATAGTAACCTCCTCAATTTAGTAGTTAAGGTACATTAGTATTATTCAGGACTCATTAGTATTATTAGATTTATCAGTAAATGTCAGAGGTTGGGTGTTTTGTATGCTCTGCCATATGCTCTTTGTCATTTTGCCTTTGTTGAGACCTAATCTGTCTTTATCATTAAACCAATGTTTGTTCCATTTTGTCTGTTTGTCTGTATGAAAGCACTCCAGCAATGTTTGTTCCATTTGCCTGGTGTTGCAAAGACGGCACTTGCCCTGAGAGAAGAAGCTGGGCAGGCGCCACCTCCCCCAGGCCCAGCCCCTTGCTAAGCTGGCAGGACTTCCTGACGTGTGTCTCCTTTACTGCCAGTGAAATACCGCTGGGGCTTCAGCCTTTGATTCCTCAACATCTCAGCTGGGAGTGGAAAGGGAGGCTTTGTTTAATTCACTGAATTGCATCTAGATGAGTGGTCTGGTCTCACCATATTTTCTGGCATAAAAGCAGCGGGTTGAGTCCTTTTTGGAGCCCAGACAGAAAAATTTCTTTCATTTTGGGGGACTGATGGAGCTGACCAGCTTGGAGGACGTTTCTAAGCCCTCCGATTCTATCCAATTCCTATCGGCATGCACCACAAAGGCATGGCTAGTTCAGTTGCAGTTTCTCCTGAAAGGACCAGTGTCCCGCTCTGGGCCTCCAGCAATCTCCTTAGCTAAAGCTGAGCGGGTGTGATCATTATCCTCTGACTTGTCACAGCTGGGGCACTTGCGCCAAAGAAGAATCCAAGTCACTCTTTTATGGAGGCCAGCAAATGGCCCTGCCTAGCAAGGCTTTGGTGGCAGGGGCTGTGGAGGGTGGATGGAGAGGGGGCGAGGGAGGGGGCAATTGGCAGGCTGCTTCTGGGAAGCCGAGGCAAGCTTGCCCTTGTCTGATGGAGCCGGTGCAGGTGGGCTTTGGAGGCTACAAAGTATCTGCCTTGCAGTGGGACTTGTTCCAGCTGCCCCCTCAGTTTGCTGGCCAGTGGGTAACATGCAGGCTGGGAAGGAAGCAAGATTGGGACTGAAGCAAGATTTGCTTTTCCTTAAGGACAGGCAAGAAAGCAGCAAAGCTGCCTGGCTTTTTCTCATATCTGGGATCTAGGCGTTAAAAGCAATGTGAAGGCCAGCAGTGTGGAAAGGCAATTCTGTAAGTGTTGCTTCCTTAGAGGAATGCCAGAGTCTTTTGGGACAACCACCGAGCTTCTCCAAGGGAGCTGGAAGAGGGATCTAGAAATTCTGCCTGAATGTTTGCTAGAGAAATGCCCGTGTGCTGTCCCTGTGCGTGTGTGTGTGTGTCCCCATCAGTTGGCCTGAAAAAGATCCTGTTTCTCCAAGTTTCAAGGGAGGAGTGATGAGGTGAGAGACCAGCTCAGAGGCCCAAAGGAGGGAAACCATGCAGTGACATTATTGGGCAGCAAAAGGAGAATTGAGAAAGGGGGCAGGATGAATGCCTCCACTTTGAGAGGAAGCTTTGGAGTTGGCTCTGCGCTAGGCAACTTGCAAATTCCAGCTCCTCTCAGAGCTGGAGGAGAGCCAGTGGGAGGAGCCCTTCTGGTTCTCCAGGGCAGGAGATGAGGTCTGGGCCCTTGCACAGAGGCAGGCTCCTGTGCACCTTCAGCTGGAGGAACCTTGCAGAGAAGCACCGGGAAGAGCCAGGGCTGTCCCTGCACTGCTTTTGCCCGTCTCATCAGACGACTGAGGAGAAAAGGCCCAATGGGAAGCTTCTCAGAGCAAACTTGCAGCAGAAGAAGTACAAGGGGCAGAGGCGGCCCATGCCCCTTTCTGTCCCATGGCTCCCCCGGGGGTTCTAGATGGAATGTTGGGCTGTGCCCATAGCAACTGTCGTTGTCTCCTGCTCCTGCGGCCCTTGCTGGAACACTGCTGGAGCAGCGCTGGAGCAGCAGCTGCAGGATCAGCTCCTGGGCTGTCCCTGACCAGCCGCCTTCTGCACTCAGCGCCAGACCCGGCCTCTGCACCGACATCCTGGTCTCCTCGTCTGCCTCCGGGCATCCCCAGAGCACTTGGGAACCCTCCAAGGTAAGAAAATCCCCGTTTGCCCTCAAAGCACTAGCACAAGGGCAGGAGGCTCCAGCTGCCTCTCCCACCAAGCACGACACACAGGCTGCGTGCTCACTTTCCCCAGACGAGCTTCCACGTGAAAGCAGGGTGCAGCTTCTGAAGGAATTGTGTTGCCTCCAGGGGAAACACAGACCTTTCCATAGAGGACCTAGAGAGGTGTCCCAGTGCAGTTGCAGATCCTCGTCCACGCATCACCTGATTAAACGTTCTTGGCACCCATTTCAGTCCTCAAACTATCTTGTGCTGACCCCAAAACAAATTGTTCCTGGCTGAGCAGGTCAGGGCTTCAGTGTCAACAAATCCCCTTATGCCCTGACTCTGCTCACACCCGCTCCAAAGCTTCAAACACCACAATGATGGCACTTCTCCTCTGGCATCCCTGTCGTTCAGGGCATGGAAGCATTTGACTGGGCTTCTCTGCAAACACAGGCTTTCAACTTCAAAAACCATCTGGGATCAGCAATTCTTATCTACTTACGTATTTACATCGCCTATAGATCCCTTCTATTTTAAGATCTTTAGAGATTCTTTTTTCAGTGCACGTAGGGCTGGTTCTACCTCATGCTCAGGGGCGGCCGTCAAATGCCATCTCCTCAAGAGCACAATCACAGTAGCACAGAATTTTCTGCCTTGGAAGGGATTCTGAAAGATCACTGAGCCCAACTGCAGGGCCTGCCCGGGGCAGCCTCAACAATCACAGCCTGTGCCCAAGAGCAGTGTCCAAACACTTTTGGAGCTCAGTCAGCCTTGGTGCTGTGCCCCCTTCCCTGGGGAGGCTGTTGCAGTGCCCAAGCAGCCTGTGGCTGAAGAAGCTTTTCCTTCGATCCAACCTAAGCCTGCACTGGCACATCTCCCCTGCCATTCTCTTGGCTCTTCTCCGTGGCCCCGGGAGTGAAGAGAGTAGTGCATGGCCTTCTGCTTGCCCTCCTGAGGAAGCTGCTGACTGCTGGAGGGTCCTGCCTAGGACATTCCATGTCAAAAAGGCAGCAATGACAGCAAAGAGAAAGGAGCTGGGACACGGGAGCTCGGGCTTTGCAATGATGAGGATGAGAAGGAAGGCTACTGACACATCCTTGGCAGAAGGATTTTGACCTGGAGCATTGCTTTGATCTCTTTCAGGTGGAAAGGAGAGGCACAATGAAAAGGAAAGCAAGAGCCCAGATTCAGCCGTGAGTTTTGGCCTAGGGTTAAAGGACAGCAAACTGGAGGAATGGCGAGGAGGAGAACTGCTCTTTCACAGTCAGGCTGGGATTGGTTCAAGCCTGTGGGTGCACAGCAAGGCTCTCTTGACCACTTGCCTTTCTCACCTCCACCTCCTTCTTCCTTTAGACACATCAATGTTGGCAGCGACTTTCAGGCTGAGCTCCCAGAGCTGCAGAACAGAGCAGCAAGTGAGGATGAAGAGCCTGCAACCCTGGTCTGGAAGCCCTGGGGAGAGGATGACTCTGACATGGAAAAACCTGACAGAGGTAGCTTTGCTTCAAGCTTTGCTTCCAGCCCTGAGCTACTTGGGTCTTGAAAAGGCTCCTTATGCCTAAAAAGGCAGCCTTTTGCAGGCTCTGCTTCTCTCCTTGTCTCGCCCATCTTCCCATGTAGAAGTGTTAGAGGCAAGGAGAAAGAGCAAGCACCTTGCTCTCCAAACTGGTCAGGGCCGTTTGCCACTGGAAGAGGGGAGATTGGCCCCCACTTCTTCTTACAGAAGCTGCTTTGGAGGGAGAGCCAGCACTGCGTGGGCCCTTGCTTCAGCTGGCTCTGTCTTTGCTCTCCTTTTCATGCTCTCTCTCCAAGCTGCTGTCTTTAGCTGCCGGCCTTTCCTTCTGCCTTGCATGGCAACCTTTGCCCTTTGCTGGCCTCCAGGCTGACTTTCGGTGGGTTTTTTCTTGTGCTTGCAGTAAGAGAACTGTTGGACATGGCCAGCTCCCGTGGCATTCCCGGGGCAGCAGCTAACCTGGAGCGCGCCCTGCACTGCCTGCACCAGGCACGCGGCTGCGTTCCGGTAAGAAGCGGCTGTTTGGGCGCAGAGGAGAGGGCACAGGGAATGCAGAAGGCCTGGGCACTGGGACAGCCTTTCCTGGCTGCTCTTGGAAGAAGGGTCTTAACAGGGAGCAGAGCACTTGCTGCCTGCTGGGTCTCCTCCAGCTGCGTCAGGGCTGAGCCCAAAGGGCTCCAGCAGGGAGAATCTCCCTCCTGGAGGCGGCGGCGGCGGAAGGTCCTGCTGCCTTGTAAATGGCCTGGAGATTTGGCTTCTCTAAGACATTTGGAGGGGAAATTCCCAGAAGCCTCAGTCAGCTGAGGCCATTCTGGCTGCAGGAGCAGCAAAATCCTCAGCTTGGTGAGCAAAAGGCCACTCTTGGGGACCAGGATCAAAGGGTTGGGCAGCAAAAACTAGGGACTGGGAGCAAATGACAGTGTTTCACCCACATGGGATACAGTTGCTTGAATGTCTGGAGAGGCAAAGGAGCTGAAAGGCAGCACCTGTGATTTTTTGGCTCATTTTTAATGTGCTGGGGCGGCTAAAGCCTTTTCCCTCTTGATCTTGCAGGAGGCTCTGGAGATGCTGCTCTCAGAGGGGCCTGCAACACCTCAAGGCCATCCCATGGCTGATTATCATTACGCAGGTAAGCAAAGCAGAGCTTCTTGCGTCCCTGACAGATGCTGCCGTCCCCTTCATTCTTGTGGCAAGCGTTTCTGCTTCAAGAAATTGTGCTTAACACCAGCACAAGGTCTTGTCTCCTCTGTGGGTGGGCAAAGCACCAGCATCTAGTCCTTCAGCTCTACTTGTTTTCCAATCCTTCTCCCCGGGCAATGCCTGCTCTTGTCTTCACGCCCTTCTGAGGGAGCAGACACGTACACCCACGTGAATGACGGCCTGCGACCGTTTTCTTTCGGCAGCCAGAGGAATCTACTTGGTGTGGATCAAGGGATCTGTTTACTAGCCGCTGCTTTTTATTGCCAGGCTCTGATAGATGGACACCTGAGGAGAAGGAGTCCTTCCAAAAGGCTTTCCACACCTACGGCAAGGATTTTCATCTCATCCAGAAGCAGGTAAAGCCACGGGACATTCTTTACCCGAGCAGATCAGCAGCAGGAAAGCTTGCTTATTTCTGGGAACAAGCACTGGGCTTCAGTCTCTCTCTTCTCAAGGAGCAAGTATCTTCAAGTAGTAAGAAAAGGGGACATCAAAAGCCTGTGTCAAAAGGATGATCCTGCCTCTCCAGCCCTTTTCTCCAAGCTCTTTTGGAAGATGAAGCTTTATTCTGTCAGACTTGTGGCACAGGTCTGCTGCTGCTTCCACAAGACGCTGTGCTGGCATAACTGGAGTGAAGCGGGGAAAGAAGAACTGTGCTAGGTGGATTTGTTGTTGATCTGTGCATTGCGTGTATTAGCACCTAGCATCATACAGGGTTTAAGACATTGCATGATGCCTCTCTTTCTCCATGTTGATTTCATTTTACACCCTACTCCATTTCATTCATGCTTTTACTTCCTAGTTCACTCCATAGTCTACTTTTTCCCCAGTGCACCCGACACCATTTTCGATTCCTTCTTTTTCTCTTCACAACAGATCCAGACTAAGACCGTGGCCCAGTGTGTGGAGTACTACTACTCCTGGAAAAAGGAGCATAAACTTGCCAGCACTCTTGCTCAGGTGAGGGGCAAGAAAATGGAGAGGTGCCAGGAAGGTCGAGAAACTGGGAGAAGGGGAGAAAAGCTGCTGGCGAGCCATGCCAGATGCCCCTTTGCCAGGATCACATCGTCCCATGTGCTGGGAAAGGCACAGCAGATGCTGCCCGGGCCTTCCTTGTGCTGCTGCCCTGAAGTATGCAATTCTGGAGCCTAACTTTGACCCAAGAAAGCAGCACCGCCACCAAAATGGGCTTTGACTCTCTACAGATGGGCTTCTCAAGGGCTGGCACCCTCGCTGACTCCAATCAGACCCCAAATTCCCCACTGCTTGCTGACATCAGCAGTCCAGGCTGCCTTTGTGGATATGCTGCAGATTTTCAGGGAGTTTTTCTAGCATGCCAGCATACTCCCCAAGAAGGAGCTGCTGGTGCTGTGGCTCCCCTAAATCTTTCCTTAGCGGCAAAGAGCAATTTGCTTCCCATCATGTGAGAGAGAGAGAGAGAGAGAGAGAGAGAGACAGGGAGGGAGATTATTTTGGGGACTAGAAAATGGCTAAGCATGTGTCTACCCTAATTGGACTGAATTGAAATGCCATTGCCTAGACATTTGTGGAGGAAAAGCAGAGAGAAATAGATGTTAGGCAGAAAGGTAGAAATAAGAAATGTAGAGCTCTAAATAGCCAGGTCTTTCTCCCACCCCTTTGGCCTGTAGAAAAGAGGAGTATTTTCCTCCAAGCTCTGGCTTGGCAGCCCGCCGCAGCCCATTGGCAAAGGCAGCCGTTTTCTCAGCTCTTGAGGCTTTGGAAGGATTTGCTTAGGCCGATAGATTTTTGTGCTGGATGCTCTGATTTCCAGCTTTGTGAGAGGAAGGAAGCATTGATAAGGACTCTTTGATTTCCAGAGCGTGGGCAAAGCAAAGAGGAGCAAAAGCCCTCCCAGAAAGGAGAACGGGGAGCCAGGGAAGAGAAGCCGCAAGAGGGCTCGCAGCGCCCAGTGTCCCTGCTGCCAACCGCGCCAGCCGCCCCCTTCGGCGGGAGGCCCCTTTCCCTGCGGGCAGTGCAAACGGTGCGCAAGTTCCTCCTCTTTCTGCTCAAAGCTGCGCCTTTGGACTAAAAGGGGCTGACCCTTTTCAAAGGCACCGCAGGGGAAGCTGGGGGCACTTGCAGCATCGCCCCCGGCAGCCGTGCTCAAGCTTAACACCCACCTCAAACCCAAAGAGCTTAGGTAAAACCCAGCCTTCACAATGAAACCTTGCCGTGCCCCAACAAGACACAGTTGATACAAGTAGGAATAGATCCATCAAAGCTTGGTTTGATGCTGCTGATCAAATTCAAAAGAGGATGCAGCAAAAGGAGGAAGACATTTCAAGGCATTGAAAGTAGAACCATCAGACTCATGGTGCTGATCCATTGACAAATGTGCCACTGCCCGAAAAGACAGAAATTCATACTCAAACGGAGATCTTGGCACTTGGTTTCATGGTGTGTACTAGCGTGAGCAATGGATGGTTTGCTTCCTATCTTGCAGGGTGTTTGAAAGCATGAAGGAAAGGAACAAACACAGCAGAAGACATCGGCCTCGGAAGACAGCAGAGCCTCTCCCCAAGAAGAAAAGACCAAATTAGACAACCCTGCAGGTTGTCCAGGGCTAGCAAGAGTTAGGCAGATTAGTTAGATAGGAATACAACTGTTAGATATTAGTTAGATAGGAATAGGACTGGTTTTTAAGCTTTTTGGGTTGTTTAATCTTCTACTTCGTTAGTTTACATGATAGTAACCTCCTCAATTTAGTAGTTAAGGTACATTAGTATTATTCAGGACTCATTAGTATTATTAGATTTATCAGTAAATGTCAGAGGTTGGGTGTTTTGTATGCTCTGCCATATGCTCTTTGTCATTTTGCCTTTGTTGAGACCTAATCTGTCTTTATCATTAAACCAATGTTTGTTCCATTTTGTCTGTTTGTCTGTATGAAAGCACTCCAGCAATGTTTGTTCCATTTGCCTGGTGTTGCAAAGACGGCACTTGCCCTGAGAGAAGAAGCTGGGCAGGCGCCACCTCCCCCAGGCCCAGCCCCTTGCTAAGCTGGCAGGACTTCCTGACGTGTGTCTCCTTTACTGCCAGTGAAATACCGCTGGGGCTTCAGCCTTTGATTCCTCAACATCTCAGCTGGGAGTGGAAAGGGAGGCTTTGTTTAATTCACTGAATTGCATCTAGATGAGTGGTCTGGTCTCACCATATTTTCTGGCATAAAAGCAGCGGGTTGAGTCCTTTTTGGAGCCCAGACAGAAAAATTTCTTTCATTTTGGGGGACTGATGGAGCTGACCAGCTTGGAGGACGTTTCTAAGCCCTCCGATTCTATCCAATTCCTATCGGCATGCACCACAAAGGCATGGCTAGTTCAGTTGCAGTTTCTCCTGAAAGGACCAGTGTCCCGCTCTGGGCCTCCAGCAATCTCCTTAGCTAAAGCCGAGCGGGTGTGATCATTATCCTCTGACTTGTCACAGCTGGGGCACTTGCGCCAAAGAAGAATCCAAGTCACTCTTTTATGGAGGCCAGCAAATGGCCCTGCCTAGCAAGGCTTTGGTGGCAGGGGCTGTGGAGGGTGGATGGAGAGGGGGCGAGGGAGGGGGCAATTGGCAGGCTGCTTCTGGGAAGCCGAGGCAAGCTTGCCCTTGTCTGATGGAGCCGGTGCAGGTGGGCTTTGGAGGCTACAAAGTATCTGCCTTGCAGTGGGACTTGTTCCAGCTGCCCCCTCAGTTTGCTGGCCAGTGGGTAACATGCAGGCTGGGAAAAGATTGGGACTGAAGCAAGATTTGCTTTTCCTTAAGGACAGGCAGGAAAGCAGCAAAGCTGCCTGGCTTTTTCTCATATCTGGGATCTAGGCGTTAAAAGCAATGTGAAGGCCAGCAGTGTGGAAAGGCAATTCTGTAAGTGTTGCTTCCTTAGAGGAATGCCAGAGTCTTTTGGGACAACCACCGAGCTTCTCCAAGGGAGCTGGAAGAGGGATCTAGAAATTCTGCCTGAATGTTTGCTAGAGAAATGCCCGTGTGCTGTCCCTGTGCGTGTGTGTGTGTGTCCCCATCAGTTGGCCTGAAAAACATCCTGTTTCTCCAAGTTTCAAGGGAGGAGTGATGAGGTGAGAGACCAGCTCAGAGGCCCAAAGGAGGGAAACCATGCAGTGACATTATTGGGCAGCAAAAGGAGAATTGAGAAAGGGGGCAGGATGAATGCCTCCACTTTGAGAGGAAGCTTTGGAGTTGGCTCTGCGCTAGGCAACTTGCAAATTCCAGCTCCTCTCAGAGCTGGAGGAGAGCCAGTGGGAGGAGCCCTTCTGGTTCTCCAGGGCAGGAGATGAGGTCTGGGCCCTTGCACAGAGGCAGGCTCCTGTGCACCTTCAGCTGGAGGAACCTTGCAGAGAAGCACCGGGAAGAGCCAGGGCTGTCCCTGCACTGCTTTTGCCCGTCTCATCAGACGACTGAGGAGAAAAGGCCCAATGGGAAGCTTCTCAGAGCAAACTTGCAGCAGAAGAAGTACAAGGGGCAGAGGCGGCCCATGCCCCTTTCTGTCCCATGGCTCCCCCGGGGGTTCTAGATGGAATGTTGGGCTGTGCCCATAGCAACTGTCGTTGTCTCCTGCTCCTGCGGCCCTTGCTGGAACACTGCTGGAGCAGCGCTGGAGCAGCAGCTGCAGGATCAGCTCCTGGGCTGTCCCTGAGCAGCCGCCTTCTGCACTCAGCGCCAGACCCGGCCTCTGCACCGACATCCCGGTCTCCTCGTCTGCCTCCGGGCATCCCCAGAGCACTTGGGAACCCTCCAAGGTAAGAAAATCCCCGTTTGCCCTCAAAGCACTAGCACAAGGGCAGGAGGCTCCAGCTGCCTCTCCCACCAAGCACGACACACAGGCTGCGTGCTCACTTTCCCCAGACGAGCTTCCACGTGAAAGCAGGGTGCAGCTTCTGAAGGAATTGTGTTGCCTCCAGGGGAAACACAGACCTTTCCATAGAGGACCTAGAGAGGTGTCGCAGTGCAGTTGCAGATCCTCGTCCACGCATCACCTGATTAAACGTTCTTGGCACCCATTTCAGTCCTCAAACTATCTTGTGCTGACCCCAAAACAAATTGTTCCTGGCTGAGCAGGTCAGGGCTTCAGTGTCAACAAATCCCCTTATGCCCTGACTCTGCTCACACCCGCTCCAAAGCTTCAAACACCACAATGATGGCACTTCTCCTCTGGCATCCCTGTCGTTCAGGGCATGGAAGCATTTGACTGGGCTTCTCCTCAAACACAGGCTTTCAACTTCAAAAACCATCTGGGATCAGCAATTCTTATCTACTTACGTATTTACATCGCCTATAGATCCCTTCTATTTTAATATCTTTAGAGATTCTTTTTTCAGTGCACGTAGGGCTGGTTCTACCTCATGCTCAGGGGTGGCCGTCAAATGCCATCTCCTCAAGAGCACAATCACAGTAGCACAGAATTTTCTGCCTTGGAAGGGATTCTGAAAGATCACTGAGCCCAACTGCAGGGCCTGCCCGGGGCAGCCTCAACAATCACAGCCTGTGCCCAAGAGCAGTGTCCAAACACTTTTGGAGCTCAGTCAGCCTTGGTGCTGTGCCCCCTTCCCTGGGGAGGCTGTTGCAGTGCCCAAGCAGCCTCTGGCTGAAGAAGCTTTTCCTTCGATCCAACCTAAGCCTGCACTGGCACATCTCCCCTGCCATTCTCTTGGCTCTTCTCCGTGGCCCCGGGAGTGAAGAGAGTAGTGCATGGCCTTCTGCTTGCCCTCCTGAGGAAGCTGCTGACTGCTGGAGGGTCCTGCCTAGGACATTCCATGTCAAAAAGGCAGCAATGACAGCAAAGAGAAAGGAGCTGGGACACGGGAGCTCGGGCTTTGCAATGATGAGGATGAGAAGGAAGGCTACTGACACATCCTTGGCAGAAGGATTTTGACCTGGAGCATTGCTTTGATCTCTTTCAGGTGGAAAGGAGAGGCACAATGAAAAGGAAAGCAAGAGCCCAGATTCAGCCGTGAGTTTTGGCCTAGGGTTAAAGGACAGCAAACTGGAGGAATGGCGAGGAGGAGAACTGCTCTTTCACAGTCAGGCTGGGATTGGTTCAAGCCTGTGGGTGCACAGCAAGGCTCTCTTGACCACTTGCCTTTCTCACCTCCACCTCCTTCTTCCTTTAGACACATCAATGTTGGCAGCGACTTTCAGGCTGAGCTCCCAGAGCTGCAGAACAGAGCAGCAAGTGAGGATGAAGAGCCTGCAACCCTGGTCTGGAAGCCCTGGGGAGAGGATGACTCTGACATGGAAAAACCTGACAGAGGTAGCTTTGCTTCAAGCTTTGCTTCCAGCCCTGAGCTACTTGGGTCTTGAAAAGGCTCCTTATGCCTAAAAAGGCAGCCTTTTGCAGGCTCTGCTTCTCTCCTTGTCTCGCCCATCTTCCCATGTAGAAGTGTTAGAGGCAAGGAGAAAGAGCAAGCACCTTGCTCTCCAAACTGGTCAGGGCCGTTTGCCACTGGAAGAGGGGAGATTGGCCCCCACTTCTTCTTACAGAAGCTGCTTTGGAGGGAGAGCCAGCACTGCGTGGGCCCTTGCTTCAGCTGGCTCTGTCTTTGCTCTCCTTTTCATGCTCTCTCTCCAAGCTGCTGTCTTTAGCTGCCGGCCTTTCCTTCTGCCTTGCATGGCAACCTTTGCCCTTTGCTGGCCTCCAGGCTGACTTTCGGTGGGTTTTTTCTTGTGCTTGCAGTAAGAGAACTGTTGGACATGGCCAGCTCCCGTGGCATTCCCGGGGCAGCAGCTAACCTGGAGCGCGCCCTGCACTGCCTGCACCAGGCACGCGGCTGCGTTCCGGTAAGAAGCGGCTGTTTGGGCGCAGAGGAGAGGGCACAGGGAATGCAGAAGGCCTGGGCACTGGGACAGCCTTTCCTGGCTGCTCTTGGAAGAAGGGTCTTAACAGGGAGCAGAGCACTTGCTGCCTGCTGGGTCTCCTCCAGCTGCGTCAGGGCTGAGCCCAAAGGGCTCCAGCAGGGAGAATCTCCCTCCTGGAGGCGGCGGCGGCGGAAGGTCCTGCTGCCTTGTAAATGGCCTGGAGATTTGGCTTCTCTAAGACATTTGGAGGGGAAATTCCCAGAAGCCTCAGTCAGCTGAGGCCATTCTGGCTGCAGGAGCAGCAAAATCCTCAGCTTGGTGAGGAAAAGGCCACTCTTGGGGACCAGGATCAAAGGGTTGGGCAGCAAAAACTAGGGACTGGGAGCAAATGACAGTGTTTCACCCACATGGGATACAGTTGCTTGAATGTCTGGAGAGGCAAAGGAGCTGAAAGGCAGCACCTGTGATTTTTTGGCTCATTTTTAATGTGCTGGGGCGGCTAAAGCCTTTTCCCTCTTGATCTTGCAGGAGGCTCTGGAGATGCTGCTCTCAGAGGGGCCTGCAACACCTCAAGGCCATCCCATGGCTGATTATCATTACGCAGGTAAGCAAAGCAGAGCTTCTTGCGTCCCTGACAGATGCTGCCGTCCCCTTCATTGTTGTGGCAAGCGTTTCTGCTTCAAGAAATTGTGCTTAACACCAGCACAAGGTCTTGTCTCCTCTGTGGGTGGGCAAAGCACCAGCATCTAGTCCTTCAGCTTTACTTGTTTTCCAATCCTTCTCCCCGGGCAATGCCTGCTCTTGTCTTCACGCCCTTCTGAGGGAGCAGACACGTACACCCACGTGAATGACGGCCTGCGACCGTTTTCTTTCGGCAGCCAGAGGAATCTACTTGGTGTGGATCAAGGGATCTGTTTACTAGCCGCTGCTTTTTATTGCCAGGCTCTGATAGATGGACACCTGAGGAGAAGGAGTCCTTCCAAAAGGCTTTCCACACCTACGGCAAGGATTTTCATCTCATCCAGAAGCAGGTAAAGCCACGGGACATTCTTTACCCGAGCAGATCAGCAGCAGGAAAGCTTGCTTATTTCTGGGAACAAGCACTGGGCTTCAGTCTCTCTCTTCTCAAGGAGCAAGTATCTTCAAGTAGTAACAAAAGGGGACATCAAAAGCCTGTGTCAAAAGGATGATCCTGCCTCTCCAGCCCTTTTCTCCAAGCTCTTTTGGAAGATGAAGCTTTATTCTGTCAGACTTGTGGCACAGGTCTGCTGCTGCTTCCACAAGACGCTGTGCTGGCATAACTGGAGTGAAGCGGGGAAAGAAGAACTGTGCTAGGTGGATTTGTTGTTGATCTGTGCATTGCGTGTATTAGCACCTAGCATCATACAGGGTTTAAGACATTGCATGATGCCTCTCTTTCTCCATGTTGATTTCATTTTACACCCTACTCCATTTCATTCATGCTTTTACTTCCTAGTTCACTCCATAGTCTACTTTTTCCCCAGTGCACCCGACACCATTTTCGATTCCTTCTTTTTCTCTTCACAACAGATCCAGACTAAGACCGTGGCCCAGTGTGTGGAGTACTACTACTCCTGGAAAAAGGAGCATAAACTTGCCAGCACTCTTGCTCAGGTGAGGGGCAAGAAAATGGAGAGGTGCCAGGAAGGTCGAGAAACTGGGAGAAGGGGAGAAAAGCTGCTGGCGAGCCATGCCAGATGCCCCTTTGCCAGGATCACATCGTCCCATGTGCTGGGAAAGGCACAGCAGATGCTGCCCGGGCCTTCCTTGTGCTGCTGCCCTGAAGTATGCAATTCTGGAGCCTAACTTTGACCCAAGAAAGCAGCACCGCCACCAAAATGGGCTTTGACTCTCTACAGATGGGCTTCTCAAGGGCTGGCACCCTCGCTGACTCCAATCAGACCCCAAATTCCCCACTGCTTGCTGACATCAGCAGTCCAGGCTGCCTTTGTGGATATGCTGCAGATTTTCAGGGAGTTTTTCTAGCATGCCAGCATACTCCCCAAGAAGGAGCTGCTGGTGCTGTGGCTCCCCTAAATCTTTCCTTAGCGGCAAAGAGCAATTTGCTTCCCATCATGTGAGAGAGAGAGAGAGAGAGAGAGAGAGAGACAGGGAGGGAGATTATTTTGGGGACTAGAAAATGGCTAAGCATGTGTCTACCCTAATTGGACTGAATTGAAATGCCATTGCCTAGACATTTGTGGAGGAAAAGCAGAGAGAAATAGATGTTAGGCAGAAAGGTAGAAATAAGAAATGTAGAGCTCTAAATAGCCAGGTCTTTCTCCCACCCCTTTGGCCTGTAGAAAAGAGGAGTATTTTCCTCCAAGCTCTGGCTTGGCAGCCCGCCGCAGCCCATTGGCAAAGGCAGCCGTTTTCTCAGCTCTTGAGGCTTTGGAAGGATTTGCTTAGGCCGATAGATTTTTGTGCTGGATGCTCTGATTTCCAGCTTTGTGAGAGGAAGGAAGCATTGATAAGGACTCTTTGATTTCCAGAGCGTGGGCAAAGCAAAGAGGAGCAAAAGCCCTCCCAGAAAGGAGAACGGGGAGCCAGGGAAGAGAAGCCGCAAGAGGGCTCGCAGCGCCCAGTGTCCCTGCTGCCAACCGCGCCAGCCGCCCCCTTCGGCGGGAGGCCCCTTTCCCTGCGGGCAGTGCAAACGGTGCGCAAGTTCCTCCTCTTTCTGCTCAAAGCTGCGCCTTTGGACTAAAAGGGGCTGACCCTTTTCAAAGGCACCGCAGGGGAAGCTGGGGGCACTTGCAGCATCGCCCCCGGCAGCCGTGCTCAAGCTTAACACCCACCTCAAACCCAAAGAGCTTAGGTAAAACCCAGCCTTCACAATGAAACCTTGCCGTGCCCCAACAAGACACAGTTGATACAAGTAGGAATAGATCCATCAAAGCTTGGTTTGATGCTGCTGATCAAATTCAAAAGAGGATGCAGCAAAAGGAGGAAGACATTTCAAGGCATTGAAAGTAGAACCATCAGACTCATGGTGCTGATCCATTGACAAATGTGCCACTGCCCGAAAAGACAGAAATTCATACTCAAACGGAGATCTTGGCACTTGGTTTCATGGTGTGTACTAGCGTGAGCAATGGATGGTTTGCTTCCTATCTTGCAGGGTGTTTGAAAGCATGAAGGAAAGGAACAAACACAGCAGAAGACATCGGCCTCGGAAGACAGCAGAGCCTCTCCCCAAGAAGAAAAGACCAAATTAGACAACCCTGCAGGTTGTCCAGGGCTAGCAAGAGTTAGGCAGATTAGTTAGATAGGAATACAACTGTTAGATATTAGTTAGATAGGAATAGGACTGGTTTTTAAGCTTTTTGGGTTGTTTAATCTTCTACTTCGTTAGTTTACATGATAGTAACCTCCTCAATTTAGTAGTTAAGGTACATTAGTATTATTCAGGACTCATTAGTATTATTAGATTTATCAGTAAATGTCAGAGGTTGGGTGTTTTGTATGCTCTGCCATATGCTCTTTGTCATTTTGCCTTTGTTGAGACCTAATCTGTCTTTATCATTAAACCAATGTTTGTTCCATTTTGTCTGTTTGTCTGTATGAAAGCACTCCAGCAATGTTTGTTCCATTTGCCTGGTGTTGCAAAGACGGCACTTGCCCTGAGAGAAGAAGCTGGGCAGGCGCCACCTCCCCCAGGCCCAGCCCCTTGCTAAGCTGGCAGGACTTCCTGACGTGTGTCTCCTTTACTGCCAGTGAAATACCGCTGGGGCTTCAGCCTTTGATTCCTCAACATCTCAGCTGGGAGTGGAAAGGGAGGCTTTGTTTAATTCACTGAATTGCATCTAGATGAGTGGTCTGGTCTCACCATATTTTCTGGCATAAAAGCAGCGGGTTGAGTCCTTTTTGGAGCCCAGACAGAAAAATTTCTTTCATTTTGGGGGACTGATGGAGCTGACCAGCTTGGAGGACGTTTCTAAGCCCTCCGATTCTATCCAATTCCTATCGGCATGCACCACAAAGGCATGGCTAGTTCAGTTGCAGTTTCTCCTGAAAGGACCAGTGTCCCGCTCTGGGCCTCCAGCAATCTCCTTAGCTAAAGCTGAGCGGGTGTGATCATTATCCTCTGACTTGTCACAGCTGGGGCACTTGCGCCAAAGAAGAATCCAAGTCACTCTTTTATGGAGGCCAGCAAATGGCCCTGCCTAGCAAGGCTTTGGTGGCAGGGGCTGTGGAGGGTGGATGGAGAGGGGGCGAGGGAGGGGGCAATTGGCAGGCTGCTTCTGGGAAGCCGAGGCAAGCTTGCCCTTGTCTGATGGAGCCGGTGCAGGTGGGCTTTGGAGGCTACAAAGTATCTGCCTTGCAGTGGGACTTGTTCCAGCTGCCCCCTCAGTTTGCTGGCCAGTGGGTAACATGCAGGCTGGGAAGGAAGCAAGATTGGGACTGAAGCAAGATTTGCTTTTCCTTAAGGACAGGCAAGAAAGCAGCAAAGCTGCCTGGCTTTTTCTCATATCTGGGATCTAGGCGTTAAAAGCAATGTGAAGGCCAGCAGTGTGGAAAGGCAATTCTGTAAGTGTTGCTTCCTTAGAGGAATGCCAGAGTCTTTTGGGACAACCACCGAGCTTCTCCAAGGGAGCTGGAAGAGGGATCTAGAAATTCTGCCTGAATGTTTGCTAGAGAAATGCCCGTGTGCTGTCCCTGTGCGTGTGTGTGTGTGTCCCCATCAGTTGGCCTGAAAAAGATCCTGTTTCTCCAAGTTTCAAGGGAGGAGTGATGAGGTGAGAGACCAGCTCAGAGGCCCAAAGGAGGGAAACCATGCAGTGACATTATTGGGCAGCAAAAGGAGAATTGAGAAAGGGGGCAGGATGAATGCCTCCACTTTGAGAGGAAGCTTTGGAGTTGGCTCTGCGCTAGGCAACTTGCAAATTCCAGCTCCTCTCAGAGCTGGAGGAGAGCCAGTGGGAGGAGCCCTTCTGGTTCTCCAGGGCAGGAGATGAGGTCTGGGCCCTTGCACAGAGGCAGGCTCCTGTGCACCTTCAGCTGGAGGAACCTTGCAGAGAAGCACCGGGAAGAGCCAGGGCTGTCCCTGCACTGCTTTTGCCCGTCTCATCAGACGACTGAGGAGAAAAGGCCCAATGGGAAGCTTCTCAGAGCAAACTTGCAGCAGAAGAAGTACAAGGGGCAGAGGCGGCCCATGCCCCTTTCTGTCCCATGGCTCCCCCGGGGGTTCTAGATGGAATGTTGGGCTGTGCCCATAGCAACTGTCGTTGTCTCCTGCTCCTGCGGCCCTTGCTGGAACACTGCTGGAGCAGCGCTGGAGCAGCAGCTGCAGGATCAGCTCCTGGGCTGTCCCTGACCAGCCGCCTTCTGCACTCAGCGCCAGACCCGGCCTCTGCACCGACATCCTGGTCTCCTCGTCTGCCTCCGGGCATCCCCAGAGCACTTGGGAACCCTCCAAGGTAAGAAAATCCCCGTTTGCCCTCAAAGCACTAGCACAAGGGCAGGAGGCTCCAGCTGCCTCTCCCACCAAGCACGACACACAGGCTGCGTGCTCACTTTCCCCAGACGAGCTTCCACGTGAAAGCAGGGTGCAGCTTCTGAAGGAATTGTGTTGCCTCCAGGGGAAACACAGACCTTTCCATAGAGGACCTAGAGAGGTGTCCCAGTGCAGTTGCAGATCCTCGTCCACGCATCACCTGATTAAACGTTCTTGGCACCCATTTCAGTCCTCAAACTATCTTGTGCTGACCCCAAAACAAATTGTTCCTGGCTGAGCAGGTCAGGGCTTCAGTGTCAACAAATCCCCTTATGCCCTGACTCTGCTCACACCCGCTCCAAAGCTTCAAACACCACAATGATGGCACTTCTCCTCTGGCATCCCTGTCGTTCAGGGCATGGAAGCATTTGACTGGGCTTCTCTGCAAACACAGGCTTTCAACTTCAAAAACCATCTGGGATCAGCAATTCTTATCTACTTACGTATTTACATCGCCTATAGATCCCTTCTATTTTAAGATCTTTAGAGATTCTTTTTTCAGTGCACGTAGGGCTGGTTCTACCTCATGCTCAGGGGCGGCCGTCAAATGCCATCTCCTCAAGAGCACAATCACAGTAGCACAGAATTTTCTGCCTTGGAAGGGATTCTGAAAGATCACTGAGCCCAACTGCAGGGCCTGCCCGGGGCAGCCTCAACAATCACAGCCTGTGCCCAAGAGCAGTGTCCAAACACTTTTGGAGCTCAGTCAGCCTTGGTGCTGTGCCCCCTTCCCTGGGGAGGCTGTTGCAGTGCCCAAGCAGCCTCTGGCTGAAGAAGCTTTTCCTTCGATCCAACCTAAGCCTGCACTGGCACATCTCCCCTGCCATTCTCTTGGCTCTTCTCCGTGGCCCCGGGAGTGAAGAGAGTAGTGCATGGCCTTCTGCTTGCCCTCCTGAGGAAGCTGCTGACTGCTGGAGGGTCCTGCCTAGGACATTCCATGTCAAAAAGGCAGCAATGACAGCAAAGAGAAAGGAGCTGGGACACGGGAGCTCGGGCTTTGCAATGATGAGGATGAGAAGGAAGGCTACTGACACATCCTTGGCAGAAGGATTTTGACCTGGAGCATTGCTTTGATCTCTTTCAGGTGGAAAGGAGAGGCACAATGAAAAGGAAAGCAAGAGCCCAGATTCAGCCGTGAGTTTTGGCCTAGGGTTAAAGGACAGCAAACTGGAGGAATGGCGAGGAGGAGAACTGCTCTTTCACAGTCAGGCTGGGATTGGTTCAAGCCTGTGGGTGCACAGCAAGGCTCTCTTGACCACTTGCCTTTCTCACCTCCACCTCCTTCTTCCTTTAGACACATCAATGTTGGCAGCGACTTTCAGGCTGAGCTCCCAGAGCTGCAGAACAGAGCAGCAAGTGAGGATGAAGAGCCTGCAACCCTGGTCTGGAAGCCCTGGGGAGAGGATGACTCTGACATGGAAAAACCTGACAGAGGTAGCTTTGCTTCAAGCTTTGCTTCCAGCCCTGAGCTACTTGGGTCTTGAAAAGGCTCCTTATGCCTAAAAAGGCAGCCTTTTGCAGGCTCTGCTTCTCTCCTTGTCTCGCCCATCTTCCCATGTAGAAGTGTTAGAGGCAAGGAGAAAGAGCAAGCACCTTGCTCTCCAAACTGGTCAGGGCCGTTTGCCACTGGAAGAGGGGAGATTGGCCCCCACTTCTTCTTACAGAAGCTGCTTTGGAGGGAGAGCCAGCACTGCGTGGGCCCTTGCTTCAGCTGGCTCTGTCTTTGCTCTCCTTTTCATGCTCTCTCTCCAAGCTGCTGTCTTTAGCTGCCGGCCTTTCCTTCTGCCTTGCATGGCAACCTTTGCCCTTTGCTGGCCTCCAGGCTGACTTTCGGTGGGTTTTTTCTTGTGCTTGCAGTAAGAGAACTGTTGGACATGGCCAGCTCCCGTGGCATTCCCGGGGCAGCAGCTAACCTGGAGCGCGCCCTGCACTGCCTGCACCAGGCACGCGGCTGCGTTCCGGTAAGAAGCGGCTGTTTGGGCGCAGAGGAGAGGGCACAGGGAATGCAGAAGGCCTGGGCACTGGGACAGCCTTTCCTGGCTGCTCTTGGAAGAAGGGTCTTAACAGGGAGCAGAGCACTTGCTGCCTGCTGGGTCTCCTCCAGCTGCGTCAGGGCTGAGCCCAAAGGGCTCCAGCAGGGAGAATCTCCCTCCTGGAGGCGGCGGCGGCGGAAGGTCCTGCTGCCTTGTAAATGGCCTGGAGATTTGGCTTCTCTAAGACATTTGGAGGGGAAATTCCCAGAAGCCTCAGTCAGCTGAGGCCATTCTGGCTGCAGGAGCAGCAAAATCCTCAGCTTGGTGAGCAAAAGGCCACTCTTGGGGACCAGGATCAAAGGGTTGGGCAGCAAAAACTAGGGACTGGGAGCAAATGACAGTGTTTCACCCACATGGGATACAGTTGCTTGAATGTCTGGAGAGGCAAAGGAGCTGAAAGGCAGCACCTGTGATTTTTTGGCTCATTTTTAATGTGCTGGGGCGGCTAAAGCCTTTTCCCTCTTGATCTTGCAGGAGGCTCTGGAGATGCTGCTCTCAGAGGGGCCTGCAACACCTCAAGGCCATCCCATGGCTGATTATCATTACGCAGGTAAGCAAAGCAGAGCTTCTTGCGTCCCTGACAGATGCTGCCGTCCCCTTCATTGTTGTGGCAAGCGTTTCTGCTTCAAGAAATTGTGCTTAACACCAGCACAAGGTCTTGTCTCCTCTGTGGGTGGGCAAAGCACCAGCATCTAGTCCTTCAGCTTTACTTGTTTTCCAATCCTTCTCCCCGGGCAATGCCTGCTCTTGTCTTCACGCCCTTCTGAGGGAGCAGACACGTACACCCACGTGAATGACGGCCTGCGACCGTTTTCTTTCGGCAGCCAGAGGAATCTACTTGGTGTGGATCAAGGGATCTGTTTACTAGCCGCTGCTTTTTATTGCCAGGCTCTGATAGATGGACACCTGAGGAGAAGGAGTCCTTCCAAAAGGCTTTCCACACCTACGGCAAGGATTTTCATCTCATCCAGAAGCAGGTAAAGCCACGGGACATTCTTTACCCGAGCAGATCAGCAGCAGGAAAGCTTGCTTATTTCTGGGAACAAGCACTGGGCTTCAGTCTCTCTCTTCTCAAGGAGCAAGTATCTTCAAGTAGTAACAAAAGGGGACATCAAAAGCCTGTGTCAAAAGGATGATCCTGCCTCTCCAGCCCTTTTCTCCAAGCTCTTTTGGAAGATGAAGCTTTATTCTGTCAGACTTGTGGCACAGGTCTGCTGCTGCTTCCACAAGACGCTGTGCTGGCATAACTGGAGTGAAGCGGGGAAAGAAGAACTGTGTTAGGTGGATTTGTTGTTGATCTGTGCATTGCGTGTATTAGCACCTAGCATCATACAGGGTTTAAGACATTGCATGATGCCTCTCTTTCTCCATGTTGATTTCATTTTACACCCTACTCCATTTCATTCATGCTTTTACTTCCTAGTTCACTCCATAGTCTACTTTTTCCCCAGTGCACCCGACACCATTTTCGATTCCTTCTTTTTCTCTTCACAACAGATCCAGACTAAGACCGTGGCCCAGTGTGTGGAGTACTACTACTCCTGGAAAAAGGAGCATAAACTTGCCAGCACTCTTGCTCAGGTGAGGGGCAAGAAAATGGAGAGGTGCCAGGAAGGTCGAGAAACTGGGAGAAGGGGAGAAAAGCTGCTGGCGAGCCATGCCAGATGCCCCTTTGCCAGGATCACATCGTCCCATGTGCTGGGAAAGGCACAGCAGATGCTGCCCGGGCCTTCCTTGTGCTGCTGCCCTGAAGTATGCAATTCTGGAGCCTAACTTTGACCCAAGAAAGCAGCACCGCCACCAAAATGGGCTTTGACTCTCTACAGATGGGCTTCTCAAGGGCTGGCACCCTCGCTGACTCCAATCAGACCCCAAATTCCCCACTGCTTGCTGACATCAGCAGTCCAGGCTGCCTTTGTGGATATGCTGCAGATTTTCAGGGAGTTTTTCTAGCATGCCAGCATACTCCCCAAGAAGGAGCTGCTGGTGCTGTGGCTCCCCTAAATCTTTCCTTAGCGGCAAAGAGCAATTTGCTTCCCATCATGTGAGAGAGAGAGAGAGAGAGAGAGAGAGAGACAGGGAGGGAGATTATTTTGGGGACTAGAAAATGGCTAAGCATGTGTCTACCCTAATTGGACTGAATTGAAATGCCATTGCCTAGACATTTGTGGAGGAAAAGCAGAGAGAAATAGATGTTAGGCAGAAAGGTAGAAATAAGAAATGTAGAGCTCTAAATAGCCAGGTCTTTCTCCCACCCCTTTGGCCTGTAGAAAAGAGGAGTATTTTCCTCCAAGCTCTGGCTTGGCAGCCCGCCGCAGCCCATTGGCAAAGGCAGCCGTTTTCTCAGCTCTTGAGGCTTTGGAAGGATTTGCTTAGGCCGATAGATTTTTGTGCTGGATGCTCTGATTTCCAGCTTTGTGAGAGGAAGGAAGCATTGATAAGGACTCTTTGATTTCCAGAGCGTGGGCAAAGCAAAGAGGAGCAAAAGCCCTCCCAGAAAGGAGAACGGGGAGCCAGGGAAGAGAAGCCGCAAGAGGGCTCGCAGCGCCCAGTGTCCCTGCTGCCAACCGCGCCAGCCGCCCCCTTCGGCGGGAGGCCCCTTTCCCTGCGGGCAGTGCAAACGGTGCGCAAGTTCCTCCTCTTTCTGCTCAAAGCTGCGCCTTTGGACTAAAAGGGGCTGACCCTTTTCAAAGGCACCGCAGGGGAAGCTGGGGGCACTTGCAGCATCGCCCCCGGCAGCCGTGCTCAAGCTTAACACCCACCTCAAACCCAAAGAGCTTAGGTAAAACCCAGCCTTCACAATGAAACCTTGCCGTGCCCCAACAAGACACAGTTGATACAAGTAGGAATAGATCCATCAAAGCTTGGTTTGATGCTGCTGATCAAATTCAAAAGAGGATGCAGCAAAAGGAGGAAGACATTTCAAGGCATTGAAAGTAGAACCATCAGACTCATGGTGCTGATCCATTGACAAATGTGCCACTGCCCGAAAAGACAGAAATTCATACTCAAACGGAGATCTTGGCACTTGGTTTCATGGTGTGTACTAGCGTGAGCAATGGATGGTTTGCTTCCTATCTTGCAGGGTGTTTGAAAGCATGAAGGAAAGGAACAAACACAGCAGAAGACATCGGCCTCGGAAGACAGCAGAGCCTCTCCCCAAGAAGAAAAGACCAAATTAGACAACCCTGCAGGTTGTCCAGGGCTAGCAAGAGTTAGGCAGATTAGTTAGATAGGAATACAACTGTTAGATATTAGTTAGATAGGAATAGGACTGGTTTTTAAGCTTTTTGGGTTGTTTAATCTTCTACTTCGTTAGTTTACATGATAGTAACCTCCTCAATTTAGTAGTTAAGGTACATTAGTATTATTCAGGACTCATTAGTATTATTAGATTTATCAGTAAATGTCAGAGGTTGGGTGTTTTGTATGCTCTGCCATATGCTCTTTGTCATTTTGCCTTTGTTGAGACCTAATCTGTCTTTATCATTAAACCAATGTTTGTTCCATTTTGTCTGTTTGTCTGTATGAAAGCACTCCAGCAATGTTTGTTCCATTTGCCTGGTGTTGCAAAGACGGCACTTGCCCTGAGAGAAGAAGCTGGGCAGGCGCCACCTCCCCCAGGCCCAGCCCCTTGCTAAGCTGGCAGGACTTCCTGAGGTGTGTCTCCTTTACTGCCAGTGAAATACCGCTGGGGCTTCAGCCTTTGATTCCTCAACATCTCAGCTGGGAGTGGAAAGGGAGGCTTTGTTTAATTCACTGAATTGCATCTAGATGAGTGGTCTGGTCTCACCATATTTTCTGGCATAAAAGCAGCGGGTTGAGTCCTTTTTGGAGCCCAGACAGAAAAATTTCTTTCATTTTGGGGGACTGATGGAGCTGACCAGCTTGGAGGACGTTTCTAAGCCCTCCGATTCTATCCAATTCCTATCGGCATGCACCACAAAGGCATGGCTAGTTCAGTTGCAGTTTCTCCTGAAAGGACCAGTGTCCCGCTCTGGGCCTCCAGCAATCTCCTTAGCTAAAGCCGAGCGGGTGTGATCATTATCCTCTGACTTGTCACAGCTGGGGCACTTGCGCCAAAGAAGAATCCAAGTCACTCTTTTATGGAGGCCAGCAAATGGCCCTGCCTAGCAAGGCTTTGGTGGCAGGGGCTGTGGAGGGTGGATGGAGAGGGGGCGAGGGAGGGGGCAATTGGCAGGCTGCTTCTGGGAAGCCGAGGCAAGCTTGCCCTTGTCTGATGGAGCCGGTGCAGGTGGGCTTTGGAGGCTACAAAGTATCTGCCTTGCAGTGGGACTTGTTCCAGCTGCCCCCTCAGTTTGCTGGCCAGTGGGTAACATGCAGGCTGGGAAGGAAGCAAGATTGGGACTGAAGCAAGATTTGCTTTTCCTTAAGGACAGGCAAGAAAGCAGCAAAGCTGCCTGGCTTTTTCTCATATCTGGGATCTAGGCGTTAAAAGCAATGTGAAGGCCAGCAGTGTGGAAAGGCAATTCTGTAAGTGTTGCTTCCTTAGAGGAATGCCAGAGTCTTTTGGGACAACCACCGAGCTTCTCCAAGGGAGCTGGAAGAGGGATCTAGAAATTCTGCCTGAATGTTTGCTAGAGAAATGCCCGTGTGCTGTCCCTGTGCGTGTGTGTGTGTGTCCCCATCAGTTGGCCTGAAAAAGATCCTGTTTCTCCAAGTTTCAAGGGAGGAGTGATGAGGTGAGAGACCAGCTCAGAGGCCCAAAGGAGGGAAACCATGCAGTGACATTATTGGGCAGCAAAAGGAGAATTGAGAAAGGGGGCAGGATGAATGCCTCCACTTTGAGAGGAAGCTTTGGAGTTGGCTCTGCGCTAGGCAACTTGCAAATTCCAGCTCCTCTCAGAGCTGGAGGAGAGCCAGTGGGAGGAGCCCTTCTGGTTCTCCAGGGCAGGAGATGAGGTCTGGGCCCTTGCACAGAGGCAGGCTCCTGTGCACCTTCAGCTGGAGGAACCTTGCAGAGAAGCACCGGGAAGAGCCAGGGCTGTCCCTGCACTGCTTTTGCCCGTCTCATCAGACGACTGAGGAGAAAAGGCCCAATGGGAAGCTTCTCAGAGCAAACTTGCAGCAGAAGAAGTACAAGGGGCAGAGGCGGCCCATGCCCCTTTCTGTCCCATGGCTCCCCCGGGGGTTCTAGATGGAATGTTGGGCTGTGCCCATAGCAACTGTCGTTGTCTCCTGCTCCTGCGGCCCTTGCTGGAACACTGCTGGAGCAGCGCTGGAGCAGCAGCTGCAGGATCAGCTCCTGGGCTGTCCCTGAGCAGCCGCCTTCTGCACTCAGCGCCAGACCCGGCCTCTGCACCGACATCCTGGTCTCCTCGTCTGCCTCCGGGCATCCCCAGAGCACTTGGGAACCCTCCAAGGTAAGAAAATCCCCGTTTGCCCTCAAAGCACTAGCACAAGGGCAGGAGGCTCCAGCTGCCTCTCCCACCAAGCACGACACACAGGCTGCGTGCTCACTTTCCCCAGACGAGCTTCCACGTGAAAGCAGGGTGCAGCTTCTGAAGGAATTGTGTTGCCTCCAGGGGAAACACAGACCTTTCCATAGAGGACCTAGAGAGGTGTCCCAGTGCAGTTGCAGATCCTCGTCCACGCATCACCTGATTAAACGTTCTTGGCACCCATTTCAGTCCTCAAACTATCTTGTGCTGACCCCAAAACAAATTGTTCCTGGCTGAGCAGGTCAGGGCTTCAGTGTCAACAAATCCCCTTATGCCCTGACTCTGCTCACACCCGCTCCAAAGCTTCAAACACCACAATGATGGCACTTCTCCTCTGGCATCCCTGTCGTTCAGGGCATGGAAGCATTTGACTGGGCTTCTCTGCAAACACAGGCTTTCAACTTCAAAAACCATCTGGGATCAGCAATTCTTATCTACTTACGTATTTACATCGCCTATAGATCCCTTCTATTTTAATATCTTTAGAGATTCTTTTTTCAGTGCAGGTAGGGCTGGTTCTACCTCATGCTCAGGGGCGGCCGTCAAATGCCATCTCCTCAAGAGCACAATCACAGTAGCACAGAATTTTCTGCCTTGGAAGGGATTCTGAAAGATCACTGAGCCCAACTGCAGGGCCTGCCCGGGGCAGCCTCAACAATCACAGCCTGTGCCCAAGAGCAGTGTCCAAACACTTTTGGAGCTCAGTCAGCCTTGGTGCTGTGCCCCCTTCCCTGGGGAGGCTGTTGCAGTGCCCAAGCAGCCTCTGGCTGAAGAAGCTTTTCCTTCGATCCAACCTAAGCCTGCACTGGCACATCTCCCCTGCCATTCTCTTGGCTCTTCTCCGTGGCCCCGGGAGTGAAGAGAGTAGTGCATGGCCTTCTGCTTGCCCTCCTGAGGAAGCTGCTGACTGCTGGAGGGTCCTGCCTAGGACATTCCATGTCAAAAAGGCAGCAATGACAGCAAAGAGAAAGGAGCTGGGACACGGGAGCTCGGGCTTTGCAATGATGAGGATGAGAAGGAAGGCTACTGACACATCCTTGGCAGAAGGATTTTGACCTGGAGCATTGCTTTGATCTCTTTCAGGTGGAAAGGAGAGGCACAATGAAAAGGAAAGCAAGAGCCCAGATTCAGCCGTGAGTTTTGGCCTAGGGTTAAAGGACAGCAAACTGGAGGAATGGCGAGGAGGAGAACTGCTCTTTCACAGTCAGGCTGGGATTGGTTCAAGCCTGTGGGTGCACAGCAAGGCTCTCTTGACCACTTGCCTTTCTCACCTCCACCTCCTTCTTCCTTTAGACACATCAATGTTGGCAGCGACTTTCAGGCTGAGCTCCCAGAGCTGCAGAACAGAGCAGCAAGTGAGGATGAAGAGCCTGCAACCCTGGTCTGGAAGCCCTGGGGAGAGGATGACTCTGACATGGAAAAACCTGACAGAGGTAGCTTTGCTTCAAGCTTTGCTTCCAGCCCTGAGCTACTTGGGTCTTGAAAAGGCTCCTTATGCCTAAAAAGGCAGCCTTTTGCAGGCTCTGCTTCTCTCCTTGTCTCGCCCATCTTCCCATGTAGAAGTGTTAGAGGCAAGGAGAAAGAGCAAGCACCTTGCTCTCCAAACTGGTCAGGGCCGTTTGCCACTGGAAGAGGGGAGATTGGCCCCCACTTCTTCTTACAGAAGCTGCTTTGGAGGGAGAGCCAGCACTGCGTGGGCCCTTGCTTCAGCTGGCTCTGTCTTTGCTCTCCTTTTCATGCTCTCTCTCCAAGCTGCTGTCTTTAGCTGCCGGCCTTTCCTTCTGCCTTGCATGGCAACCTTTGCCCTTTGCTGGCCTCCAGGCTGACTTTCGGTGGGTTTTTTCTTGTGCTTGCAGTAAGAGAACTGTTGGACATGGCCAGCTCCCGTGGCATTCCCGGGGCAGCAGCTAACCTGGAGCGCGCCCTGCACTGCCTGCACCAGGCACGCGGCTGCGTTCCGGTAAGAAGCGGCTGTTTGGGCGCAGAGGAGAGGGCACAGGGAATGCAGAAGGCCTGGGCACTGGGACAGCCTTTCCTGGCTGCTCTTGGAAGAAGGGTCTTAACAGGGAGCAGAGCACTTGCTGCCTGCTGGGTCTCCTCCAGCTGCGTCAGGGCTGAGCCCAAAGGGCTCCAGCAGGGAGAATCTCCCTCCTGGAGGCGGCGGCGGCGGAAGGTCCTGCTGCCTTGTAAATGGCCTGGAGATTTGGCTTCTCTAAGACATTTGGAGGGGAAATTCCCAGAAGCCTCAGTCAGCTGAGGCCATTCTGGCTGCAGGAGCAGCAAAATCCTCAGCTTGGTGAGCAAAAGGCCACTCTTGGGGACCAGGATCAAAGGGTTGGGCAGCAAAAACTAGGGACTGGGAGCAAATGACAGTGTTTCACCCACATGGGATACAGTTGCTTGAATGTCTGGAGAGGCAAAGGAGCTGAAAGGCAGCACCTGTGATTTTTTGGCTCATTTTTAATGTGCTGGGGCGGCTAAAGCCTTTTCCCTCTTGATCTTGCAGGAGGCTCTGGAGATGCTGCTCTCAGAGGGGCCTGCAACACCTCAAGGCCATCCCATGGCTGATTATCATTACGCAGGTAAGCAAAGCAGAGCTTCTTGCGTCCCTGACAGATGCTGCCGTCCCCTTCATTGTTGTGGCAAGCGTTTCTGCTTCAAGAAATTGTGCTTAACACCAGCACAAGGTCTTGTCTCCTCTGTGGGTGGGCAAAGCACCAGCATCTAGTCCTTCAGCTTTACTTGTTTTCCAATCCTTCTCCCCGGGCAATGCCTGCTCTTGTCTTCACGCCCTTCTGAGGGAGCAGACACGTACACCCACGTGAATGACGGCCTGCGACCGTTTTCTTTCGGCAGCCAGAGGAATCTACTTGGTGTGGATCAAGGGATCTGTTTACTAGCCGCTGCTTTTTATTGCCAGGCTCTGATAGATGGACACCTGAGGAGAAGGAGTCCTTCCAAAAGGCTTTCCACACCTACGGCAAGGATTTTCATCTCATCCAGAAGCAGGTAAAGCCACGGGACATTCTTTACCCGAGCAGATCAGCAGCAGGAAAGCTTGCTTATTTCTGGGAACAAGCACTGGGCTTCAGTCTCTCTCTTCTCAAGGAGCAAGTATCTTCAAGTAGTAACAAAAGGGGACATCAAAAGCCTGTGTCAAAAGGATGATCCTGCCTCTCCAGCCCTTTTCTCCAAGCTCTTTTGGAAGATGAAGCTTTATTCTGTCAGACTTGTGGCACAGGTCTGCTGCTGCTTCCACAAGACGCTGTGCTGGCATAACTGGAGTGAAGCGGGGAAAGAAGAACTGTGCTAGGTGGATTTGTTGTTGATCTGTGCATTGCGTGTATTAGCACCTAGCATCATACAGGGTTTAAGACATTGCATGATGCCTCTCTTTCTCCATGTTGATTTCATTTTACACCCTACTCCATTTCATTCATGCTTTTACTTCCTAGTTCACTCCATAGTCTACTTTTTCCCCAGTGCACCCGACACCATTTTCGATTCCTTCTTTTTCTCTTCACAACAGATCCAGACTAAGACCGTGGCCCAGTGTGTGGAGTACTACTACTCCTGGAAAAAGGAGCATAAACTTGCCAGCACTCTTGCTCAGGTGAGGGGCAAGAAAATGGAGAGGTGCCAGGAAGGTCGAGAAACTGGGAGAAGGGGAGAAAAGCTGCTGGCGAGCCATGCCAGATGCCCCTTTGCCAGGATCACATCGTCCCATGTGCTGGGAAAGGCACAGCAGATGCTGCCCGGGCCTTCCTTGTGCTGCTGCCCTGAAGTATGCAATTCTGGAGCCTAACTTTGACCCAAGAAAGCAGCACCGCCACCAAAATGGGCTTTGACTCTCTACAGATGGGCTTCTCAAGGGCTGGCACCCTCGCTGACTCCAATCAGACCCCAAATTCCCCACTGCTTGCTGACATCAGCAGTCCAGGCTGCCTTTGTGGATATGCTGCAGATTTTCAGGGAGTTTTTCTAGCATGCCAGCATACTCCCCAAGAAGGAGCTGCTGGTGCTGTGGCTCCCCTAAATCTTTCCTTAGCGGCAAAGAGCAATTTGCTTCCCATCATGTGAGAGAGAGAGAGAGAGAGAGAGAGAGAGACAGGGAGGGAGATTATTTTGGGGACTAGAAAATGGCTAAGCATGTGTCTACCCTAATTGGACTGAATTGAAATGCCATTGCCTAGACATTTGTGGAGGAAAAGCAGAGAGAAATAGATGTTAGGCAGAAAGGTAGAAATAAGAAATGTAGAGCTCTAAATAGCCAGGTCTTTCTCCCACCCCTTTGGCCTGTAGAAAAGAGGAGTATTTTCCTCCAAGCTCTGGCTTGGCAGCCCGCCGCAGCCCATTGGCAAAGGCAGCCGTTTTCTCAGCTCTTGAGGCTTTGGAAGGATTTGCTTAGGCCGATAGATTTTTGTGCTGGATGCTCTGATTTCCAGCTTTGTGAGAGGAAGGAAGCATTGATAAGGACTCTTTGATTTCCAGAGCGTGGGCAAAGCAAAGAGGAGCAAAAGCCCTCCCAGAAAGGAGAACGGGGAGCCAGGGAAGAGAAGCCGCAAGAGGGCTCGCAGCGCCCAGTGTCCCTGCTGCCAACCGCGCCAGCCGCCCCCTTCGGCGGGAGGCCCCTTTCCCTGCGGGCAGTGCAAACGGTGCGCAAGTTCCTCCTCTTTCTGCTCAAAGCTGCGCCTTTGGACTAAAAGGGGCTGACCCTTTTCAAAGGCACCGCAGGGGAAGCTGGGGGCACTTGCAGCATCGCCCCCGGCAGCCGTGCTCAAGCTTAACACCCACCTCAAACCCAAAGAGCTTAGGTAAAACCCAGCCTTCACAATGAAACCTTGCCGTGCCCCAACAAGACACAGTTGATACAAGTAGGAATAGATCCATCAAAGCTTGGTTTGATGCTGCTGATCAAATTCAAAAGAGGATGCAGCAAAAGGAGGAAGACATTTCAAGGCATTGAAAGTAGAACCATCAGACTCATGGTGCTGATCCATTGACAAATGTGCCACTGCCCGAAAAGACAGAAATTCATACTCAAACGGAGATCTTGGCACTTGGTTTCATGGTGTGTACTAGCGTGAGCAATGGATGGTTTGCTTCCTATCTTGCAGGGTGTTTGAAAGCATGAAGGAAAGGAACAAACACAGCAGAAGACATCGGCCTCGGAAGACAGCAGAGCCTCTCCCCAAGAAGAAAAGACCAAATTAGACAACCCTGCAGGTTGTCCAGGGCTAGCAAGAGTTAGGCAGATTAGTTAGATAGGAATACAACTGTTAGATATTAGTTAGATAGGAATAGGACTGGTTTTTAAGCTTTTTGGGTTGTTTAATCTTCTACTTCGTTAGTTTACATGATAGTAACCTCCTCAATTTAGTAGTTAAGGTACATTAGTATTATTCAGGACTCATTAGTATTATTAGATTTATCAGTAAATGTCAGAGGTTGGGTGTTTTGTATGCTCTGCCATATGCTCTTTGTCATTTTGCCTTTGTTGAGACCTAATCTGTCTTTATCATTAAACCAATGTTTGTTCCATTTTGTCTGTTTGTCTGTATGAAAGCACTCCAGCAATGTTTGTTCCATTTGCCTGGTGTTGCAAAGACGGCACTTGCCCTGAGAGAAGAAGCTGGGCAGGCGCCACCTCCCCCAGGCCCAGCCCCTTGCTAAGCTGGCAGGACTTCCTGACGTGTGTCTCCTTTACTGCCAGTGAAATACCGCTGGGGCTTCAGCCTTTGATTCCTCAACATCTCAGCTGGGAGTGGAAAGGGAGGCTTTGTTTAATTCACTGAATTGCATCTAGATGAGTGGTCTGGTCTCACCATATTTTCTGGCATAAAAGCAGCGGGTTGAGTCCTTTTTGGAGCCCAGACAGAAAAATTTCTTTCATTTTGGGGGACTGATGGAGCTGACCAGCTTGGAGGACGTTTCTAAGCCCTCCGATTCTATCCAATTCCTATCGGCATGCACCACAAAGGCATGGCTAGTTCAGTTGCAGTTTCTCCTGAAAGGACCAGTGTCCCGCTCTGGGCCTCCAGCAATCTCCTTAGCTAAAGCTGAGCGGGTGTGATCATTATCCTCTGACTTGTCACAGCTGGGGCACTTGCGCCAAAGAAGAATCCAAGTCACTCTTTTATGGAGGCCAGCAAATGGCCCTGCCTAGCAAGGCTTTGGTGGCAGGGGCTGTGGAGGGTGGATGGAGAGGGGGCGAGGGAGGGGGCAATTGGCAGGCTGCTTCTGGGAAGCCGAGGCAAGCTTGCCCTTGTCTGATGGAGCCGGTGCAGGTGGGCTTTGGAGGCTACAAAGTATCTGCCTTGCAGTGGGACTTGTTCCAGCTGCCCCCTCAGTTTGCTGGCCAGTGGGTAACATGCAGGCTGGGAAGGAAGCAAGATTGGGACTGAAGCAAGATTTGCTTTTCCTTAAGGACAGGCAAGAAAGCAGCAAAGCTGCCTGGCTTTTTCTCATATCTGGGATCTAGGCGTTAAAAGCAATGTGAAGGCCAGCAGTGTGGAAAGGCAATTCTGTAAGTGTTGCTTCCTTAGAGGAATGCCAGAGTCTTTTGGGACAACCACCGAGCTTCTCCAAGGGAGCTGGAAGAGGGATCTAGAAATTCTGCCTGAATGTTTGCTAGAGAAATGCCCGTGTGCTGTCCCTGTGCGTGTGTGTGTGTGTCCCCATCAGTTGGCCTGAAAAAGATCCTGTTTCTCCAAGTTTCAAGGGAGGAGTGATGAGGTGAGAGACCAGCTCAGAGGCCCAAAGGAGGGAAACCATGCAGTGACATTATTGGGCAGCAAAAGGAGAATTGAGAAAGGGGGCAGGATGAATGCCTCCACTTTGAGAGGAAGCTTTGGAGTTGGCTCTGCGCTAGGCAACTTGCAAATTCCAGCTCCTCTCAGAGCTGGAGGAGAGCCAGTGGGAGGAGCCCTTCTGGTTCTCCAGGGCAGGAGATGAGGTCTGGGCCCTTGCACAGAGGCAGGCTCCTGTGCACCTTCAGCTGGAGGAACCTTGCAGAGAAGCACCGGGAAGAGCCAGGGCTGTCCCTGCACTGCTTTTGCCCGTCTCATCAGACGACTGAGGAGAAAAGGCCCAATGGGAAGCTTCTCAGAGCAAACTTGCAGCAGAAGAAGTACAAGGGGCAGAGGCGGCCCATGCCCCTTTCTGTCCCATGGCTCCCCCGGGGGTTCTAGATGGAATGTTGGGCTGTGCCCATAGCAACTGTCGTTGTCTCCTGCTCCTGCGGCCCTTGCTGGAACACTGCTGGAGCAGCGCTGGAGCAGCAGCTGCAGGATCAGCTCCTGGGCTGTCCCTGACCAGCCGCCTTCTGCACTCAGCGCCAGACCCGGCCTCTGCACCGACATCCTGGTCTCCTCGTCTGCCTCCGGGCATCCCCAGAGCACTTGGGAACCCTCCAAGGTAAGAAAATCCCCGTTTGCCCTCAAAGCACTAGCACAAGGGCAGGAGGCTCCAGCTGCCTCTCCCACCAAGCACGACACACAGGCTGCGTGCTCACTTTCCCCAGACGAGCTTCCACGTGAAAGCAGGGTGCAGCTTCTGAAGGAATTGTGTTGCCTCCAGGGGAAACACAGACCTTTCCATAGAGGACCTAGAGAGGTGTCCCAGTGCAGTTGCAGATCCTCGTCCACGCATCACCTGATTAAACGTTCTTGGCACCCATT
Organism: Agelaius phoeniceus; assembly: GCF_051311805.1. Lineage (NCBI taxonomy): Eukaryota > Metazoa > Chordata > Aves > Passeriformes > Icteridae > Agelaius > Agelaius phoeniceus. The sequence goes on along the minus strand of NC_135303.1, from coordinate 38,720,144 downwards.
TCAGTCCTCAAACTATCTTGTGCTGACCCCAAAACAAATTGTTCCTGGCTGAGCAGGTCAGGGCTTCAGTGTCAACAAATCCCCTTATGCCCTGACTCTGCTCACACCCGCTCCAAAGCTTCAAACACCACAATGATGGCACTTCTCCTCTGGCATCCCTGTCGTTCAGGGCATGGAAGCATTTGACTGGGCTTCTCTGCAAACACAGGCTTTCAACTTCAAAAACCATCTGGGATCAGCAATTCTTATCTACTTACGTATTTACATCGCCTATAGATCCCTTCTATTTTAAGATCTTTAGAGATTCTTTTTTCAGTGCACGTAGGGCTGGTTCTACCTCATGCTCAGGGGCGGCCGTCAAATGCCATCTCCTCAAGAGCACAATCACAGTAGCACAGAATTTTCTGCCTTGGAAGGGATTCTGAAAGATCACTGAGCCCAACTGCAGGGCCTGCCCGGGGCAGCCTCAACAATCACAGCCTGTGCCCAAGAGCAGTGTCCAAACACTTTTGGAGCTCAGTCAGCCTTGGTGCTGTGCCCCCTTCCCTGGGGAGGCTGTTGCAGTGCCCAAGCAGCCTCTGGCTGAAGAAGCTTTTCCTTCGATCCAACCTAAGCCTGCACTGGCACATCTCCCCTGCCATTCTCTTGGCTCTTCTCCGTGGCCCCGGGAGTGAAGAGAGTAGTGCATGGCCTTCTGCTTGCCCTCCTGAGGAAGCTGCTGACTGCTGGAGGGTCCTGCCTAGGACATTCCATGTCAAAAAGGCAGCAATGACAGCAAAGAGAAAGGAGCTGGGACACGGGAGCTCGGGCTTTGCAATGATGAGGATGAGAAGGAAGGCTACTGACACATCCTTGGCAGAAGGATTTTGACCTGGAGCATTGCTTTGATCTCTTTCAGGTGGAAAGGAGAGGCACAATGAAAAGGAAAGCAAGAGCCCAGATTCAGCCGTGAGTTTTGGCCTAGGGTTAAAGGACAGCAAACTGGAGGAATGGCGAGGAGGAGAACTGCTCTTTCACAGTCAGGCTGGGATTGGTTCAAGCCTGTGGGTGCACAGCAAGGCTCTCTTGACCACTTGCCTTTCTCACCTCCACCTCCTTCTTCCTTTAGACACATCAATGTTGGCAGCGACTTTCAGGCTGAGCTCCCAGAGCTGCAGAACAGAGCAGCAAGTGAGGATGAAGAGCCTGCAACCCTGGTCTGGAAGCCCTGGGGAGAGGATGACTCTGACATGGAAAAACCTGACAGAGGTAGCTTTGCTTCAAGCTTTGCTTCCAGCCCTGAGCTACTTGGGTCTTGAAAAGGCTCCTTATGCCTAAAAAGGCAGCCTTTTGCAGGCTCTGCTTCTCTCCTTGTCTCGCCCATCTTCCCATGTAGAAGTGTTAGAGGCAAGGAGAAAGAGCAAGCACCTTGCTCTCCAAACTGGTCAGGGCCGTTTGCCACTGGAAGAGGGGAGATTGGCCCCCACTTCTTCTTACAGAAGCTGCTTTGGAGGGAGAGCCAGCACTGCGTGGGCCCTTGCTTCAGCTGGCTCTGTCTTTGCTCTCCTTTTCATGCTCTCTCTCCAAGCTGCTGTCTTTAGCTGCCGGCCTTTCCTTCTGCCTTGCATGGCAACCTTTGCCCTTTGCTGGCCTCCAGGCTGACTTTCGGTGGGTTTTTTCTTGTGCTTGCAGTAAGAGAACTGTTGGACATGGCCAGCTCCCGTGGCATTCCCGGGGCAGCAGCTAACCTGGAGCGCGCCCTGCACTGCCTGCACCAGGCACGCGGCTGCGTTCCGGTAAGAAGCGGCTGTTTGGGCGCAGAGGAGAGGGCACAGGGAATGCAGAAGGCCTGGGCACTGGGACAGCCTTTCCTGGCTGCTCTTGGAAGAAGGGTCTTAACAGGGAGCAGAGCACTTGCTGCCTGCTGGGTCTCCTCCAGCTGCGTCAGGGCTGAGCCCAAAGGGCTCCAGCAGGGAGAATCTCCCTCCTGGAGGCGGCGGCGGCGGAAGGTCCTGCTGCCTTGTAAATGGCCTGGAGATTTGGCTTCTCTAAGACATTTGGAGGGGAAATTCCCAGAAGCCTCAGTCAGCTGAGGCCATTCTGGCTGCAGGAGCAGCAAAATCCTCAGCTTGGTGAGCAAAAGGCCACTCTTGGGGACCAGGATCAAAGGGTTGGGCAGCAAAAACTAGGGACTGGGAGCAAATGACAGTGTTTCACCCACATGGGATACAGTTGCTTGAATGTCTGGAGAGGCAAAGGAGCTGAAAGGCAGCACCTGTGATTTTTTGGCTCATTTTTAATGTGCTGGGGCGGCTAAAGCCTTTTCCCTCTTGATCTTGCAGGAGGCTCTGGAGATGCTGCTCTCAGAGGGGCCTGCAACACCTCAAGGCCATCCCATGGCTGATTATCATTACGCAGGTAAGCAAAGCAGAGCTTCTTGCGTCCCTGACAGATGCTGCCGTCCCCTTCATTGTTGTGGCAAGCGTTTCTGCTTCAAGAAATTGTGCTTAACACCAGCACAAGGTCTTGTCTCCTCTGTGGGTGGGCAAAGCACCAGCATCTAGTCCTTCAGCTTTACTTGTTTTCCAATCCTTCTCCCCGGGCAATGCCTGCTCTTGTCTTCACGCCCTTCTGAGGGAGCAGACACGTACACCCACGTGAATGACGGCCTGCGACCGTTTTCTTTCGGCAGCCAGAGGAATCTACTTGGTGTGGATCAAGGGATCTGTTTACTAGCCGCTGCTTTTTATTGCCAGGCTCTGATAGATGGACACCTGAGGAGAAGGAGTCCTTCCAAAAGGCTTTCCACACCTACGGCAAGGATTTTCATCTCATCCAGAAGCAGGTAAAGCCACGGGACATTCTTTACCCGAGCAGATCAGCAGCAGGAAAGCTTGCTTATTTCTGGGAACAAGCACTGGGCTTCAGTCTCTCTCTTCTCAAGGAGCAAGTATCTTCAAGTAGTAACAAAAGGGGACATCAAAAGCCTGTGTCAAAAGGATGATCCTGCCTCTCCAGCCCTTTTCTCCAAGCTCTTTTGGAAGATGAAGCTTTATTCTGTCAGACTTGTGGCACAGGTCTGCTGCTGCTTCCACAAGACGCTGTGCTGGCATAACTGGAGTGAAGCGGGGAAAGAAGAACTGTGTTAGGTGGATTTGTTGTTGATCTGTGCATTGCGTGTATTAGCACCTAGCATCATACAGGGTTTAAGACATTGCATGATGCCTCTCTTTCTCCATGTTGATTTCATTTTACACCCTACTCCATTTCATTCATGCTTTTACTTCCTAGTTCACTCCATAGTCTACTTTTTCCCCAGTGCACCCGACACCATTTTCGATTCCTTCTTTTTCTCTTCACAACAGATCCAGACTAAGACCGTGGCCCAGTGTGTGGAGTACTACTACTCCTGGAAAAAGGAGCATAAACTTGCCAGCACTCTTGCTCAGGTGAGGGGCAAGAAAATGGAGAGGTGCCAGGAAGGTCGAGAAACTGGGAGAAGGGGAGAAAAGCTGCTGGCGAGCCATGCCAGATGCCCCTTTGCCAGGATCACATCGTCCCATGTGCTGGGAAAGGCACAGCAGATGCTGCCCGGGCCTTCCTTGTGCTGCTGCCCTGAAGTATGCAATTCTGGAGCCTAACTTTGACCCAAGAAAGCAGCACCGCCACCAAAATGGGCTTTGACTCTCTACAGATGGGCTTCTCAAGGGCTGGCACCCTCGCTGACTCCAATCAGACCCCAAATTCCCCACTGCTTGCTGACATCAGCAGTCCAGGCTGCCTTTGTGGATATGCTGCAGATTTTCAGGGAGTTTTTCTAGCATGCCAGCATACTCCCCAAGAAGGAGCTGCTGGTGCTGTGGCTCCCCTAAATCTTTCCTTAGCGGCAAAGAGCAATTTGCTTCCCATCATGTGAGAGAGAGAGAGAGAGAGAGAGAGAGAGACAGGGAGGGAGATTATTTTGGGGACTAGAAAATGGCTAAGCATGTGTCTACCCTAATTGGACTGAATTGAAATGCCATTGCCTAGACATTTGTGGAGGAAAAGCAGAGAGAAATAGATGTTAGGCAGAAAGGTAGAAATAAGAAATGTAGAGCTCTAAATAGCCAGGTCTTTCTCCCACCCCTTTGGCCTGTAGAAAAGAGGAGTATTTTCCTCCAAGCTCTGGCTTGGCAGCCCGCCGCAGCCCATTGGCAAAGGCAGCCGTTTTCTCAGCTCTTGAGGCTTTGGAAGGATTTGCTTAGGCCGATAGATTTTTGTGCTGGATGCTCTGATTTCCAGCTTTGTGAGAGGAAGGAAGCATTGATAAGGACTCTTTGATTTCCAGAGCGTGGGCAAAGCAAAGAGGAGCAAAAGCCCTCCCAGAAAGGAGAACGGGGAGCCAGGGAAGAGAAGCCGCAAGAGGGCTCGCAGCGCCCAGTGTCCCTGCTGCCAACCGCGCCAGCCGCCCCCTTCGGCGGGAGGCCCCTTTCCCTGCGGGCAGTGCAAACGGTGCGCAAGTTCCTCCTCTTTCTGCTCAAAGCTGCGCCTTTGGACTAAAAGGGGCTGACCCTTTTCAAAGGCACCGCAGGGGAAGCTGGGGGCACTTGCAGCATCGCCCCCGGCAGCCGTGCTCAAGCTTAACACCCACCTCAAACCCAAAGAGCTTAGGTAAAACCCAGCCTTCACAATGAAACCTTGCCGTGCCCCAACAAGACACAGTTGATACAAGTAGGAATAGATCCATCAAAGCTTGGTTTGATGCTGCTGATCAAATTCAAAAGAGGATGCAGCAAAAGGAGGAAGACATTTCAAGGCATTGAAAGTAGAACCATCAGACTCATGGTGCTGATCCATTGACAAATGTGCCACTGCCCGAAAAGACAGAAATTCATACTCAAACGGAGATCTTGGCACTTGGTTTCATGGTGTGTACTAGCGTGAGCAATGGATGGTTTGCTTCCTATCTTGCAGGGTGTTTGAAAGCATGAAGGAAAGGAACAAACACAGCAGAAGACATCGGCCTCGGAAGACAGCAGAGCCTCTCCCCAAGAAGAAAAGACCAAATTAGACAACCCTGCAGGTTGTCCAGGGCTAGCAAGAGTTAGGCAGATTAGTTAGATAGGAATACAACTGTTAGATATTAGTTAGATAGGAATAGGACTGGTTTTTAAGCTTTTTGGGTTGTTTAATCTTCTACTTCGTTAGTTTACATGATAGTAACCTCCTCAATTTAGTAGTTAAGGTACATTAGTATTATTCAGGACTCATTAGTATTATTAGATTTATCAGTAAATGTCAGAGGTTGGGTGTTTTGTATGCTCTGCCATATGCTCTTTGTCATTTTGCCTTTGTTGAGACCTAATCTGTCTTTATCATTAAACCAATGTTTGTTCCATTTTGTCTGTTTGTCTGTATGAAAGCACTCCAGCAATGTTTGTTCCATTTGCCTGGTGTTGCAAAGACGGCACTTGCCCTGAGAGAAGAAGCTGGGCAGGCGCCACCTCCCCCAGGCCCAGCCCCTTGCTAAGCTGGCAGGACTTCCTGAGGTGTGTCTCCTTTACTGCCAGTGAAATACCGCTGGGGCTTCAGCCTTTGATTCCTCAACATCTCAGCTGGGAGTGGAAAGGGAGGCTTTGTTTAATTCACTGAATTGCATCTAGATGAGTGGTCTGGTCTCACCATATTTTCTGGCATAAAAGCAGCGGGTTGAGTCCTTTTTGGAGCCCAGACAGAAAAATTTCTTTCATTTTGGGGGACTGATGGAGCTGACCAGCTTGGAGGACGTTTCTAAGCCCTCCGATTCTATCCAATTCCTATCGGCATGCACCACAAAGGCATGGCTAGTTCAGTTGCAGTTTCTCCTGAAAGGACCAGTGTCCCGCTCTGGGCCTCCAGCAATCTCCTTAGCTAAAGCCGAGCGGGTGTGATCATTATCCTCTGACTTGTCACAGCTGGGGCACTTGCGCCAAAGAAGAATCCAAGTCACTCTTTTATGGAGGCCAGCAAATGGCCCTGCCTAGCAAGGCTTTGGTGGCAGGGGCTGTGGAGGGTGGATGGAGAGGGGGCGAGGGAGGGGGCAATTGGCAGGCTGCTTCTGGGAAGCCGAGGCAAGCTTGCCCTTGTCTGATGGAGCCGGTGCAGGTGGGCTTTGGAGGCTACAAAGTATCTGCCTTGCAGTGGGACTTGTTCCAGCTGCCCCCTCAGTTTGCTGGCCAGTGGGTAACATGCAGGCTGGGAAGGAAGCAAGATTGGGACTGAAGCAAGATTTGCTTTTCCTTAAGGACAGGCAAGAAAGCAGCAAAGCTGCCTGGCTTTTTCTCATATCTGGGATCTAGGCGTTAAAAGCAATGTGAAGGCCAGCAGTGTGGAAAGGCAATTCTGTAAGTGTTGCTTCCTTAGAGGAATGCCAGAGTCTTTTGGGACAACCACCGAGCTTCTCCAAGGGAGCTGGAAGAGGGATCTAGAAATTCTGCCTGAATGTTTGCTAGAGAAATGCCCGTGTGCTGTCCCTGTGCGTGTGTGTGTGTGTCCCCATCAGTTGGCCTGAAAAAGATCCTGTTTCTCCAAGTTTCAAGGGAGGAGTGATGAGGTGAGAGACCAGCTCAGAGGCCCAAAGGAGGGAAACCATGCAGTGACATTATTGGGCAGCAAAAGGAGAATTGAGAAAGGGGGCAGGATGAATGCCTCCACTTTGAGAGGAAGCTTTGGAGTTGGCTCTGCGCTAGGCAACTTGCAAATTCCAGCTCCTCTCAGAGCTGGAGGAGAGCCAGTGGGAGGAGCCCTTCTGGTTCTCCAGGGCAGGAGATGAGGTCTGGGCCCTTGCACAGAGGCAGGCTCCTGTGCACCTTCAGCTGGAGGAACCTTGCAGAGAAGCACCGGGAAGAGCCAGGGCTGTCCCTGCACTGCTTTTGCCCGTCTCATCAGACGACTGAGGAGAAAAGGCCCAATGGGAAGCTTCTCAGAGCAAACTTGCAGCAGAAGAAGTACAAGGGGCAGAGGCGGCCCATGCCCCTTTCTGTCCCATGGCTCCCCCGGGGGTTCTAGATGGAATGTTGGGCTGTGCCCATAGCAACTGTCGTTGTCTCCTGCTCCTGCGGCCCTTGCTGGAACACTGCTGGAGCAGCGCTGGAGCAGCAGCTGCAGGATCAGCTCCTGGGCTGTCCCTGAGCAGCCGCCTTCTGCACTCAGCGCCAGACCCGGCCTCTGCACCGACATCCTGGTCTCCTCGTCTGCCTCCGGGCATCCCCAGAGCACTTGGGAACCCTCCAAGGTAAGAAAATCCCCGTTTGCCCTCAAAGCACTAGCACAAGGGCAGGAGGCTCCAGCTGCCTCTCCCACCAAGCACGACACACAGGCTGCGTGCTCACTTTCCCCAGACGAGCTTCCACGTGAAAGCAGGGTGCAGCTTCTGAAGGAATTGTGTTGCCTCCAGGGGAAACACAGACCTTTCCATAGAGGACCTAGAGAGGTGTCCCAGTGCAGTTGCAGATCCTCGTCCACGCATCACCTGATTAAACGTTCTTGGCACCCATTTCAGTCCTCAAACTATCTTGTGCTGACCCCAAAACAAATTGTTCCTGGCTGAGCAGGTCAGGGCTTCAGTGTCAACAAATCCCCTTATGCCCTGACTCTGCTCACACCCGCTCCAAAGCTTCAAACACCACAATGATGGCACTTCTCCTCTGGCATCCCTGTCGTTCAGGGCATGGAAGCATTTGACTGGGCTTCTCTGCAAACACAGGCTTTCAACTTCAAAAACCATCTGGGATCAGCAATTCTTATCTACTTACGTATTTACATCGCCTATAGATCCCTTCTATTTTAATATCTTTAGAGATTCTTTTTTCAGTGCAGGTAGGGCTGGTTCTACCTCATGCTCAGGGGCGGCCGTCAAATGCCATCTCCTCAAGAGCACAATCACAGTAGCACAGAATTTTCTGCCTTGGAAGGGATTCTGAAAGATCACTGAGCCCAACTGCAGGGCCTGCCCGGGGCAGCCTCAACAATCACAGCCTGTGCCCAAGAGCAGTGTCCAAACACTTTTGGAGCTCAGTCAGCCTTGGTGCTGTGCCCCCTTCCCTGGGGAGGCTGTTGCAGTGCCCAAGCAGCCTCTGGCTGAAGAAGCTTTTCCTTCGATCCAACCTAAGCCTGCACTGGCACATCTCCCCTGCCATTCTCTTGGCTCTTCTCCGTGGCCCCGGGAGTGAAGAGAGTAGTGCATGGCCTTCTGCTTGCCCTCCTGAGGAAGCTGCTGACTGCTGGAGGGTCCTGCCTAGGACATTCCATGTCAAAAAGGCAGCAATGACAGCAAAGAGAAAGGAGCTGGGACACGGGAGCTCGGGCTTTGCAATGATGAGGATGAGAAGGAAGGCTACTGACACATCCTTGGCAGAAGGATTTTGACCTGGAGCATTGCTTTGATCTCTTTCAGGTGGAAAGGAGAGGCACAATGAAAAGGAAAGCAAGAGCCCAGATTCAGCCGTGAGTTTTGGCCTAGGGTTAAAGGACAGCAAACTGGAGGAATGGCGAGGAGGAGAACTGCTCTTTCACAGTCAGGCTGGGATTGGTTCAAGCCTGTGGGTGCACAGCAAGGCTCTCTTGACCACTTGCCTTTCTCACCTCCACCTCCTTCTTCCTTTAGACACATCAATGTTGGCAGCGACTTTCAGGCTGAGCTCCCAGAGCTGCAGAACAGAGCAGCAAGTGAGGATGAAGAGCCTGCAACCCTGGTCTGGAAGCCCTGGGGAGAGGATGACTCTGACATGGAAAAACCTGACAGAGGTAGCTTTGCTTCAAGCTTTGCTTCCAGCCCTGAGCTACTTGGGTCTTGAAAAGGCTCCTTATGCCTAAAAAGGCAGCCTTTTGCAGGCTCTGCTTCTCTCCTTGTCTCGCCCATCTTCCCATGTAGAAGTGTTAGAGGCAAGGAGAAAGAGCAAGCACCTTGCTCTCCAAACTGGTCAGGGCCGTTTGCCACTGGAAGAGGGGAGATTGGCCCCCACTTCTTCTTACAGAAGCTGCTTTGGAGGGAGAGCCAGCACTGCGTGGGCCCTTGCTTCAGCTGGCTCTGTCTTTGCTCTCCTTTTCATGCTCTCTCTCCAAGCTGCTGTCTTTAGCTGCCGGCCTTTCCTTCTGCCTTGCATGGCAACCTTTGCCCTTTGCTGGCCTCCAGGCTGACTTTCGGTGGGTTTTTTCTTGTGCTTGCAGTAAGAGAACTGTTGGACATGGCCAGCTCCCGTGGCATTCCCGGGGCAGCAGCTAACCTGGAGCGCGCCCTGCACTGCCTGCACCAGGCACGCGGCTGCGTTCCGGTAAGAAGCGGCTGTTTGGGCGCAGAGGAGAGGGCACAGGGAATGCAGAAGGCCTGGGCACTGGGACAGCCTTTCCTGGCTGCTCTTGGAAGAAGGGTCTTAACAGGGAGCAGAGCACTTGCTGCCTGCTGGGTCTCCTCCAGCTGCGTCAGGGCTGAGCCCAAAGGGCTCCAGCAGGGAGAATCTCCCTCCTGGAGGCGGCGGCGGCGGAAGGTCCTGCTGCCTTGTAAATGGCCTGGAGATTTGGCTTCTCTAAGACATTTGGAGGGGAAATTCCCAGAAGCCTCAGTCAGCTGAGGCCATTCTGGCTGCAGGAGCAGCAAAATCCTCAGCTTGGTGAGCAAAAGGCCACTCTTGGGGACCAGGATCAAAGGGTTGGGCAGCAAAAACTAGGGACTGGGAGCAAATGACAGTGTTTCACCCACATGGGATACAGTTGCTTGAATGTCTGGAGAGGCAAAGGAGCTGAAAGGCAGCACCTGTGATTTTTTGGCTCATTTTTAATGTGCTGGGGCGGCTAAAGCCTTTTCCCTCTTGATCTTGCAGGAGGCTCTGGAGATGCTGCTCTCAGAGGGGCCTGCAACACCTCAAGGCCATCCCATGGCTGATTATCATTACGCAGGTAAGCAAAGCAGAGCTTCTTGCGTCCCTGACAGATGCTGCCGTCCCCTTCATTGTTGTGGCAAGCGTTTCTGCTTCAAGAAATTGTGCTTAACACCAGCACAAGGTCTTGTCTCCTCTGTGGGTGGGCAAAGCACCAGCATCTAGTCCTTCAGCTTTACTTGTTTTCCAATCCTTCTCCCCGGGCAATGCCTGCTCTTGTCTTCACGCCCTTCTGAGGGAGCAGACACGTACACCCACGTGAATGACGGCCTGCGACCGTTTTCTTTCGGCAGCCAGAGGAATCTACTTGGTGTGGATCAAGGGATCTGTTTACTAGCCGCTGCTTTTTATTGCCAGGCTCTGATAGATGGACACCTGAGGAGAAGGAGTCCTTCCAAAAGGCTTTCCACACCTACGGCAAGGATTTTCATCTCATCCAGAAGCAGGTAAAGCCACGGGACATTCTTTACCCGAGCAGATCAGCAGCAGGAAAGCTTGCTTATTTCTGGGAACAAGCACTGGGCTTCAGTCTCTCTCTTCTCAAGGAGCAAGTATCTTCAAGTAGTAACAAAAGGGGACATCAAAAGCCTGTGTCAAAAGGATGATCCTGCCTCTCCAGCCCTTTTCTCCAAGCTCTTTTGGAAGATGAAGCTTTATTCTGTCAGACTTGTGGCACAGGTCTGCTGCTGCTTCCACAAGACGCTGTGCTGGCATAACTGGAGTGAAGCGGGGAAAGAAGAACTGTGTTAGGTGGATTTGTTGTTGATCTGTGCATTGCGTGTATTAGCACCTAGCATCATACAGGGTTTAAGACATTGCATGATGCCTCTCTTTCTCCATGTTGATTTCATTTTACACCCTACTCCATTTCATTCATGCTTTTACTTCCTAGTTCACTCCATAGTCTACTTTTTCCCCAGTGCACCCGACACCATTTTCGATTCCTTCTTTTTCTCTTCACAACAGATCCAGACTAAGACCGTGGCCCAGTGTGTGGAGTACTACTACTCCTGGAAAAAGGAGCATAAACTTGCCAGCACTCTTGCTCAGGTGAGGGGCAAGAAAATGGAGAGGTGCCAGGAAGGTCGAGAAACTGGGAGAAGGGGAGAAAAGCTGCTGGCGAGCCATGCCAGATGCCCCTTTGCCAGGATCACATCGTCCCATGTGCTGGGAAAGGCACAGCAGATGCTGCCCGGGCCTTCCTTGTGCTGCTGCCCTGAAGTATGCAATTCTGGAGCCTAACTTTGACCCAAGAAAGCAGCACCGCCACCAAAATGGGCTTTGACTCTCTACAGATGGGCTTCTCAAGGGCTGGCACCCTCGCTGACTCCAATCAGACCCCAAATTCCCCACTGCTTGCTGACATCAGCAGTCCAGGCTGCCTTTGTGGATATGCTGCAGATTTTCAGGGAGTTTTTCTAGCATGCCAGCATACTCCCCAAGAAGGAGCTGCTGGTGCTGTGGCTCCCCTAAATCTTTCCTTAGCGGCAAAGAGCAATTTGCTTCCCATCATGTGAGAGAGAGAGAGAGAGAGAGAGAGAGAGACAGGGAGGGAGATTATTTTGGGGACTAGAAAATGGCTAAGCATGTGTCTACCCTAATTGGACTGAATTGAAATGCCATTGCCTAGACATTTGTGGAGGAAAAGCAGAGAGAAATAGATGTTAGGCAGAAAGGTAGAAATAAGAAATGTAGAGCTCTAAATAGCCAGGTCTTTCTCCCACCCCTTTGGCCTGTAGAAAAGAGGAGTATTTTCCTCCAAGCTCTGGCTTGGCAGCCCGCCGCAGCCCATTGGCAAAGGCAGCCGTTTTCTCAGCTCTTGAGGCTTTGGAAGGATTTGCTTAGGCCGATTGATTTTTGTGCTGGATGCTCTGATTTCCAGCTTTGTGAGAGGAAGGAAGCATTGATAAGGACTCTTTGATTTCCAGAGCGTGGGCAAAGCAAAGAGGAGCAAAAGCCCTCCCAGAAAGGAGAACGGGGAGCCAGGGAAGAGAAGCCGCAAGAGGGCTCGCAGCGCCCAGTGTCCCTGCTGCCAACCGCGCCAGCCGCCCCCTTCGGCGGGAGGCCCCTTTCCCTGCGGGCAGTGCAAACGGTGCGCAAGTTCCTCCTCTTTCTGCTCAAAGCTGCGCCTTTGGACTAAAAGGGGCTGACCCTTTTCAAAGGCACCGCAGGGGAAGCTGGGGGCACTTGCAGCATCGCCCCCGGCAGCCGTGCTCAAGCTTAACACCCACCTCAAACCCAAAGAGCTTAGGTAAAACCCAGCCTTCACAATGAAACCTTGCCGTGCCCCAACAAGACACAGTTGATACAAGTAGGAATAGATCCATCAAAGCTTGGTTTGATGCTGCTGATCAAATTCAAAAGAGGATGCAGCAAAAGGAGGAAGACATTTCAAGGCATTGAAAGTAGAACCATCAGACTCATGGTGCTGATCCATTGACAAATGTGCCACTGCCCGAAAAGACAGAAATTCATACTCAAACGGAGATCTTGGCACTTGGTTTCATGGTGTGTACTAGCGTGAGCAATGGATGGTTTGCTTCCTATCTTGCAGGGTGTTTGAAAGCATGAAGGAAAGGAACAAACACAGCAGAAGACATCGGCCTCGGAAGACAGCAGAGCCTCTCCCCAAGAAGAAAAGACTTTGAAATTAGACAACCCTGCAGCTTGTCCAGGGCTAGCAAGAGTTAGGTGTCAACAGGACTCGATAGGAATAGGACTGGTTTTTAAGCTTTTAGTGTAGTTTAAACTTCTACTTAGCTAGTTGACATGATAGGAATCTCCTCAATTTAGTAGTTAAGATCCATTAGTATTATTGGAGATTCATTAGTTTGATTAGATTTCTCAAATAAATTTCAAAGGTTGGGTGTTGTCTATGCTCTGCCTTTTGTCATTTTGCCTTTGTTGAGAGCCAATGGGTCTTTATCATTTAACCAAAGTTTGTTCCATTTTGTCTTTTTGTCTGTATGAAATGACTTTGGCAATGTTTGTTCCATTTGCCTGGTGTTGCAAAGACGGCACTTGCCCTGAGAGTAGAATCTGGGCAGGCGCCACCTCCCCCAGGCCCGGCCCCTTGCTCAGCTGGCAGGACTTCCTGATGTGTGTCTCCTTTACTGCCAGTGAAATACTGCTGGGGCTTCAGCCTTTGATTCCTCAACATCTCAGCTGGGAGTGGAAAGGGAGGCTTTGTTTAATTCACTGAATTGCATCTAGATGAGTGGTCTGGTCTCACCATATTTTCTGGCATAAAGGCAGCGGGTTGAGTCCTTTTTGGAGTCCAGACAGATAACTTTGTTTCATTTTGGGGGACTGATGGAGCTGACCAGCTTGGAGGACGTTTCTACGCCCTCCGATTCTATCCAATTCCTATCGGCATGCACCACAAAGGCATGGCTAGGTCAGTTTCAGTTTCTCCTGAAAGGACCAGTGTCCCGCTCTGGGCCTCCAGCAATCTCCTTAGCTAAAGCCGAGCGGGTGTGATCATTATCCTCTGACTTGTCACAGCTGGGGCACTTGCGCCAAAGAAGAATCCAAGTCACTCTTTTATGGAGGCCAGCAAATGGCCCTGCCTAGCAAGGCTTTGGTGGCAGGGGCTGTGGAGGGTGGATGGAGAGGGGGCGAGGGAGGGGGCAATTGGCAGGCTGCTTCTGGGAAGCCGAGGGAAGCTTGCCCTTGTCTGATGGAGCCGGTGCAGGTGGGCTTTGGAGGCTACAAAGTATCTGCCTTGCAGTGGGACTTGTTCCAGCTGCCCCCTCAGTTTGCTGGCCAGTGGGTAACATGCAGGCTGGGAAGGAAGCAAGATTGGGACTGAAGCAAGATTTGCTTTTCCTTAAGGACAGGCAGGAAAGCAGCAAAGCTGCCTGGCTTTTGTCATATCGGCGATCTAGGCGTTAAAAGCAATGTGAAGGCCAGCAGTGTGGAAAGGTAATTCTGTTAGTGTTGATTTCTTAGAGGAATGCCAGAGTCTTTTGGGACAACCACCGAGCTTCTCCAAGGGAGCTGGAAGAGGGATCTAGAAATTCTGCCTGAATGTTTGCTAGAGAATTGCCCGTGTGCTGTCCCTGTGTGTGTGTGTGTGTCCCCCCATCAGTTGGCCTGAAAAAGATCCTGTTTCTCCAAGTTTCAAGGGAGGAGTGATGAGGTGAGAGACCAGCTCAGAGGCCCAAAGGAGGGAAACCATGCAGTGACATTATTGGGCAGCAAAAGGAGAATTGAGAAAGGGGGCAGGATGAATGCCTCCACTTTGAGAGGAAGCTTTGGAGTTGGCTCTGCGCTAGGCAACTTGCAAATTCCAGCTCCTCTCAGAGCTGGAGGAGAGCCAGTGGGAGGAGCCCTTCTGGCTCTCCAGGGCAGGAGATGAGGTCTGGGCCCTTGCACAGAGGCAGGCTCCTGTGCACCTTCAGCTGGAGGCACCTTGCAAAGAAGCACTGGGAAGAGCCAGGGCTGTCCCTGCACTGCTTTTGCCCGTCTCATCAGACGACTGAGGAGAAAAGGCCCAATGGGAAGCTTCTCAGAGCAAACTTGCAGCAGAAGGCGGCCCATGCCCCTTTCTGTCCCATGGCTCCCCCGGGGGTTCTAGATGGAATGTTGGGCTGTGCCCATAGCAACCGTCGTTGTCTCCTGCTCCTGCGGCTCTTGCTGGAACACTGCTGGAGCAGCAGCTGCAGGATCAGCTCCTGGGCTGTCCCTGACCAGCCGCCTTCTGCACTCAGCGCCAGACCCGGCCTCTGCACCGACATCCTGGTCTCCTCGTCTGCCTCCGGGCATCCCCAGAGCACTTGGGAACCGTCCAAGGTAAGAAAATCCCCGTTTGCCCTCAACGCACTAGCACAGGGGCAGGAGGCTCCAGCTGCCTCTCCCACCAAGCACGACACACAGGCTGCGTGCTCACTTTCCCCAGACGAGCTTCCATGTGAAAGCAGGGTGCAGCTTTTGAAAGAATCATGTTGCCTCCAGGGGAAACACAGACCTTTCCATAGAGGACCTAGAGAGGTGTCCCAGTGCAGTTGCAGATCCTTGTCCATGCATGACCTGATTCAAAGTTCTTGGCACCCATTTCAGTCCTCAAACTATCTTGTGCTGACCCCAAAACAAATTGTCCCTGGCTGAGCAAGTCAGGGCTTCAGTGTCAACAAATCCCCTTATGCCTCGACTCTGCTCACACCCGCTCCAAAGCTTCAAACAGCACAATGATGGCACTTCTCCTCTGGCATCCCTGTCGTTCAGGGCATGGAAGCATTTGACTGGGCTATTCCTCAAACACAGGCTTTCAACTTAAAAACCATCTGGGATCAGCAATTCTTATCTACTTACCTAGTTCCATCGCTTCTAGATCCATTCTATTTTAAGATCTTTAGAGATTCTTTTTTCAGTGCACGTAGGGCTGGTTCTACCTCATGCTCAGGGGCGGCCGTCAAATGCCATCTCCTCAAGAGCACAATCACAGTAGCACAGAATTTTCTGCCTTGGAAGGGATTCTCAAAGGTCACTGAGGCCAACTGCAGGGCCTCCCGGGGCAGCCTCAACAATCACAGCCTGTGCCCAAGAGCAGTGTCCAAACACTTTTGGAGCTCAGTCAGCCTTGGTGCTGTGCCCCCTTCCCTGGGGAGGCTGTTGCAGTGCCCAAGCAGCCTGTGGCTGAAGAAGCTTTTCCTTCTATCCAACCTAAGCCTGCACTGGCACATCTTCCCTGCCATTCTCTTGGCTCTTCTCAGTGGCCCCGGGAGTGAAGAGAGTAGTGCATGGCCTTCTGCTTGCCCTCCTGAGGAAGCTGCTGACTGCTAGAGGGTCCTGCCTAGGACATTCCATGTCAAAAAGGCAGCAATGAGAGCAAAGAGAAAGGAGCTGGGACACAGGAGCTCAGGCTTTGCAATGATGAGGATGAGAAGGAAGGCTACTGACACATCCTTGGCAGAAGGATTTTGAACTGGAGCATTGCTTTGATCTCTTTCAGGTGGAAAGGAGAGGCACAATGAAAAGGAAAGCAAGAGCCCAGATTCAGCCGTGAGTTTTGGCCTAGGGTTAAAGCACAGCAAACTGGAGGAATGGCGAGGAGGAGAACTGCTCTTTCACAGTCAGGCTGGGATTGGTTCAAGCCTGTGGGTGCACAGCAAGGCTCTCTTGACCACTTGCCTTTCTCACCTCCACCTCCTTCTTCCTTTAGACGCATCAATGTTGGCAGCGACTTTCAGGCTGAGCTCCCAGAGATGCAGAGCAAAGCACCAAGTGAGGATGAAGAGCCTGCAAGCCTGGTCTGGAAGCCCTGGGGGGAGGATGACTCTGACATGGAAAAACCTGACAGAGGTAGCTTTGCTTCCAGCCCTGAGCTACTTGGGTCTTGAAAAGGCTCCTTTTGCCTAAAAAGGCAGCCTTTTGCAGGCTCTGCTTCTCTCCTTGTCTCGCCCATCTTCCCATGTAGAAGTGTTAGAGGCAAGGAGAAAGAGCAAGCACCTTGCTCTCCCAATTGGTCAGGGCCGTTTGCCACTGGAAGAGGGGAGATTGGCCCCCACTTCTTCTTACAGAAGCTGCTTTGAAGGGAGAGCCAGCACTGCGTGGGCCCTTGCTTCAGCTGGCCCTGTCTTTGCTCTCCTTTTCATGCTCTCCAAGCTGCTGTCTTTAGCTGCCGGCCTTTCCTTCTGCCTTGCATGGCAGTCTTTGCCCTTGCTGGCCTCCAGGCTGACTTTCGGTGGGTTTTTTCTTATGCTTGCAGTAAGAGAACTGTTGGACATGGCCAGCTCCCGTGGCATTCCCGGGGCAGCAGCTAACCTGGAGCGCGCCCTGCACTGCCTGCACCAGGCACGCGGCTGCGTTCCGGTAAGAAGCGGCTGTTTGGGCACAGAGAAGAGGGCACAGGGAATGCAGAGGGCCTGGGCACTGGGACAGCCTTTCCTGGCTGCTCTTGGAAGAAGGGTCTTAACAGGGAGCAGAGCACTTGCTGCCTGCTGGGTCTCCTCCAGCTGCGTCAGGGCTGAGCCCAAAGGGCTCCAGCAGGGAGAATCTCCCTCCTGGAGGCGGCAGCGGCAGAAGGTCCTGCTGCCTTGTAAATGGCCTGGAGATCTGGGTTCTCTAAGACCTTAGGAGGGGAAATTCCCAGAAGCCTCAGTCAGCTGAGGCCATTCTGGCTGCAGGAGCAGCAAAATCCTCAGCTTGGTGAGCAAAAGGCCACTCTTGGGGACCAGGATCAAAGGGTTGGACAGCAAAAACTAGGGACTGGGAGCAAATCCCAGTGTTTCACCCACATGGGATAGAGTCGCTTGAATGTCTGGAGAGGCAAAGGAGCTGGAAGGCGGCACCTGTGAATTTTTGGCTCATTTTTAATGTGCTGGGGCGGCTAAAGCCTTTTCCCTCTTGATCATGCAGGAGGCTCTGGAGATGCTGCTCTCAGAGGGGCCTGCAACAGCTCAAGGCCATCCCATGGCTGATTATCATTACGCAGGTAAGCAAAGCAGAGCTTCTTGCGTCCCTGACAGATGCTGCCGGCCCCTTCATTCTTGTGGCAAGGGTTTCTGCTTCAAGAAATTGTGCTTAACACCAGCACAAGGTCTTGTCTCCTCTGTGGGTGGGCAAAGCACCAGCATCTAGTCCTTCAGCTTTACTTGTTTTCCAATCCTTCTCTCCGGGCAATGCCTGCTCTTGTCTTCATGGCCTTCTGAGGGAGCAGACACGTACACCCACGTGAATGTCGGCCTGCGACCATTTTCTTTCGGCAGCCAGTGGGATCTACTTGGTGTGGATCAAGGGATCCGTTTCCTACCTGCTGCTTTTTATTGCCAGGCTCTGATAGATGGACACCTGAGGAGAAGGAGTCCTTCCAAAAGGCTTTCCACACCTACGGCAAGGATTTTCATCTCATCCAGAAGCAGGTAAAGAAAGCCACGGGACATTCTTTACCCGAGCAGATCAGCAGCAGGAAAGCTTGCTTATTTCTGGGAACAAGCACTGGGCTTCAGTCTCTCTCTTCTCAAGTACCAAGTATCTTCAAGTTGTAAGAAAAGGGGACATCAAAAGCCTGTGTCAAAAGGATGATCCTGCCTCTCCAGCCCTTTTCTCCAAGCTCTTTTGGAAGATGAAGCTTTATTCTGTCAGACTTGTGGCACAGGTCTGCTGCTGCTTCCACAAGACACTGTGCTGGCATAACTGGAGTGAAGTGGGGAAAGACAAACTGTGCTTGTTGTTGATCTGTGCATTGCGTGTATTAGCACCTAGCATCATACAGGGTTTAAGACATTGCATGATGCCTCTCTTTCCCCAGGTTGATTTCATTTTACACCCTACTCCATTTCATTCATGCTTTTACTTCCTAGTTCACTCCATAGTCTACTTTTTCCCCAGTGCACCCGACACCATTTGCGATTCCTTCTTTTTCTCTTCACAACAGATCCAGACTAAGACCGTGGCCCAGTGTGTGGAGTTCTACTACTCCTGGAAAAAGGAGCATAAACTTGCCAGCACTCTTGCTCAGGTGAGGGGCAAGAAAATGGAGAGGTGCCAGGAAGGTTGAGAAACTGGGAGAAGGGGAGAAAAGCTGCTGGCGAGCCATGCCAGACGCCCCTTTGCCAGGATCACATCGTCCCATGCGCTGGGAAAGGCACAGCAGATGCTGCCCGGGCCTTCCTTGTGCTGCTGCCCTGAAGTATGCAATTCTGGAGCCTAACTTTGACCCAAGAAAGCAGTACCGCCACCAAAATGGGCTTTGACTCTCCAGAGACAGGCTTCTCAAGGGCTGGCAGCCTCGTTGACTCCAATCAGACCCCAAATTCCCCACTGCTTGCTGACATCAGCAATCCAGGCTGCCTTTGTGGATATGCTGCAGATTTTCAGGGAGATTTTCTAGCATCCCAGCATACTCCCCAAGAAGGAGCTGCCAGTGCTGTGGCTCCCCTAAAACGTTCCTTAGCGGCAAAGAGCAATTTGCTTCCCATCATGTGAGAGAGAGAGAGAGAGAGAGAGAGAGAGAGAGGGAGATCATTTTGGGGACTAGAAAATGGCTAAGCATGTGTCTACCCTAATTGGACGTAATTGAAATGCCATTGCCTAGACATTTGTGGAGGAAAAGCAGAGAGAAATAGATGTTAGGCAGAAAGGTAGAAATAAGAAATGTAGAGCTCTAAATAGCCAGGTCTTTCTCCCACCCCTTTGGCCTGTAGAAAAGAGGAGTATTTTCCTCCAAGCTCTGGCTTGGCAGCCCGCCGCAGCCCATTGGCAAAGGCAGCCGTTTTCTCAGCTCTTGAGGCTTTGGAAGGATTTGCTTAGGCCGATAGATTTTTCTGCTGGATGCTCTGATTTCCAGCTTTGTGAGAGGAAGGAAGCATTGATAAGGACTCTTTGATCTCCAGAGTGTGGGCAAAGCAAGGAGGAGGAAAAGCCCTCCCAGAAAGGAGAATGGGGAGACAGGGAAGAGAAGCCGCAAGAGGGCTCGCAGCGCCCAGTGTCCCTGCTGCCAACCGCGCCAGCCGCCCCCTTCGGCGGGAGGCCCCTTTCCCTGCGGGCAGTGCAAACGGTGCGCAAGTTCCTCCTCTTTCTGCTCAAAGCTGCGCCTTTGGACTGAAACGGGCTGACCCTTTTCAAAGGCACCGCAGGGGAAGCTGGGGGCACCTGCAGCATCGCCCCCGGCAGCCGTGCTCAAGCTTAACACCCACCTCAAACCCAAAGAGCTTAGGTAAAACCCAGCCTTCACAATGAAACCTTGCCGTGCCCCAACAAGACACAGTTGATACAAGTAGGAATAGATCCATCAAAGCTTGGTTTGATGCTGCTGATCAAATTCAAAAGAGGACGCAGCAAAAGGAGGAAGACATTTCAAGGCATTGAAAGTAGAACCATCAGACTCATGGTGCTGATCCATTGACAAATGTGCCACTGCCCGACAAGACAGAAATTCATACTCAAACGGAGATCTCGGCACTTGCTTTCATGGTGTGTACTAGCGTCAGCAATGGATGGTTTGTTTCCTATCTTGCAGGGTGTTTGAAAGCATGAAGGAAAGGAACAACCACAGCAGAAGACATCGGCCTCGGAAGGAAGCAGAGCCTCTCCCCGAGAAGAAAAGACTTTGAAATTAGACAACCCTGCAGCTTGTCCAGGGCTAGCAAGAGTTAGGTGTCAACAGGACTCGATAGGAATAGGACTGGTTTTTAAGCTTTTAGTGTAGTTTAAACTTCTACTTAGTTAGTTGACATGATAGGAATCTCCTCAATTTAGTAGTTAAGATCCATTAGTATTATTGGAGATTCATTAGTTTGATTAGATTTCTCAAATAAATTTCAAAGGTTGGGTGTTGTCTATGCTCTGCCTTTTGTCATTTTGCCTTTGTTGAGAGCCAATGGGTCTTTATCATTTAACCAAAGTTTGTTCCATTTTGTCTTTTTGTCTGTATGAAATGACTTTGGCAATGTTTGTTCCATTTGCCTGGTGTTGCAAAGACGGCACTTGCCCTGAGAGTAGAATCTGGGCAGGCGCCACCTCCCCCAGGCCCGGCCCCTTGCTCAGCTGGCAGGACTTCCTGATGTGTGTCTCCTTTACTGCCAGTGAAATACTGCTGGGGCTTCAGCCTTTGATTCCTCAACATCTCAGCTGGGAGTGGAAAGGGAGGCTTTGTTTAATTCACTGAATTGCATCTAGATGAGTGGTCTGGTCTCACCATATTTTCTGGCATAAAGGCAGCGGGTTGAGTCCTTTTTGGAGTCCAGCCAGATAACTTTGTTTCATTTTGGGGGACTGATGGAGCTGACCAGCTTGGAGGACGTTTCTACGCCCTCCGATTCTATCCAATTCCTATCGGCATGCACCACAAAGGCATGGCTAGGTCAGTTTCAGTTTCTCCTGAAAGGACCAGTGTCGCGCTCTGGGCCTCCAGCAATCTCCTTAGCTAAAGCCGAGCGGGTGTGATCATTATCCTCTGACTTGTCACAGCTGGGGCACTTGCGCCAAAGAAGAATCCAAGTCACTCTTTTATGGAGGCCAGCAAATGGCCCTGCCTAGCAAGGCTTTGGTGGCAGGGGCTGTGGAGGGTGGATGGAGAGGGGGCGAGGGAGGGGGCAATTGGCAGGCTGCTTCTGGGAAGCCGAGGGAAGCTTGCCCTTGTCTGATGGAGCCGGTGCAGGTGGGCTTTGGAGGCTACAAAGTATCTGCCTTGCAGTGGGACTTGTTCCAGCTGCCCCCTCAGTTTGCTGGCCAGTGGGTAACATGCAGGCTGGGAAGGAAGCAAGATTGGGACTGAAGCAAGATTTGCTTTTCCTTAAGGACAGGCAGGAAAGCAGCAAAGCTGCCTGGCTTTTGTCATATCGGCGATCTAGGCGTTAAAAGCAATGTGAAGGCCAGCAGTGTGGAAAGGTAATTCTGTTAGTGTTGCTTTCTTAGAGGAATG
Source organism: Agelaius phoeniceus (assembly GCF_051311805.1). NCBI lineage: Eukaryota > Metazoa > Chordata > Aves > Passeriformes > Icteridae > Agelaius > Agelaius phoeniceus. Next base: position 38,698,907 of record NC_135303.1, on the reverse strand, counting down.
CCAGAGTCTTTTGGGACAACCACCGAGCTTCTCCAAGGGAGCTGGAAGAGGGATCTAGAAATTCTGCCTGAATGTTTGCTAGAGAATTGCCCGTGTGCTGTCCCTGTGTGTGTGTGTGTGTCCCCCCATCAGTTGGCCTGAAAAAGATCCTGTTTCTCCAAGTTTCAAGGGAGGAGTGATGAGGTGAGAGACCAGCTCAGAGGCCCAAAGGAGGGAAACCATGCAGTGACATTATTGGGCAGCAAAAGGAGAATTGAGAAAGGGGGCAGGATGAATGCCTCCACTTTGAGAGGAAGCTTTGGAGCTGGCTCTGCGCTGGACAACTTGCAAATTCCAGCTCCTCTCAGAGCTGGAGGAGAGCCAGTGGGAGGAGCCCTTCTGGCTCTCCAGGGCAGGAGATGAGGTCTGGGCCCTTGCACAGAGGCAGGCTCCTGTGCACCTTCAGCTGGAGGCACCTTGCAAAGAAGCACTGGGAAGAGCCAGGGCTGTCCCTGCACTGCTTTTGCCCGTCTCATCAGACGACTGAGGAGAAAAGGCCCAATGGGAAGCTTCTCAGAGCAAACTTGCAGCAGAAGGCGGCCCATGCCCCTTTCTGTCCCATGGCTCCCCCGGGGGTTCTAGATGGAATGTTGGGCTGTGCCCATAGCAACCGTCGTTGTCTCCTGCTCCTGCGGCCCTTGCTGGAACGCTGCTGGAGCAGCAGCTGCAGGATCAGCTCCTGGGCTGTCCCTGAGCAGCCGCCTTCTGCACTCAGCGCCAGACCCGGCCTCTGCACCGACATCCTGGTCTCCTCGTCTGCCTCCGGGCATCCCCAGAGCACTTGGGAACCGTCCAAGGTAAGAAAATCCCCGTTTGCCCTCAAAGCACTAGCACAGGGGCAGGAGGCTCCAGCTGCCTCTCCCACCAAGCACGACACACAGGCTGCGTGCTCACTTTCCCCAGACGAGCTTCCATGTGAAAGCAGGGTGCAGCTTTTGAAAGAATCATGTTGCCTCCAGGGGAAACACAGACCTTTCCATAGAGGACCTAGAGAGGTGTCCCAGTGCAGTTGCAGATCCTCGTCCACGCATCACCTGATTAAACGTTCTTAGCACCCATTTCAGTCCTCAAACTATCTTGTGCTGACCCCAAAACAAATTGTTCCTGGCTGAGCAGGTCAGGGCTTCAGTGTCAACAAATCCCCTTATGCCCTGACTCTGCTCATACCCGCTCCAAAGCTTCAAACAGCACAATGATGCCACTTCTCCTCTGGCATCCCTGTCGTTCAGGGCATGGAAGCATTTGACTGGGCTTCTCCTCAAACACAGGCTTTCAACTTCAAAAACCATCTGGGATCAGCAATTCTTATCTACTTACCTAGTTCCATCGCTTCTAGATCCATTCTATTTTAAGATCTTTAGAGATTCTTTTTTCAGTGCACGTAGGGCTGGTTCTACCTCATGCTCAGGGGCGGCCGTCAAATGCCATCTCCTCAAGAGCACAATCACAGTAGCACAGAATTTTCTGCCTTGGAAGGGATTCTCAAAGGTCACTGAGGCCAACTGCAGGGCCTGCCCGGGGCAGCCTCAACAATCACAGCCTGTGCCCAAGAGCAGTGTCCAAACACTTTTGGAGCTCAGTCAGCCTTGGTGCTGTGCCCCCTTCCCTGGGGAGGCTGTTGCAGTGCCCAAGCAGCCTGTGGCTGAAGAAGCTTTTCCTTCTATCCAACCTAAGCCTGCACTGGCACATCTTCCCTGCCATTCTCTTGGCTCTTCTCAGTGGCCCCGGGAGTGAAGAGAGTAGTGCATGGCCTTCTGCTTGCCCTCCTGAGGAAGCTGCTGACTGCTAGAGGGTCCTGCCTAGGACATTCCATGTCAAAAAGGCAGCAATGAGAGCAAAGAGAAAGGAGCTGGGACACAGGAGCTCAGGCTTTGCAATGATGAGGATGAGAAGGAAGGCTACTGACACATCCTTGGCAGAAGGATTTTGAACTGGAGCATTGCTTTGATCTCTTTCAGGTGGAAAGGAGAGGCACAATGAAAAGGAAAGCAAGAGCCCAGATTCAGCCGTGAGTTTTGGCCTAGGGTTAAAGCACAGCAAACTGGAGGAATGGCGAGGAGGAGAACTGCTCTTTCAGAGTCAGGCTGGGATTGGTTCAAGCCTGTGGGTGCACAGCAAGGCTCTCTTGACCACTTGCCTTTCTCACCTCCACCTCCTTCTTCCTTTAGACGCATCAATGTTGGCAGCGACTTTCAGGCTGAGCTCCCAGAGATTCAGAGCAAAGCACCAAGTGAGGATGAAGAGCCTGATAGCCTGGACTGGAAGCCCTGGGGGGAGGATGACTCTGACATGGAAAAACCTGACAGAGGTAGCTTTGCTTCCAGCCCTGAGCTACTTGGGTCTTGAAAAGGCTCCTTTTGCCTAAAAAGGCAGCCTTTTGCAGGCTCTGCTTCTCTCCTTGTCTCGCCCATCTTCCCATGTAGAAGTGTTAGAGGCAAGGAGAAAGAGCAAGCACCTTGCTCTCCCAATTGGTCAGGGCCGTTTGCCACTGGAAGAGGGGAGATTGGCCCCCACTTCTTCTTACAGAAGCTGCTTTGAAGGGAGAGCCAGCACTGCGTGGGCCCTTGCTTCAGCTGGCCCTGTCTTTGCTCTCCTTTTCATGCTCTCCAAGCTGCTGTCTTTAGCTGCCGGCCTTTCCTTCTGCCTTGCATGGCAGTCTTTGCCCTTGCTGGCCTCCAGGCTGACTTTCGGTGGGTTTTTTCTTATGCTTGCAGTAAGAGAACTGTTGGACATGGCCAGCTCCCGTGGCATTCCCGGGGCAGCAGCTAACCTGGAGCGCGCCCTGCACTGCCCTCAGGCCACTCCGGCTGCGTTCCGGTATCATCGCTGTTTGCCTCAGGAAGCCCTCCCTCAATTCTCCCTTTCCCAACACCCTTTCTCTCACTCCTCCATCCTTACACCTCTTTCCTGCTGCTCTTTAACCCCTCCTGGGAGCAGAGCACTTGCTGCCTTCTCTCCAGCTGCGTCAGGGCTGAGCCCAAAGGGCTCCAGCAGGGAGAATCTCCCTCCTGGAGTCGGCAGCGGCCAGAAGTCCTGCTGCCTTGTAAATGGCCTGGAGATCTGGGTTTCTCTAAGACCTTAGGAGGGGAAATTCCAGAAGCCTCAGTCAGCTGAGGCCCATTCTGGCTGCAGGACAGTAACCCCCCAATCTCATCTAGGTCAATACAAATCTCTCCCTCCTATCCTGGGACCAGGATCAAAGGGTTGGACAGCAAAAACTAGGGACTGGGAGCAAATCCAGTGTTCTCACCACATGGGATAGAGTCTTGACTTGATCTGGAGAGGCAAAGGAGCTGGAAGGCGGCAGCGCACCTGTGAATTTTTGGCTCATTTTAATCTTGCTGCCTAAACTTTTCCCTCAGGGCTGGCTAGCCTTCTCCTCATGCTCAAGTGCCTGCTCTGCTAGAGGCCTCAGAGGGGCCTGCAACAGCTCAAGGCCATCCCATGGCTGATTATCATTACGCAGGTAAGCAAAGCAGAGCTTCTTGCGTCCCTGACAGATGCTGCCGGCCCCTTCATTCTTGTGGCAAGGGTTTCTGCTTCAAGAAATTGTGCTTAACACCAGCACAAGGTCTTGTCTCCTCTGCGGCTGGGGAAAGCACCGGCATCTAGTCCTTCAGCTCTACTTGTTTTCCAATCCTTCTCCCCGGGCAATGCCTGCTCTTGTCTTCATGGCCTTCTGAGGGAGCAGACACGTACACCCACGTGAATGACGGCCTGCGACCATTTTCTTTCGGCAGCCAGTGGGATCTACTTGGTGTGGATCAAGGGATCCGTTTCCTACCTGCTGCTTTTTATTGCCAGGCTCTGATAGATGGACACCTGAGGAGAAGGAGTCCTTCCAAAAGGCTTTCCACACCTACGGCAAGGATTTTCATCTCATCCAGAAGCAGGTAAAGAAAGCCACGGGACATTCTTTACCCGAGCAGATCAGCAGCAGGAAAGCTTGCTTATTTCTGGGAACAAGCACTGGGCTTCAGTCTCTCTCTTCTCAAGTACCACGTATCTTCAAGAAGTAAGAAAAGGGGACATCAAAAGCCTGTGTCAAAAGGATGATCCTGCCTCTCCAGCCCTTTTCTCCAAGCTCTTTTGGAAGATGAAGCTTTATTCTGTCAGACTTGTGGCACAGGTCTGCTGCTGCTTCCACAAGACACTGTGCTGGCATAACTGGAGTGAAGTGGGGAAAGACAAACTCTGCTTGTTGTTGATCTGTGCATTGCGTGTATTAGCACCTAGCATCATACAGGGTTTAAGACATTGCATGATGCCTCTCTTTCCCCAGGTTGATTTCATTTTACACCCTACTCCATTTCATTCATGCTTTTACTTCCTAGTTCACTCCATAGTCTACTTTTTCCCCAGTGCACCCGACACCATTTGCGATTCCTTCTTTTTCTCTTCACAACAGATCCAGACTAAGACCGTGGCCCAGTGTGTGGAGTTCTACTACTCCTGGAAAAAGGAGCATAAACTTGCCAGCACTCTTGCTCAGGTGAGGGGCAAGAAAATGGAGAGGTGCCAGGAAGGTTGAGAAACTGGGAGAAGGGGAGAAAAGCTGCTGGCGAGCCATGCCAGACGCCCCTTTGCCAGGATCACATCGTCCCATGCGCTGGGAAAGGCACAGCAGATGCTGCCCGGGCCTTCCTTGTGCTGCTGCCCTGAAGTATGCAATTCTGGAGCCTAACTTTGACCCAAGAAAGCAGTACCGCCACCAAAATGGGCTTTGACTCTCCAGAGACAGGCTTCTCAAGGGCTGGCAGCCTCGTTGACTCCAATCAGACCCCAAATTCCCCACTGCTTGCTGACATCAGCAATCCAGGCTGCCTTTGTGGATATGCTGCAGATTTTCAGGGAGATTTTCTAGCATCCCAGCATAGTCCCCAAGAAGGAGCTGCCAGTGCTGTGGCTCCCCTAAAACGTTCCTTAGCGGCAAAGAGCAATTTGCTTCCCATCATGTGAGAGAGAGAGAGAGAGAGAGAGAGAGAGAGAGGGAGATCATTTTGGGGACTAGAAAATGGCTAAGCATGTGTCTACCCTAATTGGACGTAATTGAAATGCCATTGCCTAGACATTTGTGGAGGAAAAGCAGAGAGAAATAGATGTTAGGCAGAAAGGTAGAAATAAGAAATGTAGAGCTCTAAATAGCCAGGTCTTTCTCCCACCCCTTTGGCCTGTAGAAAAGAGGAGTATTTTCCTCCAAGCTCTGTGTTGGCAGCCCGCCGCAGCCCATTGGCAAAGGCAGCCGTTTTCTCAGCTCTTGAGGCTTTGGAAGGATTTGCTTAGGCCGATAGATTTTTCTGCTGGATGCTCTGATTTCCAGCTTTGTGAGAGGAAGGAAGCATTGATAAGGACTCTTTGATCTCCAGAGTGTGGGCAAAGCAAGGAGGAGGAAAAGCCCTCCCAGAAAGGAGAATGGGGAGACAGGGAAGAGAAGCCGCAAGAGGGCTCGCAGCGCCCAGTGTCCCTGCTGCCAACCGCGCCAGCCGCCCCCTTCGGCGGGAGGCCCCTTTCCCTGCGGGCAGTGCAAACGGTGCGCAAGTTCCTCCTCTTTCTGCTCAAAGCTGCGCCTTTGGACTGAAACGGGCTGACCCTTTTCAAAGGCACCGCAGGGGAAGCTGGGGGCACCTGCAGCATCGCCCCCGGCAGCCGTGCTCAAGCTTAACACCCACCTCAAACCCAAAGAGCTTAGGTAAAACCCAGCCTTCACAATGAAACCTTGCCGTGCCCCAACAAGACACAGTTGATACAAGTAGGAATAGATCCATCAAAGCTTGGTTTGATGCTGCTGATCAAATTCAAAAGAGGACGCAGCAAAAGGAGGAAGACATTTCAAGGCATTGAAAGTAGAACCATCAGACTCATGGTGCTGATCCATTGACAAATGTGCCACTGCCCGACAAGACAGAAATTCATACTCAAACGGAGATCTCGGCACTTGCTTTCATGGTGTGTACTAGCGTCAGCAATGGATGGTTTGTTTCCTATCTTGCAGGGTGTTTGAAAGCATGAAGGAAAGGAACAACCACAGCAGAAGACATCGGCCTCGGAAGGAAGCAGAGCCTCTCCCCAAGAAGAAAAGACTTTGAAATTAGACAACCCTGCAGCTTGTCCAGGGCTAGCAAGAGTTAGGTGTCAACAGGACTCGATAGGAATAGGACTGGTTTTTAAGCTTTTAGTGTAGTTTAAACTTCTACTTAGTTAGTTGACATGATAGGAATCTCCTCAATTTAGTAGTTAAGATCCATTAGTATTATTGGAGATTCATTAGTTTGATTAGATTTCTCAAATAAATTTCAAAGGTTGGGTGTTGTCTATGCTCTGCCTTTTGTCATTTTGCCTTTGTTGAGAGCCAATGGGTCTTTATCATTTAACCAAAGTTTGTTCCATTTTGTCTTTTTGTCTGTATGAAATGACTTTGGCAATGTTTGTTCCATTTGCCTGGTGTTGCAAAGACGGCACTTGCCCTGAGAGTAGAATCTGGGCAGGCGCCACCTCCCCCAGGCCCGGCCCCTTGCTCAGCTGGCAGGACTTCCTGATGTGTGTCTCCTTTACTGCCAGTGAAATACTGCTGGGGCTTCAGCCTTTGATTCCTCAACATCTCAGCTGGGAGTGGAAAGGGAGGCTTTGTTTAATTCACTGAATTGCATCTAGATGAGTGGTCTGGTCTCACCATATTTTCTGGCATAAAGGCAGCGGGTTGAGTCCTTTTTGGAGTCCAGCCAGATAACTTTGTTTCATTTTGGGGGACTGATGGAGCTGACCAGCTTGGAGGACGTTTCTACGCCCTCCGATTCTATCCAATTCCTATCGGCATGCACCACAAAGGCATGGCTAGGTCAGTTTCAGTTTCTCCTGAAAGGACCAGTGTCGCGCTCTGGGCCTCCAGCAATCTCCTTAGCTAAAGCCGAGCGGGTGTGATCATTATCCTCTGACTTGTCACAGCTGGGGCACTTGCGCCAAAGAAGAATCCAAGTCACTCTTTTATGGAGGCCAGCAAATGGCCCTGCCTAGCAAGGCTTTGGTGGCAGGGGCTGTGGAGGGTGGATGGAGAGGGGGCGAGGGAGGGGGCAATTGGCAGGCTGCTTCTGGGAAGCCGAGGCAAGCTTGCCCTTGTCTGATGGAGCCGGTGCAGGTGGGCTTTGGAGGCTACAAAGTATCTGCCTTGCAGTGGGACTTGTTCCAGCTGCCCCCTCAGTTTGCTGGCCAGTGGGTAACATGCAGGCTGGGAAGGAAGCAAGATTGGGACTGAAGCAAGATTTGCTTTTCCTTAAGGACAGGCAGGAAAGCAGCAAAGCTGCCTGGCTTTTGTCATATCGGCGATCTAGGCGTTAAAAGCAATGTGAAGGCCAGCAGTGTGGAAAGGTAATTCTGTTAGTGTTGCTTTCTTAGAGGAATGCCAGAGTCTTTTGGGACAACCACCGAGCTTCTCCAAGGGAGCTGGAAGAGGGATCTAGAAATTCTGCCTGAATGTTTGCTAGAGAATTGCCCGTGTGCTGTCCCTGTGTGTGTGTGTGTGTCCCCCCATCAGTTGGCCTGAAAAAGATCCTGTTTCTCCAAGTTTCAAGGGAGGAGTGATGAGGTGAGAGACCAGCTCAGAGGCCCAAAGGAGGGAAACCATGCAGTGACATTATTGGGCAGCAAAAGGAGAATTGAGAAAGGGGGCAGGATGAATGCCTCCACTTTGAGAGGAAGCTTTGGAGCTGGCTCTGCGCTGGACAACTTGCAAATTCCAGCTCCTCTCAGAGCTGGAGGAGAGCCAGTGGGAGGAGCCCTTCTGGCTCTCCAGGGCAGGAGATGAGGTCTGGGCCCTTGCACAGAGGCAGGCTCCTGTGCACCTTCAGCTGGAGGCACCTTGCAAAGAAGCACCGGGAAGAGCCAGGGCTGTCCCTGCACTGCTTTTGCCCGTCTCATCAGACGACTGAGGAGAAAAGGCCCAATGGGAAGCTTCTCAGAGCAAACTTGCAGCAGAAGGCGGCCCATGCCCCTTTCTGTCCCATGGCTCCCCCGGGGGTTCTAGATGGAATGTTGGGCTGTGCCCATAGCAACCGTCGTTGTCTCCTGCTCCTGCGGCCCTTGCTGGAACGCTGCTGGAGCAGCAGCTGCAGGATCAGCTCCTGGGCTGTCCCTGACCAGCCGCCTTCTGCACTCAGCGCCAGACCCGGCCTCTGCACCGACATCCTGGTCTCCTCGTCTGCCTCTGGGCATCCCCAGAGCACTTGGGAACCGTCCAAGGTAAGAAAATCCCCGTTTGCCCTCAACGCACTAGCACAGGGGCAGGAGGCTCCAGCTGCCTCTCCCACCAAGCACGACACACAGGCTGCGTGCTCACTTTCCCCAGACGAGCTTCCATGTGAAAGCAGGGTGCAGCTTTTGAAAGAATCATGTTGCCTCCAGGGGAAACACAGACCTTTCCATAGAGGACCTAGAGAGGTGTCCCAGTGCAGTTGCAGATCCTCGTCCACGCATCACCTGATTAAACGTTCTTAGCACCCATTTCAGTCCTCAAACTATCTTGTGCTGACCCCAAAACAAATTGTTCCTGGCTGAGCAGGTCAGGGCTTCAGTGTCAACAAATCCCCTTATGCCCTGACTCTGCTCATACCCGCTCCAAAGCTTCAAACAGCACAATGATGCCACTTCTCCTCTGGCATCCCTGTCGTTCAGGGCATGGAAGCATTTGACTGGGCTTCTCCTCAAACACAGGCTTTCAACTTCAAAAACCATCTGGGATCAGCAATTCTTATCTACTTACCTAGTTCCATCGCTTCTAGATCCATTCTATTTTAAGATCTTTAGAGATTCTTTTTTCAGTGCACGTAGGGCTGGTTCTACCTCATGCTCAGGGGCGGCCGTCAAATGCCATCTCCTCAAGAGCACAATCACAGTAGCACAGAATTTTCTGCCTTGGAAGGGATTCTCAAAGGTCACTGAGGCCAACTGCAGGGCCTGCCCGGGGCAGCCTCAACAATCACAGCCTGTGCCCAAGAGCAGTGTCCAAACACTTTTGGAGCTCAGTCAGCCTTGGTGCTGTGCCCCCTTCCCTGGGGAGGCTGTTGCAGTGCCCAAGCAGCCTGTGGCTGAAGAAGCTTTTCCTTCTATCCAACCTAAGCCTGCACTGGCACATCTTCCCTGCCATTCTCTTGGCTCTTCTCAGTGGCCCCGGGAGTGAAGAGAGTAGTGCATGGCCTTCTGCTTGCCCTCCTGAGGAAGCTGCTGACTGCTAGAGGGTCCTGCCTAGGACATTCCATGTCAAAAAGGCAGCAATGAGAGCAAAGAGAAAGGAGCTGGGACACAGGAGCTCAGGCTTTGCAATGATGAGGATGAGAAGGAAGGCTACTGACACATCCTTGGCAGAAGGATTTTGAACTGGAGCATTGCTTTGATCTCTTTCAGGTGGAAAGGAGAGGCACAATGAAAAGGAAAGCAAGAGCCCAGATTCAGCCGTGAGTTTTGGCCTAGGGTTAAAGCACAGCAAACTGGAGGAATGGCGAGGAGGAGAACTGCTCTTTCAGAGTCAGGCTGGGATTGGTTCAAGCCTGTGGGTGCACAGCAAGGCTCTCTTGACCACTTGCCTTTCTCACCTCCACCTCCTTCTTCCTTTAGACGCATCAATGTTGGCAGCGACTTTCAGGCTGAGCTCCCAGAGATTCAGAGCAAAGCACCAAGTGAGGATGAAGAGCCTGATAGCCTGGACTGGAAGCCCTGGGGGGAGGATGACTCTGACATGGAAAAACCTGACAGAGGTAGCTTTGCTTCCAGCCCTGAGCTACTTGGGTCTTGAAAAGGCTCCTTTTGCCTAAAAAGGCAGCCTTTTGCAGGCTCTGCTTCTCTCCTTGTCTCGCCCATCTTCCCATGTAGAAGTGTTAGAGGCAAGGAGAAAGAGCAAGCACCTTGCTCTCCCAATTGGTCAGGGCCGTTTGCCACTGGAAGAGGGGAGATTGGCCCCCACTTCTTCTTACAGAAGCTGCTTTGAAGGGAGAGCCAGCACTGCGTGGGCCCTTGCTTCAGCTGGCCCTGTCTTTGCTCTCCTTTTCATGCTCTCCAAGCTGCTGTCTTTAGCTGCCGGCCTTTCCTTCTGCCTTGCATGGCAGTCTTTGCCCTTGCTGGCCTCCAGGCTGACTTTCGGTGGGTTTTTTCTTATGCTTGCAGTAAGAGAACTGTTGGACATGGCCAGCTCCCGTGGCATTCCCGGGGCAGCAGCTAACCTGGAGCGCGCCCTGCACTGCCTGCACCAGGCACGCGGCTGCGTTCCGGTAAGAAGCGGCTGTTTGGGCACAGAGAAGAGGGCACAGGGAATGCAGAGGGCCTGGGCACTGGGACAGCCTTTCCTGGCTGCTCTTGGAAGAAGGGTCTTAACAGGGAGCAGAGCACTTGCTGCCTGCTGGGTCTCCTCCAGCTGCGTCAGGGCTGAGCCCAAAGGGCTCCAGCAGGGAGAATCTCCCTCCTGGAGGCGGCAGCGGCAGAAGGTCCTGCTGCCTTGTAAATGGCCTGGAGATCTGGGTTCTCTAAGACCTTAGGAGGGGAAATTCCCAGAAGCCTCAGTCAGCTGAGGCCATTCTGGCTGCAGGAGCAGCAAAATCCTCAGCTTGGTGAGCAAAAGGCCACTCTTGGGGACCAGGATCAAAGGGTTGGACAGCAAAAACTAGGGACTGGGAGCAAATCCCAGTGTTTCACCCACATGGGATAGAGTCGCTTGAATGTCTGGAGAGGCAAAGGAGCTGGAAGGCGGCACCTGTGAATTTTTGGCTCATTTTTAATGTGCTGGGGCGGCTAAAGCCTTTTCCCTCTTGATCATGCAGGAGGCTCTGGAGATGCTGCTCTCAGAGGGGCCTGCAACAGCTCAAGGCCATCCCATGGCTGATTATCATTACGCAGGTAAGCAAAGCAGAGCTTCTTGCGTCCCTGACAGATGCTGCCGGCCCCTTCATTCTTGTGGCAAGGGTTTCTGCTTCAAGAAATTGTGCTTAACACCAGCACAAGGTCTTGTCTCCTCTGCGGCTGGGGAAAGCACCGGCATCTAGTCCTTCAGCTCTACTTGTTTTCCAATCCTTCTCCCCGGGCAATGCCTGCTCTTGTCTTCATGGCCTTCTGAGGGAGCAGACACGTACACCCACGTGAATGACGGCCTGCGACCATTTTCTTTCGGCAGCCAGTGGGATCTACTTGGTGTGGATCAAGGGATCCGTTTCCTACCTGCTGCTTTTTATTGCCAGGCTCTGATAGATGGACACCTGAGGAGAAGGAGTCCTTCCAAAAGGCTTTCCACACCTACGGCAAGGATTTTCATCTCATCCAGAAGCAGGTAAAGAAAGCCACGGGACATTCTTTACCCGAGCAGATCAGCAGCAGGAAAGCTTGCTTATTTCTGGGAACAAGCACTGGGCTTCAGTCTCTCTCTTCTCAAGTACCACGTATCTTCAAGAAGTAAGAAAAGGGGACATCAAAAGCCTGTGTCAAAAGGATGATCCTGCCTCTCCAGCCCTTTTCTCCAAGCTCTTTTGGAAGATGAAGCTTTATTCTGTCAGACTTGTGGCACAGGTCTGCTGCTGCTTCCACAAGACACTGTGCTGGCATAACTGGAGTGAAGTGGGGAAAGACAAACTCTGCTTGTTGTTGATCTGTGCATTGCGTGTATTAGCACCTAGCATCATACAGGGTTTAAGACATTGCATGATGCCTCTCTTTCCCCAGGTTGATTTCATTTTACACCCTACTCCATTTCATTCATGCTTTTACTTCCTAGTTCACTCCATAGTCTACTTTTTCCCCAGTGCACCCGACACCATTTGCGATTCCTTCTTTTTCTCTTCACAACAGATCCAGACTAAGACCGTGGCCCAGTGTGTGGAGTTCTACTACTCCTGGAAAAAGGAGCATAAACTTGCCAGCACTCTTGCTCAGGTGAGGGGCAAGAAAATGGAGAGGTGCCAGGAAGGTTGAGAAACTGGGAGAAGGGGAGAAAAGCTGCTGGCGAGCCATGCCAGACGCCCCTTTGCCAGGATCACATCGTCCCATGCGCTGGGAAAGGCACAGCAGATGCTGCCCGGGCCTTCCTTGTGCTGCTGCCCTGAAGTATGCAATTCTGGAGCCTAACTTTGACCCAAGAAAGCAGTACCGCCACCAAAATGGGCTTTGACTCTCCAGAGACAGGCTTCTCAAGGGCTGGCAGCCTCGTTGACTCCAATCAGACCCCAAATTCCCCACTGCTTGCTGACATCAGCAATCCAGGCTGCCTTTGTGGATATGCTGCAGATTTTCAGGGAGATTTTCTAGCATCCCAGCATAGTCCCCAAGAAGGAGCTGCCAGTGCTGTGGCTCCCCTAAAACGTTCCTTAGCGGCAAAGAGCAATTTGCTTCCCATCATGTGAGAGAGAGAGAGAGAGAGAGAGAGAGAGAGAGGGAGATCATTTTGGGGACTAGAAAATGGCTAAGCATGTGTCTACCCTAATTGGACGTAATTGAAATGCCATTGCCTAGACATTTGTGGAGGAAAAGCAGAGAGAAATAGATGTTAGGCAGAAAGGTAGAAATAAGAAATGTAGAGCTCTAAATAGCCAGGTCTTTCTCCCACCCCTTTGGCCTGTAGAAAAGAGGAGTATTTTCCTCCAAGCTCTGTGTTGGCAGCCCACCGCAGCCCATTGGCAAAGGCAGCCGTTTTCTCAGCTCTTGAGGCTTTGGAAGGATTTGCTTAGGCCGATAGATTTTTCTGCTGGATGCTCTGATTTCCAGCTTTGTGAGAGGAAGGAAGCATTGATAAGGACTCTTTGATCTCCAGAGTGTGGGCAAAGCAAGGAGGAGGAAAAGCCCTCCCAGAAAGGAGAACGGGGAGCCAGGGAAGAGAAGCCGCAAGAGGGCTCGCAGCGCCCAGTGTCCCTGCTGCCAACCGCGCCAGCCGCCCCCTTCGGCGGGAGGCCCCTTTCCCTGCGGGCAGTGCAAACGGTGCGCAAGTTCCTCCTCTTTCTGCTCAAAGCTGCGCCTTTGGACTGAAACGGGCTGACCCTTTTCAAAGGCACCGCAGGGGAAGCTGGGGGCACCTGCAGCATCGCCCCCGGCAGCCGTGCTCAAGCTTAACACCCACCTCAAACCCAAAGAGCTTAGGTAAAACCCAGCCTTCACAATGAAACCTTGCCGTGCCCCAACAAGACACAGTTGATACAAGTAGGAATAGATCCATCAAAGCTTGGTTTGATGCTGCTGATCAAATTCAAAAGAGGACGCAGCAAAAGGAGGAAGACATTTCAAGGCATTGAAAGTAGAACCATCAGACTCATGGTGCTGATCCATTGACAAATGTGCCACTGCCTGACAAGACAGAAATTCATACTCAAACGGAGATCTCGGCACTTGCTTTCATGGTGTGTACTAGCGTCAGCAATGGATGGTTTGTTTCCTATCTTGCAGGGTGTTTGAAAGCATGAAGGAAAGGAACAACCACAGCAGAAGACATCGGCCTCGGAAGGAAGCAGAGCCTCTCCCCAAGAAGAAAAGACTTTGAAATTAGACAACCCTGCAGCTTGTCCAGGGCTAGCAAGAGTTAGGTGTCAACAGGACTCGATAGGAATAGGACTGGTTTTTAAGCTTTTAGTGTAGTTTAAACTTCTACTTAGTTAGTTGACATGATAGGAATCTCCTCAATTTAGTAGTTAAGATCCATTAGTATTATTGGAGATTCATTAGTTTGATTAGATTTCTCAAATAAATTTCAAAGGTTGGGTGTTGTCTATGCTCTGCCTTTTGTCATTTTGCCTTTGTTGAGAGCCAATGGGTCTTTATCATTTAACCAAAGTTTGTTCCATTTTGTCTTTTTGTCTGTATGAAATGACTTTGGCAATGTTTGTTCCATTTGCCTGGTGTTGCAAAGACGGCACTTGCCCTGAGAGTAGAATCTGGGCAGGCGCCACCTCCCCCAGGCCCGGCCCCTTGCTCAGCTGGCAGGACTTCCTGATGTGTGTCTCCTTTACTGCCAGTGAAATACTGCTGGGGCTTCAGCCTTTGATTCCTCAACATCTCAGCTGGGAGTGGAAAGGGAGGCTTTGTTTAATTCACTGAATTGCATCTAGATGAGTGGTCTGGTCTCACCATATTTTCTGGCATAAAGGCAGCGGGTTGAGTCCTTTTTGGAGTCCAGCCAGATAACTTTGTTTCATTTTGGGGGACTGATGGAGCTGACCAGCTTGGAGGACGTTTCTACGCCCTCCGATTCTATCCAATTCCTATCGGCATGCACCACAAAGGCATGGCTAGGTCAGTTTCAGTTTCTCCTGAAAGGACCAGTGTCGCGCTCTGGGCCTCCAGCAATCTCCTTAGCTAAAGCCGAGCGGGTGTGATCATTATCCTCTGACTTGTCACAGCTGGGGCACTTGCGCCAAAGAAGAATCCAAGTCACTCTTTTATGGAGGCCAGCAAATGGCCCTGCCTAGCAAGGCTTTGGTGGCAGGGGCTGTGGAGGGTGGATGGAGAGGGGGCGAGGGAGGGGGCAATTGGCAGGCTGCTTCTGGGAAGCCGAGGCAAGCTTGCCCTTGTCTGATGGAGCCGGTGCAGGTGGGCTTTGGAGGCTACAAAGTATCTGCCTTGCAGTGGGACTTGTTCCAGCTGCCCCCTCAGTTTGCTGGCCAGTGGGTAACATGCAGGCTGGGAAGGAAGCAAGATTGGGACTGAAGCAAGATTTGCTTTTCCTTAAGGACAGGCAGGAAAGCAGCAAAGCTGCCTGGCTTTTGTCATATCGGCGATCTAGGCGTTAAAAGCAATGTGAAGGCCAGCAGTGTGGAAAGGTAATTCTGTTAGTGTTGCTTTCTTAGAGGAATGCCAGAGTCTTTTGGGACAACCACCGAGCTTCTCCAAGGGAGCTGGAAGAGGGATCTAGAAATTCTGCCTGAATGTTTGCTAGAGAATTGCCCGTGTGCTGTCCCTGTGTGTGTGTGTGTGTCCCCCCATCAGTTGGCCTGAAAAAGATCCTGTTTCTCCAAGTTTCAAGGGAGGAGTGATGAGGTGAGAGACCAGCTCAGAGGCCCAAAGGAGGGAAACCATGCAGTGACATTATTGGGCAGCAAAAGGAGAATTGAGAAAGGGGGCAGGATGAATGCCTCCACTTTGAGAGGAAGCTTTGGAGCTGGCTCTGCGCTGGACAACTTGCAAATTCCAGCTCCTCTCAGAGCTGGAGGAGAGCCAGTGGGAGGAGCCCTTCTGGCTCTCCAGGGCAGGAGATGAGGTCTGGGCCCTTGCACAGAGGCAGGCTCCTGTGCACCTTCAGCTGGAGGCACCTTGCAAAGAAGCACTGGGAAGAGCCAGGGCTGTCCCTGCACTGCTTTTGCCCGTCTCATCAGACGACTGAGGAGAAAAGGCCCAATGGGAAGCTTCTCAGAGCAAACTTGCAGCAGAAGGCGGCCCATGCCCCTTTCTGTCCCATGGCTCCCCCGGGGGTTCTAGATGGAATGTTGGGCTGTGCCCATAGCAACCGTCGTTGTCTCCTGCTCCTGCGGCCCTTGCTGGAACGCTGCTGGAGCAGCAGCTGCAGGATCAGCTCCTGGGCTGTCCCTGAGCAGCCGCCTTCTGCACTCAGCGCCAGACCCGGCCTCTGCACCGACATCCTGGTCTCCTCGTCTGCCTCCGGGCATCCCCAGAGCACTTGGGAACCGTCCAAGGTAAGAAAATCCCCGTTTGCCCTCAAAGCACTAGCACAGGGGCAGGAGGCTCCAGCTGCCTCTCCCACCAAGCACGACACACAGGCTGCGTGCTCACTTTCCCCAGACGAGCTTCCATGTGAAAGCAGGGTGCAGCTTTTGAAAGAATCATGTTGCCTCCAGGGGAAACACAGACCTTTCCATAGAGGACCTAGAGAGGTGTCCCAGTGCAGTTGCAGATCCTCGTCCACGCATCACCTGATTAAACGTTCTTAGCACCCATTTCAGTCCTCAAACTATCTTGTGCTGACCCCAAAACAAATTGTTCCTGGCTGAGCAGGTCAGGGCTTCAGTGTCAACAAATCCCCTTATGCCCTGACTCTGCTCATACCCGCTCCAAAGCTTCAAACAGCACAATGATGCCACTTCTCCTCTGGCATCCCTGTCGTTCAGGGCATGGAAGCATTTGACTGGGCTTCTCCTCAAACACAGGCTTTCAACTTCAAAAACCATCTGGGATCAGCAATTCTTATCTACTTACCTAGTTCCATCGCTTCTAGATCCATTCTATTTTAAGATCTTTAGAGATTCTTTTTTCAGTGCACGTAGGGCTGGTTCTACCTCATGCTCAGGGGCGGCCGTCAAATGCCATCTCCTCAAGAGCACAATCACAGTAGCACAGAATTTTCTGCCTTGGAAGGGATTCTCAAAGGTCACTGAGGCCAACTGCAGGGCCTGCCCGGGGCAGCCTCAACAATCACAGCCTGTGCCCAAGAGCAGTGTCCAAACACTTTTGGAGCTCAGTCAGCCTTGGTGCTGTGCCCCCTTCCCTGGGGAGGCTGTTGCAGTGCCCAAGCAGCCTGTGGCTGAAGAAGCTTTTCCTTCTATCCAACCTAAGCCTGCACTGGCACATCTTCCCTGCCATTCTCTTGGCTCTTCTCAGTGGCCCCGGGAGTGAAGAGAGTAGTGCATGGCCTTCTGCTTGCCCTCCTGAGGAAGCTGCTGACTGCTAGAGGGTCCTGCCTAGGACATTCCATGTCAAAAAGGCAGCAATGAGAGCAAAGAGAAAGGAGCTGGGACACAGGAGCTCAGGCTTTGCAATGATGAGGATGAGAAGGAAGGCTACTGACACATCCTTGGCAGAAGGATTTTGAACTGGAGCATTGCTTTGATCTCTTTCAGGTGGAAAGGAGAGGCACAATGAAAAGGAAAGCAAGAGCCCAGATTCAGCCGTGAGTTTTGGCCTAGGGTTAAAGCACAGCAAACTGGAGGAATGGCGAGGAGGAGAACTGCTCTTTCAGAGTCAGGCTGGGATTGGTTCAAGCCTGTGGGTGCACAGCAAGGCTCTCTTGACCACTTGCCTTTCTCACCTCCACCTCCTTCTTCCTTTAGACGCATCAATGTTGGCAGCGACTTTCAGGCTGAGCTCCCAGAGATTCAGAGCAAAGCACCAAGTGAGGATGAAGAGCCTGATAGCCTGGACTGGAAGCCCTGGGGGGAGGATGACTCTGACATGGAAAAACCTGACAGAGGTAGCTTTGCTTCCAGCCCTGAGCTACTTGGGTCTTGAAAAGGCTCCTTTTGCCTAAAAAGGCAGCCTTTTGCAGGCTCTGCTTCTCTCCTTGTCTCGCCCATCTTCCCATGTAGAAGTGTTAGAGGCAAGGAGAAAGAGCAAGCACCTTGCTCTCCCAATTGGTCAGGGCCGTTTGCCACTGGAAGAGGGGAGATTGGCCCCCACTTCTTCTTACAGAAGCTGCTTTGAAGGGAGAGCCAGCACTGCGTGGGCCCTTGCTTCAGCTGGCCCTGTCTTTGCTCTCCTTTTCATGCTCTCCAAGCTGCTGTCTTTAGCTGCCGGCCTTTCCTTCTGCCTTGCATGGCAGTCTTTGCCCTTGCTGGCCTCCAGGCTGACTTTCGGTGGGTTTTTTCTTATGCTTGCAGTAAGAGAACTGTTGGACATGGCCAGCTCCCGTGGCATTCCCGGGGCAGCAGCTAACCTGGAGCGCGCCCTGCACTGCCTGCACCAGGCACGCGGCTGCGTTCCGGTAAGAAGCGGCTGTTTGGGCACAGAGAAGAGGGCACAGGGAATGCAGAGGGCCTGGGCACTGGGACAGCCTTTCCTGGCTGCTCTTGGAAGAAGGGTCTTAACAGGGAGCAGAGCACTTGCTGCCTGCTGGGTCTCCTCCAGCTGCGTCAGGGCTGAGCCCAAAGGGCTCCAGCAGGGAGAATCTCCCTCCTGGAGGCGGCAGCGGCAGAAGGTCCTGCTGCCTTGTAAATGGCCTGGAGATCTGGGTTCTCTAAGACCTTAGGAGGGGAAATTCCCAGAAGCCTCAGTCAGCTGAGGCCATTCTGGCTGCAGGAGCAGCAAAATCCTCAGCTTGGTGAGCAAAAGGCCACTCTTGGGGACCAGGATCAAAGGGTTGGACAGCAAAAACTAGGGACTGGGAGCAAATCCCAGTGTTTCACCCACATGGGATAGAGTCGCTTGAATGTCTGGAGAGGCAAAGGAGCTGGAAGGCGGCACCTGTGAATTTTTGGCTCATTTTTAATGTGCTGGGGCGGCTAAAGCCTTTTCCCTCTTGATCATGCAGGAGGCTCTGGAGATGCTGCTCTCAGAGGGGCCTGCAACAGCTCAAGGCCATCCCATGGCTGATTATCATTACGCAGGTAAGCAAAGCAGAGCTTCTTGCGTCCCTGACAGATGCTGCCGGCCCCTTCATTCTTGTGGCAAGGGTTTCTGCTTCAAGAAATTGTGCTTAACACCAGCACAAGGTCTTGTCTCCTCTGCGGCTGGGGAAAGCACCGGCATCTAGTCCTTCAGCTCTACTTGTTTTCCAATCCTTCTCCCCGGGCAATGCCTGCTCTTGTCTTCATGGCCTTCTGAGGGAGCAGACACGTACACCCACGTGAATGACGGCCTGCGACCATTTTCTTTCGGCAGCCAGTGGGATCTACTTGGTGTGGATCAAGGGATCCGTTTCCTACCTGCTGCTTTTTATTGCCAGGCTCTGATAGATGGACACCTGAGGAGAAGGAGTCCTTCCAAAAGGCTTTCCACACCTACGGCAAGGATTTTCATCTCATCCAGAAGCAGGTAAAGAAAGCCACGGGACATTCTTTACCCGAGCAGATCAGCAGCAGGAAAGCTTGCTTATTTCTGGGAACAAGCACTGGGCTTCAGTCTCTCTCTTCTCAAGTACCACGTATCTTCAAGAAGTAAGAAAAGGGGACATCAAAAGCCTGTGTCAAAAGGATGATCCTGCCTCTCCAGCCCTTTTCTCCAAGCTCTTTTGGAAGATGAAGCTTTATTCTGTCAGACTTGTGGCACAGGTCTGCTGCTGCTTCCACAAGACACTGTGCTGGCATAACTGGAGTGAAGTGGGGAAAGACAAACTCTGCTTGTTGTTGATCTGTGCATTGCGTGTATTAGCACCTAGCATCATACAGGGTTTAAGACATTGCATGATGCCTCTCTTTCCCCAGGTTGATTTCATTTTACACCCTACTCCATTTCATTCATGCTTTTACTTCCTAGTTCACTCCATAGTCTACTTTTTCCCCAGTGCACCCGACACCATTTGCGATTCCTTCTTTTTCTCTTCACAACAGATCCAGACTAAGACCGTGGCCCAGTGTGTGGAGTTCTACTACTCCTGGAAAAAGGAGCATAAACTTGCCAGCACTCTTGCTCAGGTGAGGGGCAAGAAAATGGAGAGGTGCCAGGAAGGTTGAGAAACTGGGAGAAGGGGAGAAAAGCTGCTGGCGAGCCATGCCAGACGCCCCTTTGCCAGGATCACATCGTCCCATGCGCTGGGAAAGGCACAGCAGATGCTGCCCGGGCCTTCCTTGTGCTGCTGCCCTGAAGTATGCAATTCTGGAGCCTAACTTTGACCCAAGAAAGCAGTACCGCCACCAAAATGGGCTTTGACTCTCCAGAGACAGGCTTCTCAAGGGCTGGCAGCCTCGTTGACTCCAATCAGACCCCAAATTCCCCACTGCTTGCTGACATCAGCAATCCAGGCTGCCTTTGTGGATATGCTGCAGATTTTCAGGGAGATTTTCTAGCATCCCAGCATAGTCCCCAAGAAGGAGCTGCCAGTGCTGTGGCTCCCCTAAAACGTTCCTTAGCGGCAAAGAGCAATTTGCTTCCCATCATGTGAGAGAGAGAGAGAGAGAGAGAGAGAGAGAGAGGGAGATCATTTTGGGGACTAGAAAATGGCTAAGCATGTGTCTACCCTAATTGGACGTAATTGAAATGCCATTGCCTAGACATTTGTGGAGGAAAAGCAGAGAGAAATAGATGTTAGGCAGAAAGGTAGAAATAAGAAATGTAGAGCTCTAAATAGCCAGGTCTTTCTCCCACCCCTTTGGCCTGTAGAAAAGAGGAGTATTTTCCTCCAAGCTCTGTGTTGGCAGCCCGCCGCAGCCCATTGGCAAAGGCAGCCGTTTTCTCAGCTCTTGAGGCTTTGGAAGGATTTGCTTAGGCCGATAGATTTTTCTGCTGGATGCTCTGATTTCCAGCTTTGTGAGAGGAAGGAAGCATTGATAAGGACTCTTTGATCTCCAGAGTGTGGGCAAAGCAAGGAGGAGGAAAAGCCCTCCCAGAAAGGAGAATGGGGAGACAGGGAAGAGAAGCCGCAAGAGGGCTCGCAGCGCCCAGTGTCCCTGCTGCCAACCGCGCCAGCCGCCCCCTTTGGCGGGAGGCCCCTTTCCCTGCGGGCAGTGCAAACGGTGCGCAAGTTCCTCCTCTTTCTGCTCAAAGCTGCGCCTTTGGACTGAAACGGGCTGACCCTTTTCAAAGGCACCGCAGGGGAAGCTGGGGGCACCTGCAGCATCGCCCCCGGCAGCCGTGCTCAAGCTTAACACCCACCTCAAACCCAAAGAGCTTAGGTAAAACCCAGCCTTCACAATGAAACCTTGCCGTGCCCCAACAAGACACAGTTGATACAAGTAGGAATAGATCCATCAAAGCTTGGTTTGATGCTGCTGATCAAATTCAAAAGAGGACGCAGCAAAAGGAGGAAGACATTTCAAGGCATTGAAAGTAGAACCATCAGACTCATGGTGCTGATCCATTGACAAATGTGCCACTGCCCGACAAGACAGAAATTCATACTCAAACGGAGATCTCGGCACTTGCTTTCATGGTGTGTACTAGCGTCAGCAATGGATGGTTTGTTTCCTATCTTGCAGGGTGTTTGAAAGCATGAAGGAAAGGAACAACCACAGCAGAAGACATCGGCCTCGGAAGGAAGCAGAGCCTCTCCCCAAGAAGAAAAGACTTTGAAATTAGACAACCCTGCAGCTTGTCCAGGGCTAGCAAGAGTTAGGTGTCAACAGGACTCGATAGGAATAGGACTGGTTTTTAAGCTTTTAGTGTAGTTTAAACTTCTACTTAGTTAGTTGACATGATAGGAATCTCCTCAATTTAGTAGTTAAGATCCATTAGTATTATTGGAGATTCATTAGTTTGATTAGATTTCTCAAATAAATTTCAAAGGTTGGGTGTTGTCTATGCTCTGCCTTTTGTCATTTTGCCTTTGTTGAGAGCCAATGGGTCTTTATCATTTAACCAAAGTTTGTTCCATTTTGTCTTTTTGTCTGTATGAAATGACTTTGGCAATGTTTGTTCCATTTGCCTGGTGTTGCAAAGACGGCACTTGCCCTGAGAGTAGAATCTGGGCAGGCGCCACCTCCCCCAGGCCCGGCCCCTTGCTCAGCTGGCAGGACTTCCTGATGTGTGTCTCCTTTACTGCCAGTGAAATACTGCTGGGGCTTCAGCCTTTGATTCCTCAACATCTCAGCTGGGAGTGGAAAGGGAGGCTTTGTTTAATTCACTGAATTGCATCTAGATGAGTGGTCTGGTCTCACCATATTTTCTGGCATAAAGGCAGCGGGTTGAGTCCTTTTTGGAGTCCAGCCAGATAACTTTGTTTCATTTTGGGGGACTGATGGAGCTGACCAGCTTGGAGGACGTTTCTACGCCCTCCGATTCTATCCAATTCCTATCGGCATGCACCACAAAGGCATGGCTAGGTCAGTTTCAGTTTCTCCTGAAAGGACCAGTGTCGCGCTCTGGGCCTCCAGCAATCTCCTTAGCTAAAGCCGAGCGGGTGTGATCATTATCCTCTGACTTGTCACAGCTGGGGCACTTGCGCCAAAGAAGAATCCAAGTCACTCTTTTATGGAGGCCAGCAAATGGCCCTGCCTAGCAAGGCTTTGGTGGCAGGGGCTGTGGAGGGTGGATGGAGAGGGGGCGAGGGAGGGGGCAATTGGCAGGCTGCTTCTGGGAAGCCGAGGCAAGCTTGCCCTTGTCTGATGGAGCCGGTGCAGGTGGGCTTTGGAGGCTACAAAGTATCTGCCTTGCAGTGGGACTTGTTCCAGCTGCCCCCTCAGTTTGCTGGCCAGTGGGTAACATGCAGGCTGGGAAGGAAGCAAGATTGGGACTGAAGCAAGATTTGCTTTTCCTTAAGGACAGGCAGGGAAGCAGCAAAGCTGCCTGGCTTTTGTCATATCGGCGATCTAGGCGTTAAAAGCAATGTGAAGGCCAGCAGTGTGGAAAGGTAATTCTGTTAGTGTTGCTTTCTTAGAGGAATGCCAGAGTCTTTTGGGACAACCACCGAGCTTCTCCAAGGGAGCTGGAAGAGGGATCTAGAAATTCTGCCTGAATGTTTGCTAGAGAATTGCCCGTGTGCTGTCCCTGTGTGTGTGTGTGTGTCCCCCCATCAGTTGGCCTGAAAAAGATCCTGTTTCTCCAAGTTTCAAGGGAGGAGTGATGAGGTGAGAGACCAGCTCAGAGGCCCAAAGGAGGGAAACCATGCAGTGACATTATTGGGCAGCAAAAGGAGAATTGAGAAAGGGGGCAGGATGAATGCCTCCACTTTGAGAGGAAGCTTTGGAGCTGGCTCTGCGCTGGACAACTTGCAAATTCCAGCTCCTCTCAGAGCTGGAGGAGAGCCAGTGGGAGGAGCCCTTCTGGCTCTCCAGGGCAGGAGATGAGGTCTGGGCCCTTGCACAGAGGCAGGCTCCTGTGCACCTTCAGCTGGAGGCACCTTGCAAAGAAGCACCGGGAAGAGCCAGGGCTGTCCCTGCACTGCTTTTGCCCGTCTCATCAGACGACTGAGGAGAAAAGGCCCAATGGGAAGCTTCTCAGAGCAAACTTGCAGCAGAAGGCGGCCCATGCCCCTTTCTGTCCCATGGCTCCCCCGGGGGTTCTAGATGGAATGTTGGGCTGTGCCCATAGCAACCGTCGTTGTCTCCTGCTCCTGCGGCCCTTGCTGGAACGCTGCTGGAGCAGCAGCTGCAGGATCAGCTCCTGGGCTGTCCCTGACCAGCCGCCTTCTGCACTCAGCGCCAGACCCGGCCTCTGCACCGACATCCTGGTCTCCTCGTCTGCCTCTGGGCATCCCCAGAGCACTTGGGAACCGTCCAAGGTAAGAAAATCCCCGTTTGCCCTCAACGCACTAGCACAGGGGCAGGAGGCTCCAGCTGCCTCTCCCACCAAGCACGACACACAGGCTGCGTGCTCACTTTCCCCAGACGAGCTTCCATGTGAAAGCAGGGTGCAGCTTTTGAAAGAATCATGTTGCCTCCAGGGGAAACACAGACCTTTCCATAGAGGACCTAGAGAGGTGTCCCAGTGCAGTTGCAGATCCTCGTCCACGCATCACCTGATTAAACGTTCTTAGCACCCATTTCAGTCCTCAAACTATCTTGTGCTGACCCCAAAACAAATTGTTCCTGGCTGAGCAGGTCAGGGCTTCAGTGTCAACAAATCCCCTTATGCCCTGACTCTGCTCATACCCGCTCCAAAGCTTCAAACAGCACAATGATGCCACTTCTCCTCTGGCATCCCTGTCGTTCAGGGCATGGAAGCATTTGACTGGGCTTCTCCTCAAACACAGGCTTTCAACTTCAAAAACCATCTGGGATCAGCAATTCTTATCTACTTACCTAGTTCCATCGCTTCTAGATCCATTCTATTTTAAGATCTTTAGAGATTCTTTTTTCAGTGCACGTAGGGCTGGTTCTACCTCATGCTCAGGGGCGGCCGTCAAATGCCATCTCCTCAAGAGCACAATCACAGTAGCACAGAATTTTCTGCCTTGGAAGGGATTCTCAAAGGTCACTGAGGCCAACTGCAGGGCCTGCCCGGGGCAGCCTCAACAATCACAGCCTGTGCCCAAGAGCAGTGTCCAAACACTTTTGGAGCTCAGTCAGCCTTGGTGCTGTGCCCCCTTCCCTGGGGAGGCTGTTGCAGTGCCCAAGCAGCCTGTGGCTGAAGAAGCTTTTCCTTCGATCCAACCTAAGCCTGCACTGGCACATCTTCCCTGCCATTCTCTTGGCTCTTCTCAGTGGCCCCGGGAGTGAAGAGAGTAGTGCATGGCCTTCTGCTTGCCCTCCTGAGGAAGCTGCTGACTGCTAGAGGGTCCTGCCTAGGACATTCCATGTCAAAAAGGCAGCAATGAGAGCAAAGAGAAAGGAGCTGGGACACAGGAGCTCAGGCTTTGCAATGATGAGGATGAGAAGGAAGGCTACTGACACATCCTTGGCAGAAGGATTTTGAACTGGAGCATTGCTTTGATCTCTTTCAGGTGGAAAGGAGAGGCACAATGAAAAGGAAAGCAAGAGCCCAGATTCAGCCGTGAGTTTTGGCCTAGGGTTAAAGCACAGCAAACTGGAGGAATGGCGAGGAGGAGAACTGCTCTTTCACAGTCAGGCTGGGATTGGTTCAAGCCTGTGGGTGCACAGCAAGGCTCTCTTGACCACTTGCCTTTCTCACCTCCACCTCCTTCTTCCTTTAGACGCATCAATGTTGGCAGCGACTTTCAGGCTGAGCTCCCAGAGCTGCAGAGCAGAGCACCAAGTGAGGATGAAGAGCCTGCAAGCCTGGTCTGGAAGCCCTGGGGGGAGGATGACTCTGACATGGAAAAACCTGACAGAGGTAGCTTTGCTTCCAGCCCTGAGCTACTTGGGTCTTGAAAAGGCTCCTTTTGCCTAAAAAGGCAGCCTTTTGCAGGCTCTGCTTCTCTCCTTGTCTCGCCCATCTTCCCATGTAGAAGTGTTAGAGGCAAGGAGAAAGAGCAAGCACCTTGCTCTCCCAATTGGTCAGGGCCGTTTGCCACTGGAAGAGGGGAGATTGGCCCCCACTTCTTCTTACAGAAGCTGCTTTGGAGGGAGAGCCAGCACTGCGTGGGCCCTTGCTTCAGCTGGCCCTGTCTTTGCTCTCCTTTTCATGCTCTCCAAGCTGCTGTCTTTAGCTGCCGGCCTTTCCTTCTGCCTTGCATGGCAGTCTTTGCCCTTGCTGGCCTCCAGGCTGACTTTCGGTGGGTTTTTTCTTATGCTTGCAGTAAGAGAACTGTTGGACATGGCCAGCTCCCGTGGCATTCCCGGGGCAGCAGCTAACCTGGAGCGCGCCCTGCACTGCCTGCACCAGGCACGCGGCAGCGTTCCGGTAAGAAGCGGCTGTTTGGGCACAGAGAAGAGGGCACAGGGAATGCAGAGGGCCTGGGCACTGGGACAGCCTTTCCTGGCTGCTCTTGGAAGAAGGGTCTTAACAGGGAGCAGAGCACTTGCTGCCTGCTGGGTCTCCTCCAGCTGCGTCAGGGCTGAGCCCAAAGGGCTCCAGCAGGGAGAATCTCCCTCCTGGAGGCGGCAGCGGCAGAAGGTCCTGCTGCCTTGTAAATGGCCTGGAGATCTGGGTTCTCTAAGACCTTAGGAGGGGAAATTCCCAGAAGCCTCAGTCAGCTGAGGCCATTCTGGCTGCAGGAGCAGCAAAATCCTCAGCTTGGTGAGCAAAAGGCCACTCTTGGGGACCAGGATCAAAGGGTTGGACAGCAAAAACTAGGGACTGGGAGCAAATCCCAGTGTTTCACCCACATGGGATAGAGTCGCTTGAATGTCTGGAGAGGCAAAGGAGCTGGAAGGCGGCACCTGTGAATTTTTGGCTCATTTTTAATGTGCTGGGGCGGCTAAAGCCTTTTCCCTCTTGATCATGCAGGAGGCTCTGGAGATGCTGCTCTCAGAGGGGCCTGCAACAGCTCAAGGCCATCCCATGGCTGATTATCATTACGCAGGTAAGCAAAGCAGAGCTTCTTGCGTCCCTGACAGATGCTGCCGGCCCCTTCATTCTTGTGGCAAGGGTTTCTGCTTCAAGAAATTGTGCTTAACACCAGCACAAGGTCTTGTCTCCTCTGCGGCTGGGGAAAGCACCGGCATCTAGTCCTTCAGCTCTACTTGTTTTCCAATCCTTCTCCCCGGGCAATGCCTGCTCTTGTCTTCATGGCCTTCTGAGGGAGCAGACACGTACACCCACGTGAATGACGGCCTGCGACCATTTTCTTTCGGCAGCCAGTGGGATCTACTTGGTGTGGATCAAGGGATCCGTTTCCTACCTGCTGCTTTTTATTGCCAGGCTCTGATAGATGGACACCTGAGGAGAAGGAGTCCTTCCAAAAGGCTTTCCACACCTACGGCAAGGATTTTCATCTCATCCAGAAGCAGGTAAAGAAAGCCACGGGACATTCTTTACCCGAGCAGATCAGCAGCAGGAAAGCTTGCTTATTTCTGGGAACAAGCACTGGGCTTCAGTCTCTCTCTTCTCAAGTACCACGTATCTTCAAGAAGTAAGAAAAGGGGACATCAAAAGCCTGTGTCAAAAGGATGATCCTGCCTCTCCAGCCCTTTTCTCCAAGCTCTTTTGGAAGATGAAGCTTTATTCTGTCAGACTTGTGGCACAGGTCTGCTGCTGCTTCCACAAGACACTGTGCTGGCATAACTGGAGTGAAGTGGGGAAAGACAAACTCTGCTTGTTGTTGATCTGTGCATTGCGTGTATTAGCACCTAGCATCATACAGGGTTTAAGACATTGCATGATGCCTCTCTTTCCCCAGGTTGATTTCATTTTACACCCTACTCCATTTCATTCATGCTTTTACTTCCTAGTTCACTCCATAGTCTACTTTTTCCCCAGTGCACCCGACACCATTTGCGATTCCTTCTTTTTCTCTTCACAACAGATCCAGACTAAGACCGTGGCCCAGTGTGTGGAGTTCTACTACTCCTGGAAAAAGGAGCATAAACTTGCCAGCACTCTTGCTCAGGTGAGGGGCAAGAAAATGGAGAGGTGCCAGGAAGGTTGAGAAACTGGGAGAAGGGGAGAAAAGCTGCTGGCGAGCCATGCCAGACGCCCCTTTGCCAGGATCACATCGTCCCATGCGCTGGGAAAGGCACAGCAGATGCTGCCCGGGCCTTCCTTGTGCTGCTGCCCTGAAGTATGCAATTCTGGAGCCTAACTTTGACCCAAGAAAGCAGTACCGCCACCAAAATGGGCTTTGACTCTCCAGAGACAGGCTTCTCAAGGGCTGGCAGCCTCGTTGACTCCAATCAGACCCCAAATTCCCCACTGCTTGCTGACATCAGCAATCCAGGCTGCCTTTGTGGATATGCTGCAGATTTTCAGGGAGATTTTCTAGCATCCCAGCATAGTCCCCAAGAAGGAGCTGCCAGTGCTGTGGCTCCCCTAAAACGTTCCTTAGCGGCAAAGAGCAATTTGCTTCCCATCATGTGAGAGAGAGAGAGAGAGAGAGAGAGAGAGAGAGGGAGATCATTTTGGGGACTAGAAAATGGCTAAGCATGTGTCTACCCTAATTGGACGTAATTGAAATGCCATTGCCTAGACATTTGTGGAGGAAAAGCAGAGAGAAATAGATGTTAGGCAGAAAGGTAGAAATAAGAAATGTAGAGCTCTAAATAGCCAGGTCTTTCTCCCACCCCTTTGGCCTGTAGAAAAGAGGAGTATTTTCCTCCAAGCTCTGTGTTGGCAGCCCGCCGCAGCCCATTGGCAAAGGCAGCCGTTTTCTCAGCTCTTGAGGCTTTGGAAGGATTTGCTTAGGCCGATAGATTTTTCTGCTGGATGCTCTGATTTCCAGCTTTGTGAGAGGAAGGAAGCATTGATAAGGACTCTTTGATCTCCAGAGTGTGGGCAAAGCAAGGAGGAGGAAAAGCCCTCCCAGAAAGGAGAATGGGGAGACAGGGAAGAGAAGCCGCAAGAGGGCTCGCAGCGCCCAGTGTCCCTGCTGCCAACCGCGCCAGCCGCCCCCTTCGGCGGGAGGCCCCTTTCCCTGCGGGCAGTGCAAACGGTGCGCAAGTTCCTCCTCTTTCTGCTCAAAGCTGCGCCTTTGGACTGAAACGGGCTGACCCTTTTCAAAGGCACCGCAGGGGAAGCTGGGGGCACCTGCAGCATCGCCCCCGGCAGCCGTGCTCAAGCTTAACACCCACCTCAAACCCAAAGAGCTTAGGTAAAACCCAGCCTTCACAATGAAACCTTGCCGTGCCCCAACAAGACACAGTTGATACAAGTAGGAATAGATCCATCAAAGCTTGGTTTGATGCTGCTGATCAAATTCAAAAGAGGACGCAGCAAAAGGAGGAAGACATTTCAAGGCATTGAAAGTAGAACCATCAGACTCATGGTGCTGATCCATTGACAAATGTGCCACTGCCCGACAAGACAGAAATTCATACTCAAACGGAGATCTCGGCACTTGCTTTCATGGTGTGTACTAGCGTCAGCAATGGATGGTTTGTTTCCTATCTTGCAGGGTGTTTGAAAGCATGAAGGAAAGGAACAACCACAGCAGAAGACATCGGCCTCGGAAGGAAGCAGAGCCTCTCCCCAAGAAGAAAAGACTTTGAAATTAGACAACCCTGCAGCTTGTCCAGGGCTAGCAAGAGTTAGGTGTCAACAGGACTCGATAGGAATAGGACTGGTTTTTAAGCTTTTAGTGTAGTTTAAACTTCTACTTAGTTAGTTGACATGATAGGAATCTCCTCAATTTAGTAGTTAAGATCCATTAGTATTATTGGAGATTCATTAGTTTGATTAGATTTCTCAAATAAATTTCAAAGGTTGGGTGTTGTCTATGCTCTGCCTTTTGTCATTTTGCCTTTGTTGAGAGCCAATGGGTCTTTATCATTTAACCAAAGTTTGTTCCATTTTGTCTTTTTGTCTGTATGAAATGACTTTGGCAATGTTTGTTCCATTTGCCTGGTGTTGCAAAGACGGCACTTGCCCTGAGAGTAGAATCTGGGCAGGCGCCACCTCCCCCAGGCCCGGCCCCTTGCTCAGCTGGCAGGACTTCCTGATGTGTGTCTCCTTTACTGCCAGTGAAATACTGCTGGGGCTTCAGCCTTTGATTCCTCAACATCTCAGCTGGGAGTGGAAAGGGAGGCTTTGTTTAATTCACTGAATTGCATCTAGATGAGTGGTCTGGTCTCACCATATTTTCTGGCATAAAGGCAGCGGGTTGAGTCCTTTTTGGAGTCCAGCCAGATAACTTTGTTTCATTTTGGGGGACTGATGGAGCTGACCAGCTTGGAGGACGTTTCTACGCCCTCCGATTCTATCCAATTCCTATCGGCATGCACCACAAAGGCATGGCTAGGTCAGTTTCAGTTTCTCCTGAAAGGACCAGTGTCGCGCTCTGGGCCTCCAGCAATCTCCTTAGCTAAAGCCGAGCGGGTGTGATCATTATCCTCTGACTTGTCACAGCTGGGGCACTTGCGCCAAAGAAGAATCCAAGTCACTCTTTTATGGAGGCCAGCAAATGGCCCTGCCTAGCAAGGCTTTGGTGGCAGGGGCTGTGGAGGGTGGATGGAGAGGGGGCGAGGGAGGGGGCAATTGGCAGGCTGCTTCTGGGAAGCCGAGGCAAGCTTGCCCTTGTCTGATGGAGCCGGTGCAGGTGGGCTTTGGAGGCTACAAAGTATCTGCCTTGCAGTGGGACTTGTTCCAGCTGCCCCCTCAGTTTGCTGGCCAGTGGGTAACATGCAGGCTGGGAAGGAAGCAAGATTGGGACTGAAGCAAGATTTGCTTTTCCTTAAGGACAGGCAGGAAAGCAGCAAAGCTGCCTGGCTTTTGTCATATCGGCGATCTAGGCGTTAAAAGCAATGTGAAGGCCAGCAGTGTGGAAAGGTAATTCTGTTAGTGTTGCTTTCTTAGAGGAATGCCAGAGTCTTTTGGGACAACCACCGAGCTTCTCCAAGGGAGCTGGAAGAGGGATCTAGAAATTCTGCCTGAATGTTTGCTAGAGAATTGCCCGTGTGCTGTCCCTGTGTGTGTGTGTGTGTCCCCCCATCAGTTGGCCTGAAAAAGATCCTGTTTCTCCAAGTTTCAAGGGAGGAGTGATGAGGTGAGAGACCAGCTCAGAGGCCCAAAGGAGGGAAACCATGCAGTGACATTATTGGGCAGCAAAAGGAGAATTGAGAAAGGGGGCAGGATGAATGCCTCCACTTTGAGAGGAAGCTTTGGAGCTGGCTCTGCGCTGGACAACTTGCAAATTCCAGCTCCTCTCAGAGCTGGAGGAGAGCCAGTGGGAGGAGCCCTTCTGGCTCTCCAGGGCAGGAGATGAGGTCTGGGCCCTTGCACAGAGGCAGGCTCCTGTGCACCTTCAGCTGGAGGCACCTTGCAAAGAAGCACCGGGAAGAGCCAGGGCTGTCCCTGCACTGCTTTTGCCCGTCTCATCAGACGACTGAGGAGAAAAGGCCCAATGGGAAGCTTCTCAGAGCAAACTTGCAGCAGAAGGCGGCCCATGCCCCTTTCTGTCCCATGGCTCCCCCGGGGGTTCTAGATGGAATGTTGGGCTGTGCCCATAGCAACCGTCGTTGTCTCCTGCTCCTGCGGCCCTTGCTGGAACGCTGCTGGAGCAGCAGCTGCAGGATCAGCTCCTGGGCTGTCCCTGACCAGCCGCCTTCTGCACTCAGCGCCAGACCCGGCCTCTGCACCGACATCCTGGTCTCCTCGTCTGCCTCTGGGCATCCCCAGAGCACTTGGGAACCGTCCAAGGTAAGAAAATCCCCGTTTGCCCTCAACGCACTAGCACAGGGGCAGGAGGCTCCAGCTGCCTCTCCCACCAAGCACGACACACAGGCTGCGTGCTCACTTTCCCCAGACGAGCTTCCATGTGAAAGCAGGGTGCAGCTTTTGAAAGAATCATGTTGCCTCCAGGGGAAACACAGACCTTTCCATAGAGGACCTAGAGAGGTGTCCCAGTGCAGTTGCAGATCCTCGTCCACGCATCACCTGATTAAACGTTCTTAGCACCCATTTCAGTCCTCAAACTATCTTGTGCTGACCCCAAAACAAATTGTTCCTGGCTGAGCAGGTCAGGGCTTCAGTGTCAACAAATCCCCTTATGCCCTGACTCTGCTCATACCCGCTCCAAAGCTTCAAACAGCACAATGATGCCACTTCTCCTCTGGCATCCCTGTCGTTCAGGGCATGGAAGCATTTGACTGGGCTTCTCCTCAAACACAGGCTTTCAACTTCAAAAACCATCTGGGATCAGCAATTCTTATCTACTTACCTAGTTCCATCGCTTCTAGATCCATTCTATTTTAAGATCTTTAGAGATTCTTTTTTCAGTGCACGTAGGGCTGGTTCTACCTCATGCTCAGGGGCGGCCGTCAAATGCCATCTCCTCAAGAGCACAATCACAGTAGCACAGAATTTTCTGCCTTGGAAGGGATTCTCAAAGGTCACTGAGGCCAACTGCAGGGCCTGCCCGGGGCAGCCTCAACAATCACAGCCTGTGCCCAAGAGCAGTGTCCAAACACTTTTGGAGCTCAGTCAGCCTTGGTGCTGTGCCCCCTTCCCTGGGGAGGCTGTTGCAGTGCCCAAGCAGCCTGTGGCTGAAGAAGCTTTTCCTTCGATCCAACCTAAGCCTGCACTGGCACATCTTCCCTGCCATTCTCTTGGCTCTTCTCAGTGGCCCCGGGAGTGAAGAGAGTAGTGCATGGCCTTCTGCTTGCCCTCCTGAGGAAGCTGCTGACTGCTAGAGGGTCCTGCCTAGGACATTCCATGTCAAAAAGGCAGCAATGAGAGCAAAGAGAAAGGAGCTGGGACACAGGAGCTCAGGCTTTGCAATGATGAGGATGAGAAGGAAGGCTACTGACACATCCTTGGCAGAAGGATTTTGAACTGGAGCATTGCTTTGATCTCTTTCAGGTGGAAAGGAGAGGCACAATGAAAAGGAAAGCAAGAGCCCAGATTCAGCCGTGAGTTTTGGCCTAGGGTTAAAGCACAGCAAACTGGAGGAATGGCGAGGAGGAGAACTGCTCTTTCACAGTCAGGCTGGGATTGGTTCAAGCCTGTGGGTGCACAGCAAGGCTCTCTTGACCACTTGCCTTTCTCACCTCCACCTCCTTCTTCCTTTAGACGCATCAATGTTGGCAGCGACTTTCAGGCTGAGCTCCCAGAGCTGCAGAGCAGAGCACCAAGTGAGGATGAAGAGCCTGCAAGCCTGGTCTGGAAGCCCTGGGGGGAGGATGACTCTGACATGGAAAAACCTGACAGAGGTAGCTTTGCTTCCAGCCCTGAGCTACTTGGGTCTTGAAAAGGCTCCTTTTGCCTAAAAAGGCAGCCTTTTGCAGGCTCTGCTTCTCTCCTTGTCTCGCCCATCTTCCCATGTAGAAGTGTTAGAGGCAAGGAGAAAGAGCAAGCACCTTGCTCTCCCAATTGGTCAGGGCCGTTTGCCACTGGAAGAGGGGAGATTGGCCCCCACTTCTTCTTACAGAAGCTGCTTTGGAGGGAGAGCCAGCACTGCGTGGGCCCTTGCTTCAGCTGGCCCTGTCTTTGCTCTCCTTTTCATGCTCTCCAAGCTGCTGTCTTTAGCTGCCGGCCTTTCCTTCTGCCTTGCATGGCAGTCTTTGCCCTTGCTGGCCTCCAGGCTGACTTTCGGTGGGTTTTTTCTTATGCTTGCAGTAAGAGAACTGTTGGACATGGCCAGCTCCCGTGGCATTCCCGGGGCAGCAGCTAACCTGGAGCGCGCCCTGCACTGCCTGCACCAGGCACGCGGCAGCGTTCCGGTAAGAAGCGGCTGTTTGGGCACAGAGAAGAGGGCACAGGGAATGCAGAGGGCCTGGGCACTGGGACAGCCTTTCCTGGCTGCTCTTGGAAGAAGGGTCTTAACAGGGAGCAGAGCACTTGCTGCCTGCTGGGTCTCCTCCAGCTGCGTCAGGGCTGAGCCCAAAGGGCTCCAGCAGGGAGAATCTCCCTCCTGGAGGCGGCAGCGGCAGAAGGTCCTGCTGCCTTGTAAATGGCCTGGAGATCTGGGTTCTCTAAGACCTTAGGAGGGGAAATTCCCAGAAGCCTCAGTCAGCTGAGGCCATTCTGGCTGCAGGAGCAGCAAAATCCTCAGCTTGGTGAGCAAAAGGCCACTCTTGGGGACCAGGATCAAAGGGTTGGACAGCAAAAACTAGGGACTGGGAGCAAATGACAGTGTTCCACCCACATGGGATAGAGTCGCTTGAATGTCTGGAGAGGCAAAGGAGCTGGAAGGCGGCACCTGTGTTTTTTTGGCTCATTTTTAATGTGCTGGGGCGGCTAAAGCCTTTTCCCTCTTGATCTTGCAGGAGGCTCTGGAGATGCTGCTCTCAGAGGGGCCTGCAACACCTCAAGGCCATCCCATGGCTGATTATCATTACGCAGGTAAGCAAAGCAGAGCTTCTTGCGTCCCTGACAGATGCTGCCGTCCCCTTCATTCTTGTGGCAAGGGTTTCTGCTTCAAGAAATTGTGCTTAACACCAGCACAAGGTCTTGTCTCCTCTGCGGCTGGGGAAAGCACCAGCATCTAGTCCTTCAGCTTTACTTGTTTTCCAATCCTTCTCCCCGGGCAATGCCTGCTCTTGTCTTCATGACCTTCTGAGGGAGCAGACACGTACACACACGTGAATGACGGCCTGCGACCATTTTCTTTCGGCAGCCAGTGGGATCTACTTGGTGTGGATCAAGGGATCCCTTTACTACCCGCTGCTTTTTATTGCCAGGCTCTGATAGATGGACACCTGAGGAGAAGGAGTCCTTCCAAAAGGCTTTCCACACCTACGGCAAGGATTTTCATCTCATCCAGAAGCAGGTAAAGAAAGCCACGGGACATTCTTTACCCGAGCAGATCAGCAGCAGGAAAGCTTGCTTATTTCTGGGAACAAGCACTGGGCTTCAGTCTCTCTCTTCTCAAGTACCACGTATCTTCAAGAAGTAAGAAAAGGGGACATCAAAAGCCTGTGTCAAAAGGATGATCCTGCCTCTCCAGCCCTTTTCTCCAAGCTCTTTTGGAAGATGAAGCTTTATTCTGTCAGACTTGTGGCACAGGTCTGCTGCTGCTTCCACAAGACACTGTGCTGGCATAACTGGAGTGAAGTGGGGAAAGACAAACTGTGCTTGTTGTTGATCTGTGCATTGCGTGTATTAGCACCTAGCATCATACAGGGTTTAAGACATTGCATGATGCCTCTCTTTCCCCAGGTTGATTTCATTTTACACCCTACTCCATTTCATTCATGCTTTTACTTCCTAGTTCACTCCATAGTCTACTTTTTCCCCAGTGCACCCGACACCATTTGCGATTCCTTCTTTTTCTCTTCACAACAGATCCAGACTAAGACCGTGGCCCAGTGTGTGGAGTTCTACTACTCCTGGAAAAAGGAGCATAAACTTGCCAGCACTCTTGCTCAGGTGAGGGGCAAGAAAATGGAGAGGTGCCAGGAAGGTTGAGAAACTGGGAGAAGGGGAGAAAAGCTGCTGGCGAGCCATGCCAGACGCCCCTTTGCCAGGATCACATCGTCCCATGCGCTGGGAAAGGCACAGCAGATGCTGCCCGGGCCTTCCTTGTGCTGCTGCCCTGAAGTATGCAATTCTGGAGCCTAACTTTGACCCAAGAAAGCAGTACCGCCACCAAAATGGGCTTTGACTCTCCAGAGACAGGCTTCTCAAGGGCTGGCAGCCTCGTTGACTCCAATCAGACCCCAAATTCCCCACTGCTTGCTGACATCAGCAATCCAGGCTGCCTTTGTGGATATGCTGCAGATTTTCAGGGAGATTTTCTAGCATCCCAGCATACTCCCCAAGAAGGAGCTGCCAGTGCTGTGGCTCCCCTAAAACGTTCCTTAGTGGCAAAGAGCAATTTGCTTCCCATCATGTGAGAGAGAGAGAGAGAGAGAGAGAGTGAGATCATTTTGGGGACTAGAAAATGGCTAAGCATGTGTCTACCCTAATTGGACTGAATTGAAATGCCATTGCCTAGACATTTGTGGAGGAAAAGCAGAGAGAAATAGATGTTAGGCAGAAAGGTAGAAATAAGAAATGTAGAGCTCTAAATAGCCAGGTCTTTCTCCCACCCCTTTGGCCTGTAGAAAAGAGGAGTATTTTCCTCCAAGCTCTGTGTTGGCAGCCCGCCGCAGCCCATTGGCAAAGGCAGCCGTTTTCTCAGCTCTTGAGGCTTTGGAAGGATTTGCTTAGGCCGATCGATTTTTCTGCTGGATGCTCTGATTTCCAGCTTTGTGAGAGGAAGGAAGCATTGATAAGGACTCTTTGATCTCCAGAGTGTGGGCAAAGCAAGGAGGAGGAAAAGCCCTCCCAGAAAGGAGAACGGGGAGCCAGGGAAGAGAAGCCGCAAGAGGGCTCGCAGCGCCCAGTGTCCCTGCTGCCAACCGCGCCAGCCGCCCCCTTCGGCGGGAGGCCCCTTTCCCTGCGGGCAGTGCAAACGGTGCGCAAGTTCCTCCTCTTTCTGCTCAAAGCTGCGCCTTTGGACTGAAACGGGCTGACCCTTTTCAAAGGCACCGCAGGGGAAGCTGGGGGCACCTGCAGCATTGCCCCCGGCAGCCGTGCTCAAGCTTAACACCCACCTCAAACCCAAAGAGCTTAGGTAAAACCCAGCCTTCACAATGAAACCTTGCCGTGCCCCAACAAGACACAGTTGATACAAGTAGGAATAGATCCATCAAAGCTTGGTTTGATGCTGCTGATCAAATTCAAAAGAGGACGCAGCAAAAGGAGGAAGACATTTCAAGGCATTGAAAGTAGAACCATCAGACTCATGGTGCTGATCCATTGACAAATGTGCCACTGCCCGACAAGACAGAAATTCATACTCAAACGGAGATCTCGGCACTTGCTTTCATGGTGTGTACTAGCGTCAGCAATGGATGGTTTGTTTCCTATCTTGCAGGGTGTTTGAAAGCATGAAGGAAAGGAACAACCACAGCAGAAGACATCGGCCTCGGAAGGAAGCAGAGCCTCTCCCCAAGAAGAAAAGACTTTGAAATTAGACAACCCTGCAGCTTGTCCAGGGCTAGCAAGAGTTAGGTGTCAACAGGACTCGATAGGAATAGGACTGGTTTTTAAGCTTTTAGTGTAGTTTAAACTTCTACTTAGTTAGTTGACATGATAGGAATCTCCTCAATTTAGTAGTTAAGATCCATTAGTATTATTGGAGATTCATTAGTTTGATTAGATTTCTCAAATAAATTTCAAAGGTTGGGTGTTGTCTATGCTCTGCCTTTTGTCATTTTGCCTTTGTTGAGAGCCAATGGGTCTTTATCATTTAACCAAAGTTTGTTCCATTTTGTCTTTTTGTCTGTATGAAATGACTTTGGCAATGTTTGTTCCATTTGCCTGGTGTTGCAAAGACGGCACTTGCCCTGAGAGTAGAATCTGGGCAGGCGCCACCTCCCCCAGGCCCGGCCCCTTGCTCAGCTGGCAGGACTTCCTGATGTGTGTCTCCTTTACTGCCAGTGAAATACTGCTGGGGCTTCAGCCTTTGATTCCTCAACATCTCAGCTGGGAGTGGAAAGGGAGGCTTTGTTTAATTCACTGAATTGCATCTAGATGAGTGGTCTGGTCTCACCATATTTTCTGGCATAAAGGCAGCGGGTTGAGTCCTTTTTGGAGTCCAGCCAGATAACTT
Organism: Agelaius phoeniceus; assembly: GCF_051311805.1. Taxonomy (NCBI): domain Eukaryota; kingdom Metazoa; phylum Chordata; class Aves; order Passeriformes; family Icteridae; genus Agelaius; species Agelaius phoeniceus. Next base: position 38,662,510 of record NC_135303.1, on the reverse strand, counting down.
TGTTTCATTTTGGGGGACTGATGGAGCTGACCAGCTTGGAGGACGTTTCTACGCCCTCCGATTCTATCCAATTCCTATCGGCATGCACCACAAAGGCATGGCTAGGTCAGTTTCAGTTTCTCCTGAAAGGACCAGTGTCGCGCTCTGGGCCTCCAGCAATCTCCTTAGCTAAAGCCGAGCGGGTGTGATCATTATCCTCTGACTTGTCACAGCTGGGGCACTTGCGCCAAAGAAGAATCCAAGTCACTCTTTTATGGAGGCCAGCAAATGGCCCTGCCTAGCAAGGCTTTGGTGGCAGGGGCTGTGGAGGGTGGATGGAGAGGGGGCGAGGGAGGGGGCAATTGGCAGGCTGCTTCTGGGAAGCCGAGGCAAGCTTGCCCTTGTCTGATGGAGCCGGTGCAGGTGGGCTTTGGAGGCTACAAAGTATCTGCCTTGCAGTGGGACTTGTTCCAGCTGCCCCCTCAGTTTGCTGGCCAGTGGGTAACATGCAGGCTGGGAAGGAAGCAAGATTGGGACTGAAGCAAGATTTGCTTTTCCTTAAGGACAGGCAGGAAAGCAGCAAAGCTGCCTGGCTTTTGTCATATCGGCGATCTAGGCGTTAAAAGCAATGTGAAGGCCAGCAGTGTGGAAAGGTAATTCTGTTAGTGTTGCTTTCTTAGAGGAATGCCAGAGTCTTTTGGGACAACCACCGAGCTTCTCCAAGGGAGCTGGAAGAGGGATCTAGAAATTCTGCCTGAATGTTTGCTAGAGAATTGCCCGTGTGCTGTCCCTGTGTGTGTGTGTGTGTCCCCCCATCAGTTGGCCTGAAAAAGATCCTGTTTCTCCAAGTTTCAAGGGAGGAGTGATGAGGTGAGAGACCAGCTCAGAGGCCCAAAGGAGGGAAACCATGCAGTGACATTATTGGGCAGCAAAAGGAGAATTGAGAAAGGGGGCAGGATGAATGCCTCCACTTTGAGAGGAAGCTTTGGAGCTGGCTCTGCGCTGGACAACTTGCAAATTCCAGCTCCTCTCAGAGCTGGAGGAGAGCCAGTGGGAGGAGCCCTTCTGGCTCTCCAGGGCAGGAGATGAGGTCTGGGCCCTTGCACAGAGGCAGGCTCCTGTGCACCTTCAGCTGGAGGCACCTTGCAAAGAAGCACTGGGAAGAGCCAGGGCTGTCCCTGCACTGCTTTTGCCCGTCTCATCAGACGACTGAGGAGAAAAGGCCCAATGGGAAGCTTCTCAGAGCAAACTTGCAGCAGAAGGCGGCCCATGCCCCTTTCTGTCCCATGGCTCCCCCGGGGGTTCTAGATGGAATGTTGGGCTGTGCCCATAGCAACCGTCGTTGTCTCCTGCTCCTGCGGCCCTTGCTGGAACGCTGCTGGAGCAGCAGCTGCAGGATCAGCTCCTGGGCTGTCCCTGACCAGCCGCCTTCTGCACTCAGCGCCAGACCCGGCCTCTGCACCGACATCCTGGTCTCCTCGTCTGCCTCCGGGCATCCCCAGAGCACTTGGGAACCGTCCAAGGTAAGAAAATCCCCGTTTGCCCTCAAAGCACTAGCACAGGGGCAGGAGGCTCCAGCTGCCTCTCCCACCAAGCACGACACACAGGCTGCGTGCTCACTTTCCCCAGACGAGCTTCCATGTGAAAGCAGGGTGCAGCTTTTGAAAGAATCATGTTGCCTCCAGGGGAAACACAGACCTTTCCATAGAGGACCTAGAGAGGTGTCCCAGTGCAGTTGCAGATCCTCGTCCACGCATCACCTGATTAAACGTTCTTAGCACCCATTTCAGTCCTCAAACTATCTTGTGCTGACCCCAAAACAAATTGTTCCTGGCTGAGCAGGTCAGGGCTTCAGTGTCAACAAATCCCCTTATGCCCTGACTCTGCTCATACCCGCTCCAAAGCTTCAAACAGCACAATGATGCCACTTCTCCTCTGGCATCCCTGTCGTTCAGGGCATGGAAGCATTTGACTGGGCTTCTCCTCAAACACAGGCTTTCAACTTCAAAAACCATCTGGGATCAGCAATTCTTATCTACTTACCTAGTTCCATCGCTTCTAGATCCATTCTATTTTAAGATCTTTAGAGATTCTTTTTTCAGTGCACGTAGGGCTGGTTCTACCTCATGCTCAGGGGCGGCCGTCAAATGCCATCTCCTCAAGAGCACAATCACAGTAGCACAGAATTTTCTGCCTTGGAAGGGATTCTCAAAGGTCACTGAGGCCAACTGCAGGGCCTGCCCGGGGCAGCCTCAACAATCACAGCCTGTGCCCAAGAGCAGTGTCCAAACACTTTTGGAGCTCAGTCAGCCTTGGTGCTGTGCCCCCTTCCCTGGGGAGGCTGTTGCAGTGCCCAAGCAGCCTGTGGCTGAAGAAGCTTTTCCTTCTATCCAACCTAAGCCTGCACTGGCACATCTTCCCTGCCATTCTCTTGGCTCTTCTCAGTGGCCCCGGGAGTGAAGAGAGTAGTGCATGGCCTTCTGCTTGCCCTCCTGAGGAAGCTGCTGACTGCTAGAGGGTCCTGCCTAGGACATTCCATGTCAAAAAGGCAGCAATGAGAGCAAAGAGAAAGGAGCTGGGACACAGGAGCTCAGGCTTTGCAATGATGAGGATGAGAAGGAAGGCTACTGACACATCCTTGGCAGAAGGATTTTGAACTGGAGCATTGCTTTGATCTCTTTCAGGTGGAAAGGAGAGGCACAATGAAAAGGAAAGCAAGAGCCCAGATTCAGCCGTGAGTTTTGGCCTAGGGTTAAAGCACAGCAAACTGGAGGAATGGCGAGGAGGAGAACTGCTCTTTCACAGTCAGGCTGGGATTGGTTCAAGCCTGTGGGTGCACAGCAAGGCTCTCTTGACCACTTGCCTTTCTCACCTCCACCTCCTTCTTCCTTTAGACGCATCAATGTTGGCAGCGACTTTCAGGCTGAGCTCCCAGAGATGCAGAGCAAAGCACCAAGTGAGGATGAAGAGCCTGCAAGCCTGGTCTGGAAGCCCTGGGGGGAGGATGACTCTGACATGGAAAAACCTGACAGAGGTAGCTTTGCTTCCAGCCCTGAGCTACTTGGGTCTTGAAAAGGCTCCTTTTGCCTAAAAAGGCAGCCTTTTGCAGGCTCTGCTTCTCTCCTTGTCTCGCCCATCTTCCCATGTAGAAGTGTTAGAGGCAAGGAGAAAGAGCAAGCACCTTGCTCTCCCAATTGGTCAGGGCCGTTTGCCACTGGAAGAGGGGAGATTGGCCCCCACTTCTTCTTACAGAAGCTGCTTTGGAGGGAGAGCCAGCACTGCGTGGGCCCTTGCTTCAGCTGGCCCTGTCTTTGCTCTCCTTTTCATGCTCTCCAAGCTGCTGTCTTTAGCTGCCGGCCTTTCCTTCTGCCTTGCATGGCAGTCTTTGCCCTTGCTGGCCTCCAGGCTGACTTTCGGTGGGTTTTTTCTTATGCTTGCAGTAAGAGAACTGTTGGACATGGCCAGCTCCCGTGGCATTCCCGGGGCAGCAGCTAACCTGGAGCGCGCCCTGCACTGCCTGCACCAGGCACGCGGCAGCGTTCCGGTAAGAAGCGGCTGTTTGGGCACAGAGAAGAGGGCACAGGGAATGCAGAGGGCCTGGGCACTGGGACAGCCTTTCCTGGCTGCTCTTGGAAGAAGGGTCTTAACAGGGAGCAGAGCACTTGCTGCCTGCTGGGTCTCCTCCAGCTGCGTCAGGGCTGAGCCCAAAGGGCTCCAGCAGGGAGAATCTCCCTCCTGGAGGCGGCAGCGGCAGAAGGTCCTGCTGCCTTGTAAATGGCCTGGAGATCTGGGTTCTCTAAGACCTTAGGAGGGGAAATTCCCAGAAGCCTCAGTCAGCTGAGGCCATTCTGGCTGCAGGAGCAGCAAAATCCTCAGCTTGGTGAGCAAAAGGCCACTCTTGGGGACCAGGATCAAAGGGTTGGACAGCAAAAACTAGGGACTGGGAGCAAATGACAGTGTTCCACCCACATGGGATAGAGTCGCTTGAATGTCTGGAGAGGCAAAGGAGCTGGAAGGCGGCACCTGTGTTTTTTTGGCTCATTTTTAATGTGCTGGGGCGGCTAAAGCCTTTTCCCTCTTGATCTTGCAGGAGGCTCTGGAGATGCTGCTCTCAGAGGGGCCTGCAACACCTCAAGGCCATCCCATGGCTGATTATCATTACGCAGGTAAGCAAAGCAGAGCTTCTTGCGTCCCTGACAGATGCTGCCGTCCCCTTCATTCTTGTGGCAAGCGTTTCTGCTTCAAGAAATTGTGCTTAACACCAGCACAAGGTCTTGTCTCCTCTGCGGCTGGGGAAAGCACCAGCATCTAGTCCTTCAGCTTTACTTGTTTTCCAATCCTTCTCCCCGGGCAATGCCTGCTCTTGTCTTCATGACCTTCTGAGGGAGCAGACACGTACACACACGTGAATGACGGCCTGCGACCATTTTCTTTCGGCAGCCAGTGGGATCTACTTGGTGTGGATCAAGGGATCCCTTTACTAGCCGCTGCTTTTTATTGCCAGGCTCTGATAGATGGACACCTGAGGAGAAGGAGTCCTTCCAAAAGGCTTTCCACACCTACGGCAAGGATTTTCATCTCATCCAGAAGCAGGTAAAGAAAGCCACGGGACATTCTTTACCCGAGCAGATCAGCAGCAGGAAAGCTTGCTTATTTCTGGGAACAAGCACTGGGCTTCAGTCTCTCTCTTCTCAAGTACCACGTATCTTCAAGAAGTAAGAAAAGGGGACATCAAAAGCCTGTGTCAAAAGGATGATCCTGCCTCTCCAGCCCTTTTCTCCAAGCTCTTTTGGAAGATGAAGCTTTATTCTGTCAGACTTGTGGCACAGGTCTGCTGCTGCTTCCACAAGACACTGTGCTGGCATAACTGGAGTGAAGTGGGGAAAGACAAACTGTGCTTGTTGTTGATCTGTGCATTGCGTGTATTAGCACCTAGCATCATACAGGGTTTAAGACATTGCATGATGCCTCTCTTTCCCCAGGTTGATTTCATTTTACACCCTACTCCATTTCATTCATGCTTTTACTTCCTAGTTCACTCCATAGTCTACTTTTTCCCCAGTGCACCCGACACCATTTGCGATTCCTTCTTTTTCTCTTCACAACAGATCCAGACTAAGACCGTGGCCCAGTGTGTGGAGTTCTACTACTCCTGGAAAAAGGAGCATAAACTTGCCAGCACTCTTGCTCAGGTGAGGGGCAAGAAAATGGAGAGGTGCCAGGAAGGTTGAGAAACTGGGAGAAGGGGAGAAAAGCTGCTGGCGAGCCATGCCAGACGCCCCTTTGCCAGGATCACATCGTCCCATGCGCTGGGAAAGGCACAGCAGATGCTGCCCGGGCCTTCCTTGTGCTGCTGCCCTGAAGTATGCAATTCTGGAGCCTAACTTTGACCCAAGAAAGCAGTACCGCCACCAAAATGGGCTTTGACTCTCCAGAGACAGGCTTCTCAAGGGCTGGCAGCCTCGTTGACTCCAATCAGACCCCAAATTCCCCACTGCTTGCTGACATCAGCAATCCAGGCTGCCTTTGTGGATATGCTGCAGATTTTCAGGGAGATTTTCTAGCATCCCAGCATACTCCCCAAGAAGGAGCTGCCAGTGCTGTGGCTCCCCTAAAACGTTCCTTAGCGGCAAAGAGCAATTTGCTTCCCATCATGTGAGAGAGAGAGAGAGAGAGAGAGAGGGAGATCATTTTGGGGACTAGAAAATGGCTAAGCATGTGTCTACCCTAATTGGACGTAATTGAAATGCCATTGCCTAGACATTTGTGGAGGAAAAGCAGAGAGAAATAGATGTTAGGCAGAAAGGTAGAAATAAGAAATGTAGAGCTCTAAATAGCCAGGTCTTTCTCCCACCCCTTTGGCCTGTAGAAAAGAGGAGTATTTTCCTCCAAGCTCTGTGTTGGCAGCCCGCCGCAGCCCATTGGCAAAGGCAGCTGTTTTCTCAGCTCTTGAGGCTTTGGAAGGATTTGCTTAGGCCGATCGATTTTTCTGCTGGATGCTCTGATTTCCAGCTTTGTGAGAGGAAGGAAGCATTGATAAGGACTCTTTGATCTCCAGAGTGTGGGCAAAGCAAGGAGGAGCAAAAGCCCTCCCAGAAAGGAGAACGGGGAGACAGGGAAGAGAAGCCGCAAGAGGGCTCGCAGCGCCCAGTGTCCCTGCTGCCAACCGCGCCAGCCGCCCCCTTCGGCGGGAGGCCCCTTTCCCTGCGGGCAGTGCAAACGGTGCGCAAGTTCCTCCTCTTTCTGCTCAAAGCTGCGCCTTTGGACTGAAACGGGCTGACCCTTTTCAAAGGCACCGCAGGGGAAGCTGGGGGCACCTGCAGCATCGCCCCCGGCAGCCGTGCTCAAGCTTAACACCCACCTCAAACCCAAAGAGCTTAGGTAAAACCCAGCCTTCACAATGAAACCTTGCCGTGCCCCAACAAGACACAGTTGATACAAGTAGGAATAGATCCATCAAAGCTTGGTTTGATGCTGCTGATCAAATTCAAAAGAGGACGCAGCAAAAGGAGGAAGACATTTCAAGGCATTGAAAGTAGAACCATCAGACTCATGGTGCTGATCCATTGACAAATGTGCCACTGCCCGACAAGACAGAAATTCATACTCAAACGGAGATCTCGGCACTTGCTTTCATGGTGTGTACTAGCGTCAGCAATGGATGGTTTGTTTCCTATCTTGCAGGGTGTTTGAAAGCATGAAGGAAAGGAACAACCACAGCAGAAGACATCGGCCTCGGAAGGAAGCAGAGCCTCTCCCCAAGAAGAAAAGACTTTGAAATTAGACAACCCTGCAGCTTGTCCAGGGCTAGCAAGAGTTAGGTGTCAACAGGACTCGATAGGAATAGGACTGGTTTTTAAGCTTTTAGTGTAGTTTAAACTTCTACTTAGTTAGTTGACATGATAGGAATCTCCTCAATTTAGTAGTTAAGATCCATTAGTATTATTGGAGATTCATTAGTTTGATTAGATTTCTCAAATAAATTTCAAAGGTTGGGTGTTGTCTATGCTCTGCCTTTTGTCATTTTGCCTTTGTTGAGAGCCAATGGGTCTTTATCATTTAACCAAAGTTTGTTCCATTTTGTCTTTTTGTCTGTATGAAATGACTTTGGCAATGTTTGTTCCATTTGCCTGGTGTTGCAAAGACGGCACTTGCCCTGAGAGTAGAATCTGGGCAGGCGCCACCTCCCCCAGGCCCGGCCCCTTGCTCAGCTGGCAGGACTTCCTGATGTGTGTCTCCTTTACTGCCAGTGAAATACTGCTGGGGCTTCAGCCTTTGATTCCTCAACATCTCAGCTGGGAGTGGAAAGGGAGGCTTTGTTTAATTCACTGAATTGCATCTAGATGAGTGGTCTGGTCTCACCATATTTTCTGGCATAAAGGCAGCGGGTTGAGTCCTTTTTGGAGTCCAGCCAGATAACTTTGTTTCATTTTGGGGGACTGATGGAGCTGACCAGCTTGGAGGACGTTTCTACGCCCTCCGATTCTATCCAATTCCTATCGGCATGCACCACAAAGGCATGGCTAGGTCAGTTTCAGTTTCTCCTGAAAGGACCAGTGTCGCGCTCTGGGCCTCCAGCAATCTCCTTAGCTAAAGCCGAGCGGGTGTGATCATTATCCTCTGACTTGTCACAGCTGGGGCACTTGCGCCAAAGAAGAATCCAAGTCACTCTTTTATGGAGGCCAGCAAATGGCCCTGCCTAGCAAGGCTTTGGTGGCAGGGGCTGTGGAGGGTGGATGGAGAGGGGGCGAGGGAGGGGGCAATTGGCAGGCTGCTTCTGGGAAGCCGAGGCAAGCTTGCCCTTGTCTGATGGAGCCGGTGCAGGTGGGCTTTGGAGGCTACAAAGTATCTGCCTTGCAGTGGGACTTGTTCCAGCTGCCCCCTCAGTTTGCTGGCCAGTGGGTAACATGCAGGCTGGGAAGGAAGCAAGATTGGGACTGAAGCAAGATTTGCTTTTCCTTAAGGACAGGCAGGAAAGCAGCAAAGCTGCCTGGCTTTTGTCATATCGGCGATCTAGGCGTTAAAAGCAATGTGAAGGCCAGCAGTGTGGAAAGGTAATTCTGTTAGTGTTGCTTTCTTAGAGGAATGCCAGAGTCTTTTGGGACAACCACCGAGCTTCTCCAAGGGAGCTGGAAGAGGGATCTAGAAATTCTGCCTGAATGTTTGCTAGAGAATTGCCCGTGTGCTGTCCCTGTGTGTGTGTGTGTGTCCCCCCATCAGTTGGCCTGAAAAAGATCCTGTTTCTCCAAGTTTCAAGGGAGGAGTGATGAGGTGAGAGACCAGCTCAGAGGCCCAAAGGAGGGAAACCATGCAGTGACATTATTGGGCAGCAAAAGGAGAATTGAGAAAGGGGGCAGGATGAATGCCTCCACTTTGAGAGGAAGCTTTGGAGCTGGCTCTGCGCTGGACAACTTGCAAATTCCAGCTCCTCTCAGAGCTGGAGGAGAGCCAGTGGGAGGAGCCCTTCTGGCTCTCCAGGGCAGGAGATGAGGTCTGGGCCCTTGCACAGAGGCAGGCTCCTGTGCACCTTCAGCTGGAGGCACCTTGCAAAGAAGCACCGGGAAGAGCCAGGGCTGTCCCTGCACTGCTTTTGCCCGTCTCATCAGACGACTGAGGAGAAAAGGCCCAATGGGAAGCTTCTCAGAGCAAACTTGCAGCAGAAGGCGGCCCATGCCCCTTTCTGTCCCATGGCTCCCCCGGGGGTTCTAGATGGAATGTTGGGCTGTGCCCATAGCAACCGTCGTTGTCTCCTGCTCCTGCGGCCCTTGCTGGAACGCTGCTGGAGCAGCAGCTGCAGGATCAGCTCCTGGGCTGTCCCTGAGCAGCCGCCTTCTGCACTCAGCGCCAGACCCGGCCTCTGCACCGACATCCTGGTCTCCTCGTCTGCCTCCGGGCATCCCCAGAGCACTTGGGAACCGTCCAAGGTAAGAAAATCCCCGTTTGCCCTCAAAGCACTAGCACAGGGGCAGGAGGCTCCAGCTGCCTCTCCCACCAAGCACGACACACAGGCTGCGTGCTCACTTTCCCCAGACGAGCTTCCATGTGAAAGCAGGGTGCAGCTTTTGAAAGAATCATGTTGCCTCCAGGGGAAACACAGACCTTTCCATAGAGGACCTAGAGAGGTGTCCCAGTGCAGTTGCAGATCCTCGTCCACGCATCACCTGATTAAACGTTCTTAGCACCCATTTCAGTCCTCAAACTATCTTGTGCTGACCCCAAAACAAATTGTTCCTGGCTGAGCAGGTCAGGGCTTCAGTGTCAACAAATCCCCTTATGCCCTGACTCTGCTCATACCCGCTCCAAAGCTTCAAACAGCACAATGATGCCACTTCTCCTCTGGCATCCCTGTCGTTCAGGGCATGGAAGCATTTGACTGGGCTTCTCCTCAAACACAGGCTTTCAACTTCAAAAACCATCTGGGATCAGCAATTCTTATCTACTTACCTAGTTCCATCGCTTCTAGATCCATTCTATTTTAAGATCTTTAGAGATTCTTTTTTCAGTGCACGTAGGGCTGGTTCTACCTCATGCTCAGGGGCGGCCGTCAAATGCCATCTCCTCAAGAGCACAATCACAGTAGCACAGAATTTTCTGCCTTGGAAGGGATTCTCAAAGGTCACTGAGGCCAACTGCAGGGCCTGCCCGGGGCAGCCTCAACAATCACAGCCTGTGCCCAAGAGCAGTGTCCAAACACTTTTGGAGCTCAGTCAGCCTTGGTGCTGTGCCCCCTTCCCTGGGGAGGCTGTTGCAGTGCCCAAGCAGCCTGTGGCTGAAGAAGCTTTTCCTTCGATCCAACCTAAGCCTGCACTGGCACATCTTCCCTGCCATTCTCTTGGCTCTTCTCAGTGGCCCCGGGAGTGAAGAGAGTAGTGCATGGCCTTCTGCTTGCCCTCCTGAGGAAGCTGCTGACTGCTAGAGGGTCCTGCCTAGGACATTCCATGTCAAAAAGGCAGCAATGAGAGCAAAGAGAAAGGAGCTGGGACACAGGAGCTCAGGCTTTGCAATGATGAGGATGAGAAGGAAGGCTACTGACACATCCTTGGCAGAAGGATTTTGAACTGGAGCATTGCTTTGATCTCTTTCAGGTGGAAAGGAGAGGCACAATGAAAAGGAAAGCAAGAGCCCAGATTCAGCCGTGAGTTTTGGCCTAGGGTTAAAGCACAGCAAACTGGAGGAATGGCGAGGAGGAGAACTGCTCTTTCAGAGTCAGGCTGGGATTGGTTCAAGCCTGTGGGTGCACAGCAAGGCTCTCTTGACCACTTGCCTTTCTCACCTCCACCTCCTTCTTCCTTTAGACGCATCAATGTTGGCAGCGACTTTCAGGCTGAGCTCCCAGAGCTGCAGAGCAGAGCACCAAGTGAGGATGAAGAGCCTGCAAGCCTGGTCTGGAAGCCCTGGGGGGAGGATGACTCTGACATGGAAAAACCTGACAGAGGTAGCTTTGCTTCCAGCCCTGAGCTACTTGGGTCTTGAAAAGGCTCCTTTTGCCTAAAAAGGCAGCCTTTTGCAGGCTCTGCTTCTCTCCTTGTCTCGCCCATCTTCCCATGTAGAAGTGTTAGAGGCAAGGAGAAAGAGCAAGCACCTTGCTCTCCCAGTTGGTCAGGGCCGTTTGCCACTGGAAGAGGGGAGATTGGCCCCCACTTCTTCTTACAGAAGCTGCTTTGGAGGGAGAGCCAGCACTGCGTGGGCCCTTGCTTCAGCTGGCCCTGTCTTTGCTCTCCTTTTCATGCTCTCCAAGCTGCTGTCTTTAGCTGCCGGCCTTTCCTTCTGCCTTGCATGGCAGTCTTTGCCCTTGCTGGCCTCCAGGCTGACTTTCGGTGGGTTTTTTCTTATGCTTGCAGTAAGAGAACTGTTGGACATGGCCAGCTCCCGTGGCATTCCCGGGGCAGCAGCTAACCTGGAGCGCGCCCTGCACTGCCTGCACCAGGCACGCGGCAGCGTTCCGGTAAGAAGCGGCTGTTTGGGCACAGAGAAGAGGGCACAGGGAATGCAGAGGGCCTGGGCACTGGGACAGCCTTTCCTGGCTGCTCTTGGAAGAAGGGTCTTAACAGGGAGCAGAGCACTTGCTGCCTGCTGGGTCTCCTCCAGCTGCGTCAGGGCTGAGCCCAAAGGGCTCCAGCAGGGAGAATCTCCCTCCTGGAGGCGGCAGCGGCAGAAGGTCCTGCTGCCTTGTAAATGGCCTGGAGATCTGGGTTCTCTAAGACCTTAGGAGGGGAAATTCCCAGAAGCCTCAGTCAGCTGAGGCCATTCTGGCTGCAGGAGCAGCAAAATCCTCAGCTTGGTGAGCAAAAGGCCACTCTTGGGGACCAGGATCAAAGGGTTGGACAGCAAAAACTAGGGACTGGGAGCAAATGACAGTGTTCCACCCACATGGGATAGAGTCGCTTGAATGTCTGGAGAGGCAAAGGAGCTGAAAGGCGGCACCTGTGTTTTTTTGGCTCATTTTTAATGTGCTGGGGCGGCTAAAGCCTTTTCCCTCTTGATCTTGCAGGAGGCTCTGGAGATGCTGCTCTCAGAGGGGCCTGCAACACCTCAAGGCCATCCCATGGCTGATTATCATTACGCAGGTAAGCAAAGCAGAGCTTCTTGCGTCCCTGACAGATGCTGCCGTCCCCTTCATTCTTGTGGCAAGGGTTTCTGCTTCAAGAAATTGTGCTTAACACCAGCACAAGGTCTTGTCTCCTCTGCGGCTGGGGAAAGCACCAGCATCTAGTCCTTCAGCTTTACTTCTTTTCCAATCCTTCTCCCCGGGCAATGCCTGCTCTTGTCTTCATGACCTTCTGAGGGAGCAGACACGTACACACACGTGAATGACGGCCTGCGACCATTTTCTTTCGGCAGCCAGTGGGATCTACTTGGTGTGGATCAAGGGATCCCTTTACTAGCCGCTGCTTTTTATTGCCAGGCTCTGATAGATGGACACCTGAGGAGAAGGAGTCCTTCCAAAAGGCTTTCCACACCTACGGCAAGGATTTTCATCTCATCCAGAAGCAGGTAAAGAAAGCCACGGGACATTCTTTACCCGAGCAGATCAGCAGCAGGAAAGCTTGCTTATTTCTGGGAACAAGCACTGGGCTTCAGTCTCTCTCTTCTCAAGTACCACGTATCTTCAAGAAGTAAGAAAAGGGGACATCAAAAGCCTGTGTCAAAAGGATGATCCTGCCTCTCCAGCCCTTTTCTCCAAGCTCTTTTGGAAGATGAAGCTTTATTCTGTCAGACTTGTGGCACAGGTCTGCTGCTGCTTCCACAAGACACTGTGCTGGCATAACTGGAGTGAAGTGGGGAAAGACAAACTGTGCTTGTTGTTGATCTGTGCATTGCGTGTATTAGCACCTAGCATCATACAGGGTTTAAGACATTGCATGATGCCTCTCTTTCCCCAGGTTGATTTCATTTTACACCCTACTCCATTTCATTCATGCTTTTACTTCCTAGTTCACTCCATAGTCTACTTTTTCCCCAGTGCACCCGACACCATTTGCGATTCCTTCTTTTTCTCTTCACAACAGATCCAGACTAAGACCGTGGCCCAGTGTGTGGAGTTCTACTACTCCTGGAAAAAGGAGCATAAACTTGCCAGCACTCTTGCTCAGGTGAGGGGCAAGAAAATGGAGAGGTGCCAGGAAGGTTGAGAAACTGGGAGAAGGGGAGAAAAGCTGCTGGCGAGCCATGCCAGACGCCCCTTTGCCAGGATCACATCGTCCCATGCGCTGGGAAAGGCACAGCAGATGCTGCCCGGGCCTTCCTTGTGCTGCTGCCCTGAAGTATGCAATTCTGGAGCCTAACTTTGACCCAAGAAAGCAGTACCGCCACCAAAATGGGCTTTGACTCTCCAGAGACAGGCTTCTCAAGGGCTGGCAGCCTCGTTGACTCCAATCAGACCCCAAATTCCCCACTGCTTGCTGACATCAGCAATCCAGGCTGCCTTTGTGGATATGCTGCAGATTTTCAGGGAGATTTTCTAGCATCCCAGCATACTCCCCAAGAAGGAGCTGCCAGTGCTGTGGCTCCCCTAAAACGTTCCTTAGCGGCAAAGAGCAATTTGCTTCCCATCATGTGAGAGAGAGAGAGAGAGAGAGAGAGGGAGATCATTTTGGGGACTAGAAAATGGCTAAGCATGTGTCTACCCTAATTGGACTGAATTGAAATGCCATTGCCTAGACATTTGTGGAGGAAAAGCAGAGAGAAATAGATGTTAGGCAGAAAGGTAGAAATAAGAAATGTAGAGCTCTAAATAGCCAGGTCTTTCTCCCACCCCTTTGGCCTGTAGAAAAGAGGAGTATTTTCCTCCAAGCTCTGTGTTGGCAGCCCGCCGCAGCCCATTGGCAAAGGCAGCCGTTTTCTCAGCTCTTGAGGCTTTGGAAGGATTTGCTTAGGCCGATCGATTTTTCTGCTGGATGCTCTGATTTCCAGCTTTGTGAGAGGAAGGAAGCATTGATAAGGACTCTTTGATCTCCAGAGTGTGGGCAAAGCAAGGAGGAGGAAAAGCCCTCCCAGAAAGGAGAACGGGGAGACAGGGAAGAGAAGCCGCAAGAGGGCTCGCAGCGCCCAGTGTCCCTGCTGCCAACCGCGCCAGCCGCCCCCTTCGGCGGGAGGCCCCTTTCCCTGCGGGCAGTGCAAACGGTGCGCAAGTTCCTCCTCTTTCTGCTCAAAGCTGCGCCTTTGGACTGAAACGGGCTGACCCTTTTCAAAGGCACCGCAGGGGAAGCTGGGGGCACCTGCAGCATCGCCCCCGGCAGCCGTGCTCAAGCTTAACACCCACCTCAAACCCAAAGAGCTTAGGTAAAACCCAGCCTTCACAATGAAACCTTGCCGTGCCCCAACAAGACCCAGTTGATACAAGTAGGAATAGATCCATCAAAGCTTGGTTTGATGCTGCTGATCAAATTCAAAAGAGGACGCAGCAAAAGGAGGAAGACATTTCAAGGCATTGAAAGTAGAACCATCAGACTCATGGTGCTGATCCATTGACAAATGTGCCACTGCCCGACAAGACAGAAATTCATACTCAAACGGAGATCTCGGCACTTGCTTTCATGGTGTGTACTAGCGTCAGCAATGGATGGTTTGTTTCCTATCTTGCAGGGTGTTTGAAAGCATGAAGGAAAGGAACAACCACAGCAGAAGACATCGGCCTCGGAAGGAAGCAGAGCCTCTCCCCAAGAAGAAAAGACTTTGAAATTAGACAACCCTGCAGCTTGTCCAGGGCTAGCAAGAGTTAGGTGTCAACAGGACTCGATAGGAATAGGACTGGTTTTTAAGCTTTTAGTGTAGTTTAAACTTCTACTTAGTTAGTTGACATGATAGGAATCTCCTCAATTTAGTAGTTAAGATCCATTAGTATTATTGGAGATTCATTAGTTTGATTAGATTTCTCAAATAAATTTCAAAGGTTGGGTGTTGTCTATGCTCTGCCTTTTGTCATTTTGCCTTTGTTGAGAGCCAATGGGTCTTTATCATTTAACCAAAGTTTGTTCCATTTTGTCTTTTTGTCTGTATGAAATGACTTTGGCAATGTTTGTTCCATTTGCCTGGTGTTGCAAAGACGGCACTTGCCCTGAGAGTAGAATCTGGGCAGGCGCCACCTCCCCCAGGCCCGGCCCCTTGCTCAGCTGGCAGGACTTCCTGATGTGTGTCTCCTTTACTGCCAGTGAAATACTGCTGGGGCTTCAGCCTTTGATTCCTCAACATCTCAGCTGGGAGTGGAAAGGGAGGCTTTGTTTAATTCACTGAATTGCATCTAGATGAGTGGTCTGGTCTCACCATATTTTCTGGCATAAAGGCAGCGGGTTGAGTCCTTTTTGGAGTCCAGCCAGATAACTTTGTTTCATTTTGGGGGACTGATGGAGCTGACCAGCTTGGAGGACGTTTCTACGCCCTCCGATTCTATCCAATTCCTATCGGCATGCACCACAAAGGCATGGCTAGGTCAGTTTCAGTTTCTCCTGAAAGGACCAGTGTCGCGCTCTGGGCCTCCAGCAATCTCCTTAGCTAAAGCCGAGCGGGTGTGATCATTATCCTCTGACTTGTCACAGCTGGGGCACTTGCGCCAAAGAAGAATCCAAGTCACTCTTTTATGGAGGCCAGCAAATGGCCCTGCCTAGCAAGGCTTTGGTGGCAGGGGCTGTGGAGGGTGGATGGAGAGGGGGCGAGGGAGGGGGCAATTGGCAGGCTGCTTCTGGGAAGCCGAGGCAAGCTTGCCCTTGTCTGATGGAGCCGGTGCAGGTGGGCTTTGGAGGCTACAAAGTATCTGCCTTGCAGTGGGACTTGTTCCAGCTGCCCCCTCAGTTTGCTGGCCAGTGGGTAACATGCAGGCTGGGAAGGAAGCAAGATTGGGACTGAAGCAAGATTTGCTTTTCCTTAAGGACAGGCAGGAAAGCAGCAAAGCTGCCTGGCTTTTGTCATATCGGCGATCTAGGCGTTAAAAGCAATGTGAAGGCCAGCAGTGTGGAAAGGTAATTCTGTTAGTGTTGCTTTCTTAGAGGAATGCCAGAGTCTTTTGGGACAACCACCGAGCTTCTCCAAGGGAGCTGGAAGAGGGATCTAGAAATTCTGCCTGAATGTTTGCTAGAGAATTGCCCGTGTGCTGTCCCTGTGTGTGTGTGTGTGTCCCCCCATCAGTTGGCCTGAAAAAGATCCTGTTTCTCCAAGTTTCAAGGGAGGAGTGATGAGGTGAGAGACCAGCTCAGAGGCCCAAAGGAGGGAAACCATGCAGTGACATTATTGGGCAGCAAAAGGAGAATTGAGAAAGGGGGCAGGATGAATGCCTCCACTTTGAGAGGAAGCTTTGGAGCTGGCTCTGCGCTGGACAACTTGCAAATTCCAGCTCCTCTCAGAGCTGGAGGAGAGCCAGTGGGAGGAGCCCTTCTGGCTCTCCAGGGCAGGAGATGAGGTCTGGGCCCTTGCACAGAGGCAGGCTCCTGTGCACCTTCAGCTGGAGGCACCTTGCAAAGAAGCACCGGGAAGAGCCAGGGCTGTCCCTGCACTGCTTTTGCCCGTCTCATCAGACGACTGAGGAGAAAAGGCCCAATGGGAAGCTTCTCAGAGCAAACTTGCAGCAGAAGGCGGCCCATGCCCCTTTCTGTCCCATGGCTCCCCCGGGGGTTCTAGATGGAATGTTGGGCTGTGCCCATAGCAACCGTCGTTGTCTCCTGCTCCTGCGGCCCTTGCTGGAACGCTGCTGGAGCAGCAGCTGCAGGATCAGCTCCTGGGCTGTCCCTGAGCAGCCGCCTTCTGCACTCAGCGCCAGACCCGGCCTCTGCACCGACATCCTGGTCTCCTCGTCTGCCTCCGGGCATCCCCAGAGCACTTGGGAACCCTCCAAGGTAAGAAAATCCCCGTTTGCCCTCAAAGCACTAGCACAGGGGCAGGAGGCTCCAGCTGCCTCTCCCACCAAGCACGACACACAGGCTGCGTGCTCACTTTCCCCAGACGAGCTTCCATGTGAAAGCAGGGTGCAGCTTTTGAAAGAATCATGTTGCCTCCAGGGGAAACACAGACCTTTCCATAGAGGACCTAGAGAGGTGTCCCAGTGCAGTTGCAGATCCTCGTCCACGCATCACCTGATTAAACGTTCTTAGCACCCATTTCAGTCCTCAAACTATCTTGTGCTGACCCCAAAACAAATTGTTCCTGGCTGAGCAGGTCAGGGCTTCAGTGTCAACAAATCCCCTTATGCCCTGACTCTGCTCATACCCGCTCCAAAGCTTCAAACAGCACAATGATGCCACTTCTCCTCTGGCATCCCTGTCGTTCAGGGCATGGAAGCATTTGACTGGGCTTCTCCTCAAACACAGGCTTTCAACTTCAAAAACCATCTGGGATCAGCAATTCTTATCTACTTACCTAGTTCCATCGCTTCTAGATCCATTCTATTTTAAGATCTTTAGAGATTCTTTTTTCAGTGCACGTAGGGCTGGTTCTACCTCATGCTCAGGGGCGGCCGTCAAATGCCATCTCCTCAAGAGCACAATCACAGTAGCACAGAATTTTCTGCCTTGGAAGGGATTCTCAAAGGTCACTGAGGCCAACTGCAGGGCCTGCCCGGGGCAGCCTCAACAATCACAGCCTGTGCCCAAGAGCAGTGTCCAAACACTTTTGGAGCTCAGTCAGCCTTGGTGCTGTGCCCCCTTCCCTGGGGAGGCTGTTGCAGTGCCCAAGCAGCCTGTGGCTGAAGAAGCTTTTCCTTCTATCCAACCTAAGCCTGCACTGGCACATCTTCCCTGCCATTCTCTTGGCTCTTCTCAGTGGCCGCGGGAGTGAAGAGAGTAGTGCATGGCCTTCTGCTTGCCCTCCTGAGGAAGCTGCTGACTGCTAGAGGGTCCTGCCTAGGACATTCCATGTCAAAAAGGCAGCAATGAGAGCAAAGAGAAAGGAGCTGGGACACAGGAGCTCAGGCTTTGCAATGATGAGGATGAGAAGGAAGGCTACTGACACATCCTTGGCAGAAGGATTTTGAACTGGAGCATTGCTTTGATCTCTTTCAGGTGGAAAGGAGAGGCACAATGAAAAGGAAAGCAAGAGCCCAGATTCAGCCGTGAGTTTTGGCCTAGGGTTAAAGGACAGCAAACTGGAGGAATGGCGAGGAGGAGAACTGCTCTTTCAGAGTCAGGCTGGGATTGGTTCAAGCCTGTGGGTGCACAGCAAGGCTCTCTTGACCACTTGCCTTTCTCACCTCCACCTCCTTCTTCCTTTAGACGCATCAATGTTGGCAGCGACTTTCAGGCTGAGCTCCCAGAGCTGCAGAGCAGAGCACCAAGTGAGGATGAAGAGCCTGCAAGCCTGGTCTGGAAGCCCTGGGGGGAGGATGACTCTGACATGGAAAAACCTGACAGAGGTAGCTTTGCTTCCAGCCCTGAGCTACTTGGGTCTTGAAAAGGCTCCTTTTGCCTAAAAAGGCAGCCTTTTGCAGGCTCTGCTTCTCTCCTTGTCTCGCCCATCTTCCCATGTAGAAGTGTTAGAGGCAAGGAGAAAGAGCAAGCACCTTGCTCTCCCAATTGGTCAGGGCCGTTTGCCACTGGAAGAGGGGAGATTGGCCCCCACTTCTTCTTACAGAAGCTGCTTTGGAGGGAGAGCCAGCACTGCGTGGGCCCTTGCTTCAGCTGGCCCTGTCTTTGCTCTCCTTTTCATGCTCTCCAAGCTGCTGTCTTTAGCTGCCGGCCTTTCCTTCTGCCTTGCATGGCAACCTTTGCCCTTTGCTGGCCTCCAGGCTGACTTTCGGTGGGTTTTTTCTTGTGCTTGCAGTAAGAGAACTGTTGGACATGGCCAGCTCCCGTGGCATTCCCGGGGCAGCAGCTAACCTGGAGCGCGCCCTGCACTGCCTGCACCAGGCACGCGGCAGCGTTCCGGTAAGAAGCGGCTGTTTGGGCACAGAGAAGAGGGCACAGGGAATGCAGAGGGCCTGGGCACTGGGACAGCCTTTCCTGGCTGCTCTTGGAAGAAGGGTCTTAACAGGGAGCAGAGCACTTGCTGCCTGCTGGGTCTCCTCCAGCTGCGTCAGGGCTGAGCCCAAAGGGCTCCAGCAGGGAGAATCTCCCTCCTGGAGGCGGCAGCGGCAGAAGGTCCTGCTGCCTTGTAAATGGCCTGGAGATCTGGGTTCTCTAAGACCTTAGGAGGGGAAATTCCCAGAAGCCTCAGTCAGCTGAGGCCATTCTGGCTGCAGGAGCAGCAAAATCCTCAGCTTGGTGAGCAAAAGGCCACTCTTGGGGACCAGGATCAAAGGGTTGGACAGCAAAAACTAGGGACTGGGAGCAAATGACAGTGTTCCACCCACATGGGATAGAGTCGCTTGAATGTCTGGAGAGGCAAAGGAGCTGAAAGGCGGCACCTGTGTTTTTTTGGCTCATTTTTAATGTGCTGGGGCGGCTAAAGCCTTTTCCCTCTTGATCTTGCAGGAGGCTCTGGAGATGCTGCTCTCAGAGGGGCCTGCAACACCTCAAGGCCATCCCATGGCTGATTATCATTACGCAGGTAAGCAAAGCAGAGCTTCTTGCGTCCCTGACAGATGCTGCCGTCCCCTTCATTCTTGTGGCAAGGGTTTCTGCTTCAAGAAATTGTGCTTAACACCAGCACAAGGTCTTGTCTCCTCTGCGGCTGGGGAAAGCACCAGCATCTAGTCCTTCAGCTTTACTTGTTTTCCAATCCTTCTCCCCGGGCAATGCCTGCTCTTGTCTTCATGACCTTCTGAGGGAGCAGACACGTACACACACGTGAATGACGGCCTGCGACCATTTTCTTTCGGCAGCCAGTGGGATCTACTTGGTGTGGATCAAGGGATCCCTTTACTAGCCGCTGCTTTTTATTGCCAGGCTCTGATAGATGGACACCTGAGGAGAAGGAGTCCTTCCAAAAGGCTTTCCACACCTACGGCAAGGATTTTCATCTCATCCAGAAGCAGGTAAAGAAAGCCACGGGACATTCTTTACCCGAGCAGATCAGCAGCAGGAAAGCTTGCTTATTTCTGGGAACAAGCACTGGGCTTCAGTCTCTCTCTTCTCAAGTACCACGTATCTTCAAGAAGTAAGAAAAGGGGACATCAAAAGCCTGTGTCAAAAGGATGATCCTGCCTCTCCAGCCCTTTTCTCCAAGCTCTTTTGGAAGATGAAGCTTTATTCTGTCAGACTTGTGGCACAGGTCTGCTGCTGCTTCCACAAGACACTGTGCTGGCATAACTGGAGTGAAGTGGGGAAAGACAAACTGTGCTTGTTGTTGATCTGTGCATTGCGTGTATTAGCACCTAGCATCATACAGGGTTTAAGACATTGCATGATGCCTCTCTTTCCCCAGGTTGATTTCATTTTACACCCTACTCCATTTCATTCATGCTTTTACTTCCTAGTTCACTCCATAGTCTACTTTTTCCCCAGTGCACCCGACACCATTTGCGATTCCTTCTTTTTCTCTTCACAACAGATCCAGACTAAGACCGTGGCCCAGTGTGTGGAGTTCTACTACTCCTGGAAAAAGGAGCATAAACTTGCCAGCACTCTTGCTCAGGTGAGGGGCAAGAAAATGGAGAGGTGCCAGGAAGGTTGAGAAACTGGGAGAAGGGGAGAAAAGCTGCTGGCGAGCCATGCCAGACGCCCCTTTGCCAGGATCACATCGTCCCATGCGCTGGGAAAGGCACAGCAGATGCTGCCCGGGCCTTCCTTGTGCTGCTGCCCTGAAGTATGCAATTCTGGAGCCTAACTTTGACCCAAGAAAGCAGTACCGCCACCAAAATGGGCTTTGACTCTCCAGAGACAGGCTTCTCAAGGGCTGGCAGCCTCGTTGACTCCAATCAGACCCCAAATTCCCCACTGCTTGCTGACATCAGCAATCCAGGCTGCCTTTGTGGATATGCTGCAGATTTTCAGGGAGATTTTCTAGCATCCCAGCATACTCCCCAAGAAGGAGCTGCCAGTGCTGTGGCTCCCCTAAAACGTTCCTTAGCGGCAAAGAGCAATTTGCTTCCCATCATGTGAGAGAGAGAGAGAGAGAGAGAGAGGGAGATCATTTTGGGGACTAGAAAATGGCTAAGCATGTGTCTACCCTAATTGGACTGAATTGAAATGCCATTGCCTAGACATTTGTGGAGGAAAAGCAGAGAGAAATAGATGTTAGGCAGAAAGGTAGAAATAAGAAATGTAGAGCTCTAAATAGCCAGGTCTTTCTCCCACCCCTTTGGCCTGTAGAAAAGAGGAGTATTTTCCTCCAAGCTCTGTGTTGGCAGCCCGCCGCAGCCCATTGGCAAAGGCAGCCGTTTTCTCAGCTCTTGAGGCTTTGGAAGGATTTGCTTAGGCCGATCGATTTTTCTGCTGGATGCTCTGATTTCCAGCTTTGTGAGAGGAAGGAAGCATTGATAAGGACTCTTTGATCTCCAGAGTGTGGGCAAAGCAAGGAGGAGGAAAAGCCCTCCCAGAAAGGAGAACGGGGAGACAGGGAAGAGAAGCCGCAAGAGGGCTCGCAGCGCCCAGTGTCCCTGCTGCCAACCGCGCCAGCCGCCCCCTTCGGCGGGAGGCCCCTTTCCCTGCGGGCAGTGCAAACGGTGCGCAAGTTCCTCCTCTTTCTGCTCAAAGCTGCGCCTTTGGACTGAAACGGGCTGACCCTTTTCAAAGGCACCGCAGGGGAAGCTGGGGGCACCTGCAGCATCGCCCCCGGCAGCCGTGCTCAAGCTTAACACCCACCTCAAACCCAAAGAGCTTAGGTAAAACCCAGCCTTCACAATGAAACCTTGCCGTGCCCCAACAAGACCCAGTTGATACAAGTAGGAATAGATCCATCAAAGCTTGGTTTGATGCTGCTGATCAAATTCAAAAGAGGACGCAGCAAAAGGAGGAAGACATTTCAAGGCATTGAAAGTAGAACCATCAGACTCATGGTGCTGATCCATTGACAAATGTGCCACTGCCCGACAAGACAGAAATTCATACTCAAACGGAGATCTCGGCACTTGCTTTCATGGTGTGTACTAGCGTCAGCAATGGATGGTTTGTTTCCTATCTTGCAGGGTGTTTGAAAGCATGAAGGAAAGGAACAACCACAGCAGAAGACATCGGCCTCGGAAGGAAGCAGAGCCTCTCCCCAAGAAGAAAAGACTTTGAAATTAGACAACCCTGCAGCTTGTCCAGGGCTAGCAAGAGTTAGGTGTCAACAGGACTCGATAGGAATAGGACTGGTTTTTAAGCTTTTAGTGTAGTTTAAACTTCTACTTAGTTAGTTGACATGATAGGAATCTCCTCAATTTAGTAGTTAAGATCCATTAGTATTATTGGAGATTCATTAGTTTGATTAGATTTCTCAAATAAATTTCAAAGGTTGGGTGTTGTCTATGCTCTGCCTTTTGTCATTTTGCCTTTGTTGAGAGCCAATGGGTCTTTATCATTTAACCAAAGTTTGTTCCATTTTGTCTTTTTGTCTGTATGAAATGACTTTGGCAATGTTTGTTCCATTTGCCTGGTGTTGCAAAGACGGCACTTGCCCTGAGAGTAGAATCTGGGCAGGCGCCACCTCCCCCAGGCCCGGCCCCTTGCTCAGCTGGCAGGACTTCCTGATGTGTGTCTCCTTTACTGCCAGTGAAATACTGCTGGGGCTTCAGCCTTTGATTCCTCAACATCTCAGCTGGGAGTGGAAAGGGAGGCTTTGTTTAATTCACTGAATTGCATCTAGATGAGTGGTCTGGTCTCACCATATTTTCTGGCATAAAGGCAGCGGGTTGAGTCCTTTTTGGAGTCCAGCCAGATAACTTTGTTTCATTTTGGGGGACTGATGGAGCTGACCAGCTTGGAGGACGTTTCTACGCCCTCCGATTCTATCCAATTCCTATCGGCATGCACCACAAAGGCATGGCTAGGTCAGTTTCAGTTTCTCCTGAAAGGACCAGTGTCGCGCTCTGGGCCTCCAGCAATCTCCTTAGCTAAAGCCGAGCGGGTGTGATCATTATCCTCTGACTTGTCACAGCTGGGGCACTTGCGCCAAAGAAGAATCCAAGTCACTCTTTTATGGAGGCCAGCAAATGGCCCTGCCTAGCAAGGCTTTGGTGGCAGGGGCTGTGGAGGGTGGATGGAGAGGGGGCGAGGGAGGGGGCAATTGGCAGGCTGCTTCTGGGAAGCCGAGGCAAGCTTGCCCTTGTCTGATGGAGCCGGTGCAGGTGGGCTTTGGAGGCTACAAAGTATCTGCCTTGCAGTGGGACTTGTTCCAGCTGCCCCCTCAGTTTGCTGGCCAGTGGGTAACATGCAGGCTGGGAAGGAAGCAAGATTGGGACTGAAGCAAGATTTGCTTTTCCTTAAGGACAGGCAGGAAAGCAGCAAAGCTGCCTGGCTTTTGTCATATCGGCGATCTAGGCGTTAAAAGCAATGTGAAGGCCAGCAGTGTGGAAAGGTAATTCTGTTAGTGTTGCTTTCTTAGAGGAATGCCAGAGTCTTTTGGGACAACCACCGAGCTTCTCCAAGGGAGCTGGAAGAGGGATCTAGAAATTCTGCCTGAATGTTTGCTAGAGAATTGCCCGTGTGCTGTCCCTGTGTGTGTGTGTGTGTCCCCCCATCAGTTGGCCTGAAAAAGATCCTGTTTCTCCAAGTTTCAAGGGAGGAGTGATGAGGTGAGAGACCAGCTCAGAGGCCCAAAGGAGGGAAACCATGCAGTGACATTATTGGGCAGCAAAAGGAGAATTGAGAAAGGGGGCAGGATGAATGCCTCCACTTTGAGAGGAAGCTTTGGAGCTGGCTCTGCGCTGGACAACTTGCAAATTCCAGCTCCTCTCAGAGCTGGAGGAGAGCCAGTGGGAGGAGCCCTTCTGGCTCTCCAGGGCAGGAGATGAGGTCTGGGCCCTTGCACAGAGGCAGGCTCCTGTGCACCTTCAGCTGGAGGCACCTTGCAAAGAAGCACCGGGAAGAGCCAGGGCTGTCCCTGCACTGCTTTTGCCCGTCTCATCAGACGACTGAGGAGAAAAGGCCCAATGGGAAGCTTCTCAGAGCAAACTTGCAGCAGAAGGCGGCCCATGCCCCTTTCTGTCCCATGGCTCCCCCGGGGGTTCTAGATGGAATGTTGGGCTGTGCCCATAGCAACCGTCGTTGTCTCCTGCTCCTGCGGCCCTTGCTGGAACGCTGCTGGAGCAGCAGCTGCAGGATCAGCTCCTGGGCTGTCCCTGAGCAGCCGCCTTCTGCACTCAGCGCCAGACCCGGCCTCTGCACCGACATCCTGGTCTCCTCGTCTGCCTCCGGGCATCCCCAGAGCACTTGGGAACCCTCCAAGGTAAGAAAATCCCCGTTTGCCCTCAAAGCACTAGCACAGGGGCAGGAGGCTCCAGCTGCCTCTCCCACCAAGCACGACACACAGGCTGCGTGCTCACTTTCCCCAGACGAGCTTCCATGTGAAAGCAGGGTGCAGCTTTTGAAAGAATCATGTTGCCTCCAGGGGAAACACAGACCTTTCCATAGAGGACCTAGAGAGGTGTCCCAGTGCAGTTGCAGATCCTCGTCCACGCATCACCTGATTAAACGTTCTTAGCACCCATTTCAGTCCTCAAACTATCTTGTGCTGACCCCAAAACAAATTGTTCCTGGCTGAGCAGGTCAGGGCTTCAGTGTCAACAAATCCCCTTATGCCCTGACTCTGCTCATACCCGCTCCAAAGCTTCAAACAGCACAATGATGCCACTTCTCCTCTGGCATCCCTGTCGTTCAGGGCATGGAAGCATTTGACTGGGCTTCTCCTCAAACACAGGCTTTCAACTTCAAAAACCATCTGGGATCAGCAATTCTTATCTACTTACCTAGTTCCATCGCTTCTAGATCCATTCTATTTTAAGATCTTTAGAGATTCTTTTTTCAGTGCACGTAGGGCTGGTTCTACCTCATGCTCAGGGGCGGCCGTCAAATGCCATCTCCTCAAGAGCACAATCACAGTAGCACAGAATTTTCTGCCTTGGAAGGGATTCTCAAAGGTCACTGAGGCCAACTGCAGGGCCTGCCCGGGGCAGCCTCAACAATCACAGCCTGTGCCCAAGAGCAGTGTCCAAACACTTTTGGAGCTCAGTCAGCCTTGGTGCTGTGCCCCCTTCCCTGGGGAGGCTGTTGCAGTGCCCAAGCAGCCTGTGGCTGAAGAAGCTTTTCCTTCGATCCAACCTAAGCCTGCACTGGCACATCTTCCCTGCCATTCTCTTGGCTCTTCTCAGTGGCCCCGGGAGTGAAGAGAGTAGTGCATGGCCTTCTGCTTGCCCTCCTGAGGAAGCTGCTGACTGCTAGAGGGTCCTGCCTAGGACA